>NC_054539.1:63122149-63497149 GCF_017654505.1 Polyodon spathula
AAAAGTATAATTCAAAACTATGTGCATTTCTGAACAAACATGTAATAAATGTGGGAGCAATTCCTACAGCAGGTCAAGTGAGAAGGGAATATCTACCCCAAATTGTTGAGTTGCACAAGATGAAAATTGTACAACTGGTAATGTTGTCTGACAGTGTATCTGTCGTTTCTGACGTGTCTACAAATGCAAAAGATCAGTATGTTTTGCACATTTTATATGTTCTCCAAGGACTATCGAATACCTTCAAACTGAAAGTAATATTAGATACAGTTAATCCGTCAGACACTTAATGAGTATCACTGTGTCCTCTAAACCTGTACAAATTGCGTAAGTTCAATTAAAATTATTACACTGAGCCTAAACAGGGATAGGTAATGTACGTAGGTCCGTATGTTACGTCAGAAGCCCAAATGACGTTTAATCATATTGTTAATAAGGAACATGCCGGGTGTATGATCAGGGTACGCGTGATAGGCTTTCGTCCGTTCAAACAAAGTTGGCAATTTTTTAACAATTTGTAACGGTTCGTCTTTTGAGGCAGAATTTTCTGACGACTGTCGTTTGATATCATTCTAAATACATCCTTTTTTATGCAGGCTTTGTGGAAAAGGAAATGCACATTTCACCTTTAGCATTAAAGGACCTCCAGAAATTGCTTAAAGATGTGTAAAGTTTAAAATCTCAACTCTCCCTAATTGCGACACATGACAGGGGACTGGTGGATCTGATTCAGTGGTTTGAGAGCCGTGAAGTGAGAGTCCATCAAACATACAGTATAACAAAGTTGCAGAATTAATAAATACATATGGAGCAATGGCACACGAGGTACACAGCACAGACACCGCAATGACATTTCTGAAAAACTGACTAATTACTACAACCAGGATCAATGCAAAAAGAAACCACATTTTTTTTCAACCAGCTCATAACTTTCTGACGGCAGTGAGGACAGTGATTCAACCCACAACAAGTGTGTAGTTTGGATCTGGAAGCCCTCCCACTATATTCTATTCCAGGATTTGAAGCTGACTGTAAATCAGAAATGGACAAATACCTACCATAAGAAAAAGAAAATGGCAGTAGAATGACTTTGAATGAATTTTGGATTAAAGTTGAAGAATTATTTCTCAATTTAACACGAAAGGCTAAAATTTGTTTGTCAGTTGTTACCAATTCTGTAGATGCTGGAAGAAGTTTCTTCTTATGGCCAAGTTTTTACAGAACAACATCAATCTATGAAAGAAGGCAGGGTTAACCAACTGACAATGTTTAAGTTTAACAGCAGCATTTAATGCATGGGACATTTTCTTTCATGAAACTGTAAGTGACACTTAATGTGCTGCATGAGAACAGGAACGTAAGAATCAATAATAACTTATTATATTAGTATTATTATTATTTATTCTTATTATATTATGTTATATTGTTATATATATGTTACGCATTGATGTTATGATTTATATAAATTGTTCTGGGAATCAGTGCTGTTTTTTTTATATATTTTGTTGACAAATTATGTGTTCCTACTAGTAAACTGAAACATTTAAATGATTTTTTCACACATTCTAAGAAATAATATTGAATAAGACATATCAGTAATAAAGGGATGCATGACGAAATAAATGACCAGATCTGCTGCTGCCACCTAATCAACACGTCAATACGTGTTAATAGAATGACTAATTGAGATGAATTGTGAGATTATGAATCAATAAGTGGTTTAATTAAGCAGACTACATGACCACCTTGAGGTGGGAGGAATGAAGTGCAGCCTAAGAAAGTAGGTCGTGTAAAACACAGGGCCCTATATATGCATAATACAACAGAATGGGAAAAAAACAAGGCATATGGCTTGCTTACATGTTTCATTTTACAGTGACAATGGGGCTAAAAGGGAATGGATTAATACCAATTGGAAATTATGTTTCTATTTCACCTGGACAATTAATACTAGTAATTCATTCAAATTGTTATACCTCAGAACTTTCACACTCCATTGATCAAGTAGATGACTCCATGTCCATTACTGGGTAATAATGGACCTAATGTGAGTCACTTTAAAATTGCAGTTGTCTAGTGAGCTGTTTAATTCAAGGTTCTTTGTTATAGACATACTTAATGCTCTGCCTGAGCCTGCCTGTTAGAATGATCAGTATTTTCAATATCTATACGCCGACATAACTCCAAACAACATGCATTGTTTAGTCATTCCTGCAATTCATATATTCTGAGTGGTCTTGTGTAAAAAGATGTGTGCCTACAATTACTGTACCATGCTAGTAATAACATATTGCTAGCAGTAATCCATAGTTTGCATATGGAGTTTAAATACTTATCGACTTTACCGGTGTGCCCTTTTGCAAATAAAAAGAATAGGTAAGATTATGTAGGCTGGCTGTTTACTTTGAATAGCAACAAGTTAACACCCAGAGAGTTAACACAAGATTAGATAGAGGATTATGAATCACTTAAGTGTGCTTTTTGCGTATGTCACCCAGATTTATCACAGCCCAGACTAGAATGGTAATGTAATGCCGTCATAGGCAAGACTGCGTCATTATGACGGGGAGCACAGAGATTTAATGAGCTGATGCTTCTCAACTTATAATCGGGGGACAGTAGTCAACACAAATCTGGCTTTCAGTAGCTGGACTTACAGACGGAACTTGGCCAACAATATATATATATATTATTTATAAAGTCATGGTTTCTAATGGGTAACCTAAAAAAAAAAAAAAAAAATCTATACATTTGACTTAGTAAATATTTACGTTACATAGGATTCAGATTTGCAGTTTTATCGGTTATCTTTTCATCAGTTTCCTTGGGATATCTGTTACATTTGCACTTCCTGGATCAGGAGTGCCTTCTGCTTAATGTCACTGGCTAATGGCATGTCAGTCAAAAGGGAAACCAGCAGTTTGGTTAATAACAGGAAAGAAACCTTTGAAGTGGTGGGGACAATTTTACCAAAGCAAGTACAGCACTAATTGAAGCCCGATTAACTTTCTGGAACCGTTACCATCCTCTAATATCACTACTCTCAAAAAGCTCGCCACTAAATGTTACTCTGAAATCAATCTTGAAAAACTACTCACTTCTAACTCTTTTGTAGTCATCTTTTGTATTACTTTAGTATAAATACATGTTAATTTTGGATTCATATGTTGTTTTTTTTTTTCTGACTTTATGTGAACGAAAAGACACAAAAGCACACGTTTTCCCATTGGAAATAGTGATATTTTGAAATATCACTGTCCTGGTCACAAAAGCAAAGTTTGTGGGGAATAATAGCCATGTTCTATACTTTTGAGGCATAAGCAATTAGAAAATAACACTTACTAACCAGGAACAAAGGTTTTTTTTTTTTTTTTTGTTACACAGTGTTACCTGTCATAAAGTAAGGTAAAAATGTCCTTCTCCTTTTTCTCCATGTTGTTTTGCAGGCCCCAGGCACTTTTATCCATGCATATGTATATTACAGGACATCCAAGTTTAATGACAATTCAACTTAATGAATAAACAGTTGTACCGTACGATGGATTCTGCCACCCCCTCACGGAAACACATCAGATCCACTGTAGATATAACGCGTAATCACAACAACACTTTACCTTCGTAAAAGGACGAAATAAATATATTTTTTTATATAAATATATTTATATTTTTCCTCCAGCGATCGTAGCTCATCCACCCCCTAAACTACTTACCGTGCACATTGTTCGCCTAGCCCCGCACCCCACGCACGCATTTCCGGCCCTACAAACAACACTTTCCCCTGCCCACGACTCTACCTCATCGACCCCCACCCCCCCTTGTCCCGACTCCCTAGAAACAGACCCCACCAGCGCATAGCCTGTGTCTGTCCCATCAAATACTTCTACTCGTCAGCTGGCGAGAAGAATTCTCAAGACTTTGTTATATTTTGGAGATTTTTAGAATCATCGTTCATTTTCATCATTATCATCATCATTATCATTCTGAGATTCTGATCTTGAGCTCTAAAAAATGTTGGTTTCCTGTCAGTGCAACACTCATTTTGGTCCCTATTGGCACAAGGAAGTATGGCTCCTCCTCTTGATACTGGTTGATGAGAGTAAAGCTATTTGTGGTCCCCACTGGACAAAAAGGAACATACATTTTTCTGAATTAGTTATGAGAACTGTCTAAGTGGATACCGACTACCTTATCGGATAATATAAACCATTTTTTCTCCACACGTTGATTCTACGTCGACTTTTTCTATTTATTTAGTAAACTATATTTTGATCTAATGTTATTTAATTGTATATTTATATGAATCTTGTACAGATAGACATCTTGTTCACTATCAGGTATAAACACTGCCATTTAATACTGTATGAAACAAAAATAAAAGTTTTATTTAAAACTCAATGGGGGGTTCACAAAATATTGATGAACCGAACACAAAAAAAAAAAGTCAGTGTTATTGTTTTTAGATGGTTGCATAAAAAACACAAGCCAAGTTAGTAGAAAAAATTGGGGCAAAAATCTCCGGCCCCATCGGTTTTACTGTTGTGCCTATTTGCTTGGTGCTGGCCAAGGTTGCCCCAATGTTTTTCTTGAAACTTGGCTTGTGTTTTTGATATCTCCACTTTAAATGGCTGGACACTTTTGATAACTTACCGTTTTTTCACATTTCCAGTGTGTTTTTGTTTCAGATATCTTTAACATGAGGAAAGAAAAGAAAATGGAATAATATGCCAGGAGCCTTGTTTACAATGTTAAGGTTGTGAGTTTAGTTCATTGGTTTGTTTTGTAAGTGTGGGATTTAGAAATTTGAGGTTCTATGGTATTAGTTCACTAATACAGTCATGAACTACACTAAATGGCATTTACATTTCCTTACAAAGACTTTTTTCCCCCAATAAGCTGTTTAGGTTTACAATATAAGTAATAAGACATGGTTTTCCATTTGTCTCTCGCACACCCTATCAGAGTTTCAGGGATGTACTTTTGTCTCCGGTACTGTAGATCCAGATATTTTTTGGGGGAATACTTTTATGCCAAAGTGGGATTCACTGATTTGTATTAGCCTAATACTTCTTCTGACAAACTTTTGCTTCCAAAAAGTTGGCAGTGATGCATGACAACACCTTCGCTTTCAAGAAGTCTCCAGTTTTACCATTTGAACACAATGTTAATGTTAACAGATTTAAAATAAACAGCCCAGAATTTAACACTTTTGTAACATAATCTAATCATTTTTCTATTACTGGCACAAGCAATGCACTGGAATAACTTTTTAGTTAATCAAACCTTTCATTTTTTCTCTGCTAAGAGTGAGTGAATTCTGCATGTTAGTCTGTCTTTATAGAAAAAGTCTACTATTTATATTATTTGGGTTACAGGGCTTACATAACCATGCAATAAAATACTAATAATGTAACAGGGTCAATAATACCCCTGTTACCTTTCACATATTTATATGTCGGGAATAACATAGTTTTTCTTTCAAATCCTGTGAGATCTAGTGAAGAAGGGAAAGCTATAGTATACAAATGCAGAAAAACACATTGCAAAGCAAGGCTTATTTCCTATTGCTTGTAAATCATAGGCTATTTTATTTTATACCCTGTGTTACCACAGTTTGTTGGAAACAGTTATTAATGTATACATTTTGAGATTTTAATAATGAAGTTTTAAAACATAAGGTAGCCCAAGACAATGCACTTTGTGACATCCCTGTTGTTCTGTGTTTTAAACAAGCAGGGTAGAAATGTTATAAAGATGAAAAACCATAACAAGTTGATATTCTAATGGAGTGACAATCACAGCTTCAAAATCTTGTAACCTTAATTTAGTACAGCTTTTTTTTTATGGAATACAATACAATATAATACATGTTGCCTTTGCTCCTGGTACCCAACCAATTCTGTGTTGTAGTCATTAGCTCCAGAAATGTAACTTTGAAACTAAAGCATTATACAGTATTTAAAAAAAAAAAAAAAAAAAAAAATCTACAAAAAGCCAAAAGATTTTCAGCCCAACCATATGAGGTCGGTTTTTCTTACCAAAAGTTCGGGTCTTCGGAGTTGGTCATACTCCCAGGTAATCATACGACAAGTATCACCCTTTACGCCACCCCTCGGTTATTATATTATTTTACTCGGTATCAGTGTTTCAAAATTCCTGATAACATTCCTTACTGTTTTGTAAAGGGCTTTTTTTTTTTTTTTTTTTTTAAAGATGATTTTAAATTTACAAAACGATTTAACAAAATTTTCACAAAATCCCCATACTAAATACATTGTATAGGGGAATAATAACATCCCTTATAAAACATTCCTTATCACAGGTTTTCTTCTCTATGCTCTACACATCAGGCCCAATCCTGAAGAAAACCAGAACCTGACGACTGGCAAGTTCTGCGCAATTAGTGAACAGTTGGCCTTCCCTTAATTTATCAGATTTACTTTGTTTAAAAATGATAGAAAACAGCCCTTGAATTGCAATAGGTAGCTAGCGGGAGCAGAAAAGGCTAATACAATTAATACAATATTGTATGTGCTTTAAATGACTGGAATACGTGACTTCTGAGAATGACGTTTCAGGTCTATATTGATAGGTAGCGCAAGCCCGACAAGGTACCAACCAGCGGGGGAAACCGATCCTAACAACAATCAGACAAATAAAAAGCCAAGCTAGATGTATCATTATCAGCAAATGGGGTATATTCTTTTACATATATATATAAAATGAATATGCAGGAAAAAATTTGCACTTTTCTTCATGAGCAATCTCAGAAATGACAGACGACATGACTGCTGAAACGTCACAGGGCGGCCCGAGACAGACAGTGCAGACACTTACTGGGCCCGAGGCAGATACAATTCACAGTGCATCGGATTATCCATATATGCTAGACCATTTAAATACACAGATTCAATGCACAATTTAGTCTAAATTGAATTACATCCATAACATTAAAAAAAGCTTCATATTAATTTACATATTCACATCACCTGCTTTTTCAGTGGAAAATGCACGAATCCCATCCTGTATAACAACGTTCTTTACAAACTAGCAATATGTAGGACTTTTTGACCCCTAAAAATATAAAAAAAAACATTATATAACAGGTACAACCACAATTTCTTAACAGACAAATAAATGGCCCTCATTCGAGTTACAACACACCATGTTTCCGTATATAAAAAACCAAAACCCATGCATTTAAAAATAAGACGCCCATCTACAGGACACCTTGTTTCCATAGACATGCTGCAGATGACACCAGTCAATTTTTTGACGACTCAGAAGACAAATCCATCCACGCATTCCTACTCATTTGCCTCACGCAGCACATACAGTATACGCGTGGCAGACTGGTATGTGGAACATTTGACCACCCTACTAAAACAGAAAAACATGGGAGTACAAGCGACATTTGTAAAGACCTACTTGTAAAGTATGAATGTCATGTTGTGAACCTGTGTTACGTTAACAATGATGAAACTATTTTATTTATTTTTTCTGAAATCCTGATGTGTGGGACTGCTCTTGCCCATCAGCTATGCTTCATGGCATTGATGCACCCTGATGACATATTGTATATGCGTCACGGGGTTGTGTCTAAAGGCCAAGCTGAAAATCCTAGTTTATGTTTTTTTTTTTTTTTTCACATGCAAGGTGTCGCAGTTCTGAATTTGATATCGTGCTTTTCAAATAAAAGTAACAATATGACTGCATTTTACATCCTACCTTGTGGATTTTGAACATGTAGTTTACTGCAGCAAGAAATGTTCGGCAACAGGCAGTCAGCATCGTAACCAGAGCTAACATTCTACCAAGATCAAACTTAGGTTTTAAGCTCTAGCTGGCAGTATTTATATGACTGCTTGGTATTTACTATTCAACCTCCAAATCTATGTTACACGGCAAACCAACAGAGAAAATGAAGGAGTCTTTTGTACTTCACCAGAATTTTTACATGAACATCAGCATTGATGATGCAAAAAAAAAAAACAACCAAGGACACAACCTCGGTGTCCTCATAGCTAGTTACAGCCATGCGGGCAGTGACTGGGGTAAAGGGACTGCTGCAAAATGAAACATTGCAGCGTTTGTAAAATGGATGTGGTTTTTAGACATTTCCTCCAAAATCTTGTTGGTCTATGCTTGTAGATTGACCAATGAATGTACTAGGCACTTGTACTATAGATTTCCTGCCCGAAAACTTTGCAAGCTTTATATTACTTTTAATCATTTTCATATTTCAAGTTCTATTGGTATGTTCTCTTTTTCTGTTAAGTTGTGCTGTTTAAGTAAATATGTATAGCATGTTGAATTACATTTATTTGCATACTTACTCAACATAAACTACTAAGCTTTGAAAACTACCCCTACCAGAGCTATACAGCCCATGCCACGTTTTGATGTACTTCACCGTTTGCTTAAACCTACAAACTCCCACTGGTACTTACTCTCCACTGCAGCTCTGCTCCAAAAAAAAAACATTGTGGAGGCTAACCTGATACTTATAAACCTGTATGACTTGGTACAAGAAACAATTGTGCCAAATAATGCTAAATAATAGGATGATACAAATAAAATATTTAGGAATCTGGCCCAGGGGGTTAAAGAATACAGTTTAAAGTGCTGTACCATTATAAAGAAAATCAGTTTCTTAAAACAATTACCAGGTGTATAAATATACTCTGGGAGCGATTGTATTTAATGCACAGCAGTTACAGTGTTCTGTTTCATTTCATTTCATAGTTCAATCAATACGTGCCCAGATGTTCACTACTGTGATCATGGTTCAAAATTGCATCCTGCATTCTCCATCTCTTTTCAGTCCATGCTGGGTGTCACATCTCCTACTGCACCATTTACTAGAAAATGTGTAAACTGTTACTTCCTTCTACAAATCAGAGGCTGCAGTGTTTAGTTAAAAGGTCTGCCAGTTCAGGGTCCTGTGGTTCTTCCAGGTTTAAATTTCAAGGCTCAGGTCAGTGCTAACTGCTCTCCTGTTGCTGGGTGGTTATAACTTCCCTCATTAAAGGATGACAGAGTGTCTGTCAACTGTAGACCAAAGGTTTGGTCAAATTCAGTACAGTCGATGGGTCTGCTATTTAAAATAATGTAGGAGTTTGTCTAATGGTTTATTATTATTATTATTATTATTATTATTATGATTATTATTATTATTTTATAATAATTAATAATATCGTCTATCGTTCACTGATTTAGTACAGTAGTTTTCAAAACTTCATATAAAATTGTAAACAAGTAGTTTTGATAAAGCTTTATATTACCAAAGCTGCACATTTGTTTATGTACACACATTTGTATATTCCCTTCGAATCAGATTAGTTTGAAAGAATAACATTATTATGTGCTTTAGTTAATTGCTGCTGTTAATGGGATGCACTAATCTGATGGAAGTATTATTATTATTATTATTATTAATATATTATTATTATTATTATTATTATTACAACTGTACAAACTATTAAGAATTATGAAAGGAAAAGTTGTGGTCCAACAGGTTTGAGGTTTGCATATATATTTCTGTTTTATCACCAGAAAACGTGAACTTATCTCACACTGTAAGCTTGCCTCCCGTGCTCACTTCACTAACTAATTGCATGCCTGCCCCAGGACTCCCCTGGGTTTGCTAAGCAAAGGGGTTTACAGAGTTTTTTTTCAAAATGCAGTGTCCTGGGAGTTGTCTGGAGAAAACAAAAATATAAGAAGATGGTATAAGATTATTCATTCCCTTTCAAAAACCATTAGTATTTGGGTACTGTTAGTTTTTAAGGTACTATTATTAAGAATTAATCTAGGGATCCACCT
The DNA here is from genome assembly GCF_017654505.1 of Polyodon spathula. Lineage (NCBI taxonomy): Eukaryota > Metazoa > Chordata > Actinopteri > Acipenseriformes > Polyodontidae > Polyodon > Polyodon spathula. The sequence continues at coordinate 63,131,972 of NC_054539.1, forward strand.
TTTTACTTTTTACGTACAAAAAAAGAAACCACTATTCACTGTATTAGTACAATGCGGCACTATCACTGTATTCCTGTTGTCTTCTATGGTTATAATTAATTTCACACAAAACTGTACATTAATTTTTACAACCAGTTAACTCAATAGCACATCAGAATCAAAGTAAACATTTGTCAATGGCTAAACACACTCAGCTGAAGAAGATGAGACCAATTTGATTATGGATTATGTGGCCCAGAATTTTTTCAAAAGTTGTGGTGAAATGACATGAAGAAAAATATATGATAGACAAAAGTGAAACCCAAATAATATGAAAGACCCATGGTTAGGCAGAGAATAATTTACATTTGTAGACACCAGCAATTCTTGTGAACATGTAAAACAAAAAAAAAATAGAAATGACAATTTTCCAATAAGTTAGAACAAATGAACTGAAGCACGTAAGGAAAAGTTATTTGCGTGCAGGGGCTTCTGTGGTAGAGTACAGAGCATTTATAATGAAACTGATCAGCAGATAGTCTGCAAATCTAGTGATAATTTAAAATAGAAAGCTAACAATTAAACTACTGTAAACACAAATTTGGCCAAGAAAAGCTTTAGATTAACAATGACAAAAAAATATTGGTTAGGTGCATCATGGGGGCTGTAGTTCCTAACATGCGGTTTTGTATGTATGAATATACCTGGCATGACAAGTGTGCAAAAAAAATGCATGAACAGTCAATGTTTGCACAAGAAAAAAAGACACACACTTTGTATTTTTTGTTTTACTGCAACTACAAACATTCACAGAGCTGCATTTCACAAACTTGAAGTGTCATTCTCTGCAAGGTCTGTTTGTGGGCACTGCTAATATCAACAGTGTTGAAGACTGGACTGGACTGAACCAATCAGCTTCCCTCATTTAAAGATAGGGTCCAGTTGGGCTCGACTAGACACTGTTTTTGCTTGTGGTTTCAGGCCCATGACTCAAGATTCTGTGGGAGGAGTGGCTTTGCCAATTTTATTGTCTGGCTTCCCAGCAAAGACAATAATGCTGTGGGTTAAAGCTTCAAAACAATCTTAAATATTATGATGAAGATCATCCTTGATACTGATATCTTACACTGCAGTCTAGCCAGTGAAGATCATGATCAAACTGTATTTCCACCAGAAGAAATTCATGGTGATTATTTTTTTAGCAATAGATCCAGAAATTAATGCCCACTGTAGGGAGCTAAGCCCAGCCAATTCCCAATAGGGTCTGTCAGACAAATCGCTGGGAGAGTCATGCATATAGTATCTGGGTTCCTGGAACCATGTGTCCTCTAAAGAATGTACACTGTAACTGTCATAGTTTTCAATACTATCAACACCATGGGTCGGAATCAGTTTATAGGTGCTACATTTGTTTTAACACTATAATTAACCAAACCCAAAACAGTGGATTTTGTTTCCAAACAATAAATCATTTTGCAAATTTATTTTGTTTGGTATGGTGTTCAAGTGTGCTATGTTTTGTGAAAGTAAAACAAAACTCTTAAAGCTTTAAGACTATTAACAAGGTATTTGTGTTAGATAAATACTAACATTTCTATTTATCAACATATGATTTTCTTCCCCCCTAAGTTATTAAATATGAACTGTGCTAATGGTAGTTTCTTTTGTAAACAAAGTACTGTTAAAAGTAGACCTCTGTTAATTTCAGTCATTATACTTCATTATGTTAAATACAGGATCAATTATATTATTATTAATAGTCTAATTTAATTTGTACTGTTTTCAGTCAACCAGTCTCACAACTCCCAAGGTATAAAGAAAGGTGAGGTTAGGAAAATTCATCCTGGGAATTAAAAATGTGTTTGTTTTATGCCAGTTTTGATCACACTGCTCTGCATTGGAATATGAGCTTGTTAGCAAGCAGCTGATCCAAAATGGCGCCCACGAAGACTCTGTGCTTAAATCACCTCCCCATTCTACAAACCCTGATAACTTACAAGCATTTTGAAATATGCCAATATGGACATCAAAGCACCGATTAGTAGATTTTATAAAATTGTACTTTTCTATTGGCTGTTATTGTATGTTTACTCATTCACGGTATGGACACTGCACCCCTAGTTTTTATTTTAACTTTGTTGAGGGCTAATTTATATATTTAACAATCAATCTAATACAATAAGGTTTCTATTTATAGATGTCATCCATTGTAAGGGGGGGGGGGGGGGGGGGGGGGGGGGGGGGGTGGGGGGGGGGGGGGGGGGCATCCACCTACTTCAGCACACACAGAAGCACATACTTCACAGCATGTACTTTATAAGGGCAATAAAGTTTTATATGCATTTAGAACAGAAACTAGGTAAGATTCATTCCTAATGTATATAAATATTTTTACAATTCCTATATGTAAAGCTTAGTCTTGCAAGATCCTTAAAAACTACTGCTTTTTATATGTGTTTTACATCTCTTTTGGTAGTTATGTACTCCCAAACACCAAACACAAACTGTAAACTTTCACAAGGGCTCCCATTTTATTTGCAAGTGTGCACCAGAGGTCTGACATCAATTATAGCATTACACACAACATAAAGTTTTACAGCGAATATCAACATTCCTGGCTATTTATTAGACCTGCAAAGATTTTTTTTTTCTCTAAATGTTTAAAAATAATAATGAGCTCTTAAACAGCTTGTGTTTTTTCTTTCTCTGAACTAGTTATACACTTATTCCAGATCTCATTTATATTACAATAAAAAATCAAATAAAACCATTATTTTATTTATTTATTTATTTATTTTTTTTAACTTAAATTGACTTCTGTATTTGTTGACTATTCATGTATTTATTATTTTGGTTAGTGCTAGAGTTTAGTGCTTACAAACAATTTCATCCTGCAATACCTATGGGTCCTAAGAGAGGCTTTCTTATTTTAGTGAGTTCGGTCTAGAAAACCACATGGTTGTATCATTAATCAACCCAGTGGTGACTTTTAACCTTGTCACTCCTTTGTAATATAATTCAATTCAATTCTACACCAATGCTGGCTCTTGGGTCAAAAACCTGTTAAATCAATTTTATACATTGCCATAGGGAGTGACTGCCTGTGAGTCTTGGGCTTGCCACTGTGTGTCTTAGTCATGGCCATCTAATTATTGTGATATGAACTTTGTCTGAGTGAATGAAGAATGCGATGTCCCCAGAGACTGCATGGAATATACAACGCTTGGTTATTTTGTAGTGTAGCCTGATAGAATTAACTATAAAATGATATGTAGTATATTGGAGACTAATATAATACTTACTAACTGGAACCCTTATAAAGTATTTACAGCAATTCATTCATTAACATTGCATAAGTGCTCTAAAAATGTACTTAATAGTCCTGAAAAGTACTAGAATTTTAATGTCAATTTTTGTAAACTATAGGTCTCAAAAATATAGATTGCAAAAGTCCTTAAAATTTCACAAACATATAAGGATGATGTGTTTGTTTTTTAACAAAAGAGCACAATTGTACATAGTTTGTAGTTATTCAAGGTTTAATCTGCATTTACAAATTCCTAATTTTGCTTAAAACATGTGTAATGATTCATTGACAGACTATCTGGGCTCTTTTGGGGGTGTTTATTATATATATATATATATAGAGATATATATATATATATATATATATATATATATATATATCATGTTCTGGGTACCGTGGAGACCCCACGGTTACATTTAAAATGTAAATACAAATATGTTTTATTTGTCTTTAGTCCCAGATTTAACCAAAACATGACTGTTTTTCCCCAATTTATAAATATTGTGAATAATGCATAGTTTCATATATAATTTATAAATATTAAATATTTAACAACTTCTAACATTTAAATAAATATTTAAGATAAATCCTAATTCTGGGTTTTGCTAAATAATGATTTCAATTTTAAATAAATATTTAAATGAAATCCTAAATCTGTGTTGGCATGGGCTAGGAACAGCTAGCTTTTAGTAAAGTCCGTGCAGGCCAGTAGCACATGGATTCCCCCAGGAGAACCTGTGTTTGCTTTAGCACAAAGATAATTGGCTTCCCTTTATCTCACACAGTATATAATATTTGTGAATGCTTTTTAATACTAAGGTTTTTGGAGTTTATTGTATTAAGCTGTCAAAAAAATGGATGATGAATTTTCATTGCCAAGATAAAAACAAAAATCGATCTAGATTTTTCTAAATGCATATTTTGTCAAACTGGATTGTGACAGATCTTCAGAATTTGACAATTAAGGGATTTGCCACTGTGCAATATGCAGTTCATAGCTGAAGATATTACCGCCTCTCATTTGAAAGATATTGTTGGCAACTCGAAAGTATTTTTTGCAAAGCAGCCACAATTTCATCCTAATTGTAGGAAATTATACACCAATAAGAAAACAGTTAAACAAAAAATGGAGCAGATAAAAAGGGAAGAAACAGAAGCTACAGGTGTTTCAAAAACAGTACAGAAATTGCCTCGGAAACTAATAGATTACAAAGCTCTCTCTTTCATATGTGAAAGAGCAAGCGATAAAAATAGTATGTTCCACCTGAGCCTTATTGAGACAAAATCCAGAGAAAGCAACTTACATCAGCATGCTAAATACCTTGTAGATGACATCATGTTAAACAAAACTGAGGGATATGGTGACACATGCAAAGATATTATTGCAAGTGACTTCAGACATCAGCAGTCATGCTGGAGGGATTGCATGAATAAGAAACCATCAGAAGAAGGTGAGCAGGCTCAGGATGTTTACACAGAAGTATTTCTGGTACTTGTTAATGACATGGAAGTACAATTATCCTCAGAAAATAAAGCATTTAAGTTGGCATTCATAGTAACACAGTATAGAGCCAAGCTAAAGGAGAGAGGAATGACCAGTTCCTACAAGTCACAGCAACTTGGATTGAAATTACAAGACTATTTCAGTAAAAAGTACAAACAATACAACAGAAATTCCAATCTGGCAGTTTGGTCTGTGCCTCAGATATAACAGTATCAATGTTGTTTTCTGAATTGAGTAGACTTAAGGAAGATTTTGATCAAAAGAGGTGGGTCGAATGTTTTATCAGCCAAAAAGATTAGAGGAAATCTGAAGAAGAAAAATAAATTTTTCCAGATTGTGCTTAATCCTTAATCCTGATGCAACACCTGAGACTGATGACTCAGGTTCTGTAAATGTTAATGAAACAGATCATGAAAAGGTTCTCAGTCTTGCACAGGATATTGCAGCTCAAGTCTCAAAAATACCAACACCAAAACAGGTTGGTCTTTCACTTCTCATTCTAAAGGATACTCGAAGTAAGAAGACTGTAACATTATTAAACCGACTTGGTAATTCTGCCAGTTACGATGTGGCTCAGAGGTATATGACCACAATGGCACAATCAGTGAGGGATCAAGAAGATATAGAGGGGTTCTTAACCCCATCTAATCATGTACTAGGTAAATTCATACACTGTGCAATTGATAATTTAGATTTTCACAAGTACACAAGAGATGGCACTACACATCATGCCACAACTATTATCTTTTATCAATACACAGAAGACAGCCAACCAGGATCACAGGTTCAAATGACATATGTGAAAAGACGTGCAAGATCTTTAGTAGCACCTAAACCGTTGAGATTTCAGCAATTAAATATATCACTGAGAGGGTCTTGTTTTTTAGCAGATTTATTGAAAGTGCACTTCAGTGAAACTGCAGTAAAACCGACAAGCAAGTCAAACAGATGCAAGCAGATGAAAGTAATGTTATAAGGTCTTTTTTTTTTTGCACAAAATATGGATGAGAAGATTAAGCTTGAAGAATGCCCACCTTCCCTCTTTGAAGAAGATCAAACAATGGTGATTGGATTTGCTATGTGGAAGGGACAAAAAGTGATTTTCTTTAATACCACTTTACAATGCCATTGATATTCTGTGGAAACAAGATTTTTTACAAGAATGCCCATCATCAACAATGTATATCATTGATGCAATGGCTTTTGCCCAGAGAGCTCAAACTCTGAATGCCTTTACTTTGAGAAACTTACAGCAGAAAATACCTGTGCACAGTAATCAAAGAGAGACCAGCAGGTTGCAATTGTATTCATATAGTTGGTGACTTCTATGATGTAGACTAACCTCCTCTCTTAAGAGGGAAAAAAGAGCTCGCTGGGGTTCACATCAGAAGTCTCTACGGAACGAGAATATGTCCCAGGTGATGGTTAGCAAGTACCTGATTGGAAGGTGTTTTGTTCTAATGCCAAAAATAAACGGAATCTGCTACATTATCTGAGAGAGTCTTGGACCTCACATCAGTGTTCCCTTTGAGCTCCATCTTGTCCTTGGTGGCATGAACAAAGACCCAGGTAAAACAATCCACTTGACAAAAGAAACTGTTAGATTGTTTCCAAATTTAAGCTGTATAAAGCATGAGAAAGCAAACACGAGGATTATTGCTCACATTAATCATGCTGCTTCTGAAAGGGGCTATGAGAGAGTAATTGTGCAGGCAGCTGACACTGATGTAATCCTCTCGTGCATTTATTTTTCATCAAGAATACTTGGCCTACAGGAATTATGGGTTCAGAAGAAAGATAGGTATTTTCCAACCCATCTGATTTCCAGGCAAACAAGTCCTAAAAACTTATTTTGGCTTCATGCAATGATTTCACTGTCCTTGTAAGCTTTGGTGAGATACCATATTATACAGGTGAAAAAGTGTTTGACAGTGTTAAAGGAACTATTTGTAAGGCTCTACAGCAGAGAGCAATTTGACACTCTAGACAGACTGAGTGCCCATCTTTTCAGAACAATGTCTGCTAGAGCAGACCTTAGAAGCTTGCCTGCTACAGATCATTCTTTCATCTGCATGCATTGCGTGCTCTTCACCAAATATATGTGAGCAAAAGTGCTCCCATGAGTGATCCAACACTTCCAGACTCACTGGACTTTGGTAGAAGAGTAAGCAATGGTATCCTTACCCCGGTACTAATGACAAAGTCACCTAAGCCACTGTCACTGGAACAACATTTTGTGGGTGTAAGAAAGAACGATGTCTTCACAGTTGCAGAGGTGAAAAAATGTCCCATGGGCTTTTTCGTGCATGTGCACTGCAGAACCTGGAAAATGTGCTAGAATAACAGACCTGGAGGAATATCAAGAGTTCATGGTAGGTGATCGTAGAGAAGTTAATTTGTTAACAAAAACTAAAATAAAATAAGAAAAAAACAAAAAAAACTAACCAAAAAACAAACCAAAAAAAACAAACTCCTGCCTAAGTCGGAAAAGCTGGGCCTCAACGTGGCGCAAGGGTGAACATCCACGGTGATGGGCAACTACAGTGTTACCCATTGTTTACACAATTACAGATAAATAATAGTCAGTTATGATCTTTCTAGGTAGAGCAATGACCGTTAAACCAATTAAAATAATTTATTTGAATTTTAAACAGTAAGTCGCATATACTATGTGATTTTTCGTGGATAGGCTAAACTTTGCTGCTTGATATAATACATTTTACAAGAGCAGATCCTGATCAGGCCACATCAATTTGACTTCAACATCTATATTTTGTGAAACAAAGCTCGGAATTTGTAGTACTTTTCAGACCCATTCACCCCTGATTTGCCCTACATGGCTCCCAGACTAATAGTAAAATAAAAGGTTGGAGCCATTTTTGTTTTCTTTTCAAATATCCAAAAAGTATATTCTATGCCACACAAGCCTTGCCAAATTTCACTGAAAGTAAAAACAGTAACATAAAAACATCTTCCCCATGTCAGAATTGAAATTTCATTTAATGACTTACAAATAAATGCCAGGTCTACAGATTAAATGAGAAATACTTGGCTCACTGACATTTTGGACTTAATTCTGTCTGACTTGGCGAGTGTATATTTGGACCGATTAAAGACAAGACCAACTGCCCTTTCCAGTGTTCACTGACTGCATTAAATACATGTAACAGGACACTCAATGGATTATATGAACATACCCAGGCACACGAGACTCAGAAATATGAGAAATTATGACTAAAAATATATCAACAGTGCAGAGCATGATCTTTTTGGTCTTAAATGATATGTACACTGTCCTCAAGTTTAATGAAGGATATGGGCATGTGGATTAGTTTAGATTCTAGTTCAAGTAACCACCTTAAGGCCATCAGTCATGATGTACCAGTCTACACACATATGGAATCAATACAAAACAACCCTAACCACTGCTATTTTCACAGGTAAAAGTGAGATCCATGTTTCCTCTCATAAAACATTATGGTGTTTACACAGAAACTGCCGCTCAAGTCATAAAACACCATTTAGATCCCAGCAGGGGTTCTAAAGGACACTTTGCCTGCTTGACACGGTGCTAATATACATATATATATATATATATATATTTATCTCTAGCTAAAAAACCTAAATGTTTCCCTCTGCAAAACTGGAACCTGCACTATCCTACTATCCATCACGTTTAATCAGGAAACATGAATAATAGCTCTCTTTTTAAAATAAATGATTACATAAATAAATTACAGTTGTTCACAGGGACTGGGTTGGTGAACAGGAGGCATTAAGCACAACCTTAACTTTTTAATCTTAATCTTAATTTTTTTTTCCACCATCATTAAAAATGCCATCAACAGTCAAATTAACTGGAATTCTCATTAAGGTGTAGGTCAAATTGAATGTCATTACCACTCCTTAACACTGACATTCCAGTTCTACAATATATTTTAATTGAACATGTTCAGAACATAGCCATGTCCTAATTGAATCATTGGTTGATATTGATCAATTAGGCCTGGCCACATGGTATAATGGATGAGCCACTTCCTTTGTGCTGGGAGCTGATTAGGTTTTGTGCATTTTGTTTCATTGTTTATTTTGTAATTGTGAAATAAAAGTGATTTTACTAAAATCACCTGGCACCTCTTATTTGTTGTGATTATCTGTAAATGTCATCAATTTTGATGTGTACCCTATAAATTTATAAATACCCACTGCTTTTTCACAATTTCTATGCTAATATTTGTTCCATTTCTACCCTAAAATAGACTATAATATTATTTAATTATGTGCATACACATGGAAAATGAATCTTAAAAAAAAAAAAAAAATCACGAAACTTTTGTTTGGAGGGTGTGTCACTTTTCATTATTATCTAATTAATTACTTTATGAACCTTCTTTTTCTTCTCCCTCTCGTTCTCCACAGGTTAAATTGTATACAGTATTAACACAATAAGCCTTTCAATAAATGGCAAATACCCAATTTTGTTGAAAATCTTGATCCCTAGCAAAAGTTGAGTACTACCTATATTTTATAAGTATAAGAGTTAGAGTAAGGGCCTTTTTTATTTAAATGTTGCATTTGTAAATGTTTTCTACCCTCCAAGCCAAATTATTTAAGTACCTTTCACAAGTCATGACAGTAATTAACAAGTTACAAAACAGGAATGACAAAAATGAAGATCTTACAAATAGAATTAAAAAAATAGTACTTTGGCACTAACGCCAGTGAACATCCTGCATAGATAAGTCTCTTCAAATGGCTTCCATGTTGTGACATGTGTAACATATTTGGAGATCTTATGTAAACCATTTAGGAGTTCCTTTTGGAAATAACATACAATGTTGAATAAACTCTTTTAACATTCCTGATTTTGTTCACTTAGCTATAAGGATTTAATTGAGAAACTCATATCATGCCAGAGCAGTTTGTGTTTGTTCACATTTGAAGATGCATAAATGAGAAGCTCACCATTCCTGTAATTTGCTTCAAAATAAAATTACAGACGATAAATAAAAAATTAAATAAATAAATAAATAAATAAAAATTGTTAAAGATTTTTGTAGGAAGATGTAGTTTTTATTTAATTTATTTTTGTAAGTCCTGATTTTGAAATTGTTATGTCTTTAGTAAGGAAGTAGGTATAATAGGTTTCCCACTGAAGCACTGTTCTGAAAGCATGTAAATAGAGCTGCCAAGTAATTTGCCTGGTTTTCGTTACTGCATATAGAGGAAAGAAGTAAATGTAACTTCAAATATATTTGCTGTATTTAAAGTAAAATGTGACTAGTTGCCAAAAAGTTTGTTAACTATGTTTTAAATAAACTGCTACGTTGCACGGGGCAACATCCATTGGATTAATATACTGTACACATTTCACCTCAGTTTTCTCAACTAATAATTTTTAGTTCCTGTGAAAGGGTAGTGTCACTGGCAAGGCTGGTTATTGACAGGAGGAAGACTCAGACACAGAGAGCTGAAAGGGCAGCGTCACTGGCAAGGCTTGTTATTGACAGGAGGAAGACTCAGACACAGAGAACTGCAGTCAAAGGGCTGAAGTGCATGTTTATACAAAGAAAAATGTACAAAAGCAAACAAGGCACAGGGACCAAAATAAACAGCTTAAACAAAAACACTTCTGCTTAGGCTGGGCATTGGCCTTCACTAAGAGTTCATAAACAGTACTTTACTTACAAAACTCCCCTTAACTCCCACCACTAAACAAAGGATTTCTTCTCTTTTTTATACCATGTGGCTGGGTCTCAATTGATGATCAATTATTCAATTAAGACCCAGCCATATTCCACATGTGTATTCAGCAGGGATGCATTCAGTTAGTTATAGGGTTCTGTGATGTCCCATCCTTTATAAAAAATAAACCACTAATTTACTATGGTGCATAAACTGAATCACTGATTATACTGAGATTGTTTGTATTCTTATTATGAACATGATAATAACAACAATATTGTTATGCTAGTGTTTAATCTATTTATTTAAATGCACATGTATTGTTTTAAACTAGCGATAACCCAAAGTATATCTATATAAAAAGTACTGTACTTACTTGTGGTGTGGAGCAGTTGATGCCGTGGGTAGAAGCCAGACTGGGGAAAAACAAAGAACAGAACCATTAAAAGCAGTGCTATATGCTTACTGTGTATCTCACTGAGAAGATACACATTCTCAGAGAGATAGGTAGTTAGTTATTCAGTAACCAGAATTGTCTAAAAGTAAAACTAAAATAAAATAAATATGAAAATAAAATACTTACCTGTTTGATTTATTAGCTCATGTTTGTGCGAGCCTTGTGTTGTAGTAAGGCACCATGTTAATGCAAGCCCTCAGTTTTACCCTATGTCCTGATTACAGGCACAAGTAAAATTTGATATTACTGTTCTGTACTGACAAAGATCTTCTATATGCACAATATGCTCAATGCAGCACACAGTAATATCCCCTAGAAAGTGTCCTGAGGGCATCAGATGATTCTTAATGGTTAGGTTTAGGGTTACAGTAGGTATTGGGCTTGAGGTTGAGATTTAGGGAAGGGGTTGCTAAAGGTTAGGGTTGGGGTTAGGTTAGGGGCAGGGTTGCCTGATTTCGTAGAGTTGCCTAGCTCTGGAAGTGAAAGATGGGAGTAAATATCAAATGCCCTAGGTGGGCAATTCCGGTCGTGCAGGGTCGATGTCCCTCCTGGTTTTTGTTCCAACTGTACCCTAAATTACTTAATTGGACCAATTGAGTGCTTATTAGAAGCTTAATTGGTCTAATTAATTAATTTAGGGTACAGTTGGAATAAAAGCCAGGAGGGACACAGATTTGTCCACCCCTGCCCTAGAATCACCTGATGCCCTCAGGACACTTTCTAGGGGATATTCCTTTACGCTGCGGTGGTCAACTCTGCTGATTTAACATTGCAACTTCCACCCGAGCCAAAGTGGTGCATCCCAGGAATCCAGAGAGTTCTGGTGGAGAGTTTTCTCCTATCTCTATAATGTAAAGTCTGCCTCGTTACCTATTCCAAGCTTTCTCTTTTGAAAATGATGATATATTTTAGCAAGATTAATCTGGATTTATTCAGAGACACCCCTTCTTAAGACATATGCGTTATTATTTCTATGATCGATGTTTTCAATTTGACTGACAAGACCTCTTTACGGCCGCAGTGCCGAAATTGCCGGCTCTCATGAATATTCATGAGCAGATACGACGGGGGCGTGGTTTGGTTGTCAAGAATGGTATATGTTGGCAGCAATTCAATTCCTTGCAGCCCTGAAATAATTAGCCAAAACACAGACACACAACACAGATACAGACACATCTCCGAACAGTGCGTGCTCTAGTTGCAGGTGCAGTGATATAACAGTAGTGTTGTAAGTATAGGTGCAGTGATATAACAGTAGTGTTGTAAGTACTGGTGCAGTGATATAACAGTAGTGTTGTAAGTACTGGTACAGTGATATAACAGTAGTGTTGTAAGTACTGGTACGGTGATATAACAGTAGTGTTGTAAGTACTGGTGCAGGGATATAACAGTAGTGTTGTAAGTACTGGTGCAGTGATATAACAGTAGTGTTGTAAGAACAGGTGCAGTGAAATAACAGTAGTGTTGTAAGTATAGGTGCAGTGCAGCTGGGTTTTAGGGCTGGCTTGAAGCGGCAGCTCCCAGGTTCGTATTGGTCATCTGACAAAAAACAAATACAGTTACAAAACAAACAAAACATTTCATTCACAAGTACCAATAGGTTGTTTCCTTTCTCTGTCCTAGAGGTAACCACATCAAAGGGACAGATTACATCGTCACATCCCCAATTACCCCAGTCACGCCCTCTGCGATAGTCCAGTCACGTCTCCTCCAATCCATGAGTGTGCATTATGACTCCGCCCCCTTCTTGGCTGGCTGGCTTCCGAGTGACCCTGGAATGAACTGCCAGACCAACCAGTACGAGGCAACTTGTTCCTGCTATACAACTCTCACAGATCGGGAGGGAGATTGTTGACTAGGATTCATTCAAGTTGATGTAGCAGTGAATGAAATCTCTTTTAAATATTCACAGCCAAGATATTAGTCAGTATATATTTAGTGTATATGAATGATATACACTTCAAAACATAAGCATAAGATATCTATATTCGTATACTAAATTATTGTGTATGGTAACATATTACAAACAGTATAATGTGCACGATAATTAACATTACCAAATGTTTGAGGGTTTGTTTCCAAACACAACAATCAAGGTAAAAAATTGTTCACAAACAATTATGGATTTGCAACATTTGACTGATCGTTTATGTTCGGAACCCTCCTGTGAACTATGATGCACAATGCATATGGTGTAGCTGTGAAAAATGTTTTTCTATTTATTTATTTTTTTTGTATGTGATTTGCCCCAATGTTTTTTTTACATGTTGAAATCCCTAGTTAACAGAATTACTGTTTCTTCATGATTATTAGGCTATTATCTTATTTAAATTAAGTGACGAAATGGTTGAATCGACTGTATGGAAATGTGCCGTTCTCCTCCTAATGCCACCATTTCAATCAGTGTACAATGTAACTAAAGTATCATGTTTTTAAAAATTGTTGAAAATATAATACCCAAATAATAATAGCTTGTTTTATGTATGAGAAGTCTATGTATATGTACATAAGGTATCTATCCTACTTGGGAATGTTTGCTGTAACAGTAGAACATTTTTCTTAGAAGAGTTTCACAGCAAATAAACAAATAAATAGCAAAACAAAGGCATTCTTTAAGATACTCACAAAGGACTACAATCTAAATTGAGAGATCTACTTTCCATTGCATATAAATATCATGTTTTATAATCAGCCTTCCAGTAAAAAAAAAAGGATAATAAACACAAAAAAACTAAGTTTTACTTGACGGTAAACTGCCAATTCTAAAAAAGATGGGAAATTGTCAGATAACGCTGCCACTGCTCCCTTACCTGACCCATGTTCTGACAAGGCTTTCCAGCACACACTGCTTAACTATTACCATAGGTGGGTTCACTTCATACAACATGTGTAATCACCAGTGGGTTGTTGAGGATTCAAACGTTCTCTGAAACAGCATAATAGATATCCTTGAGAGGTTAAGAAGAGTCACTGTCATAAATGGATAAGAAAGATCTAAAAAGTTCATGGAATGATTGGTTGATGTTTGTCTAACATTATTTGTTTCTTTTCTATGGTCTTATTACTACGGAACCCCTAAAGGGACATGGTGTAAATTTAAAACGGAGGATACTATCTTGTTCACACAAGATAATGTATCTTATATAAGTCAATATATTATAGTAAGTTGTGCGCACAAGATATTTCATCCTACGCATGAGATATTAAGTTGTGAGCACGATATAGTAGCCTCCCATTTGAATTTTTACACCATGTACCTTTAGGGCTCTGTACATTACTACACCACATTTCTTTTCCAGCATATCAAACACATATTTTTTTCCTTCATAAACAAAACAAAAATTTAAAAAAAGAAAGAAAAAAGCTGAAATGCTTATGACAGTTGTAAATATTTGTATACTTGGAAATGTACACAATAAATAACTTGTCTCACTCGAGATGTGTTACGTTTCCAACTGTTCTAATTAGCTTTTCCAATTCACATATATAGCATGACTACATCTTGGTGACTAAACATGTCACCTACTGTATCAGTTAGCAGTGTGTGCTGGAAAGCCTTGTCAGAACATGGGTCAGGTAAGGGTACAGTGGCAGCCTTATCTGACAATTTCCCATCTTTTTCGGAATTGTCAGCTCTTAATGTCAAGTAAAACTTTTTTTATGTGTGTTTAATATCATAAAACTATAAGTTGGTGTGTAAATACTAGCTGATTTTCAGCCACTCAAGGTCAGAGTGGCCAGTAGGCCCATTAGTGGATATAGCTTGTATTGTACAGCACCCGATGCAATATTCTATATCAGTAACACTTTGCATTAAGTGTCTCTAATTACTGTGTATTTCAATATAATTACAATGTTATTATGCATAGTTACAAAATACTTAATGTGTAAAGGGAGGAGAGATACACAGCGCTGATACAGAGGGTTGGTCTCGGAAATGCACCCCAAGTACCAACAAGACCTGTGGTGGCGCCCCTAAAGCTTGAGCTCAAAAGATGGCTGTGGAGGATGACCCGGAGGTGTACTTGGTTGCCTTCGAACGGTTGGCCATCACCGTGCTATGGCCGAAGGAGTACTGGGCCAGCCAACTGGGTCCCTGTCTGAGCAGGGAAACTCAGGCAGGGTACCAGGCCATGACCAACAACGAGGCTAGCAAGTACAACCTGGTCAAACAGGCCATCCACCAACGCCTGAATATCACAGGGGAAACACACCGGGCACGGTTTGGGGAGTATCAGAGGCCACGGGAGACCCGCCCCAAGCTCTGTGACCACATGGTGCACTGGCTCAGCCCTGCCGAAAAGACAGGGCAGCAAATGGGAGAAGCCATTGTCCTGGAGCAGTTGGCGCCGAGACGCAAGGATGGATACGGCACCACAATCCGGCCACCTTTGAGGCTGCAGTCAAATTGGCGGAGGATTTTAAGGACTCCATAAAGACTGGACAGCTGACCCCTCTCATCTGTGGACCAGTCCCGTCACCTGTCCAGCTGGGGGAACCAGGCCTCCTAGATCACCAACCACAATAGGCTGGCCCACCTCCTTACTATGGAGGCAGCGGTTGACCCCCCAGCTGGGGTATATTTACCAGCAGTGGAACAGACAGCTAACCCCAGTGCTGTCTGCCCCGATGGTCTGTTTTAGGTGCCAAGAACCAGGACACATTGCCCGCTTGTGCCCCTCAGCAATGGAGTGCAATGTGGTGATGTGCAATCTGGAAACTGGGGCAGGTAAGGAACGGGGAAATGGTCGGAAGGGGCCTTGTATCATTGATGTGGTGGTTGGTAATGTGAGTACCCAGGCTTTAGTGGACTCAGGGTGTGCCCAGACCTTAATACGATTAGCTCTCTAAGGCAGTGTGTCGTGGCAGCCAGAAGGCAAGGTGGCGATCTCTTATATCCATGGTGATATGGCGACATACCCCACACTAAAAGCATATGTGTCGATAGGTCAGACTCGGCACCACCTCACAGTGGGTGTGGTGGAAAGGCTGCCATAACCCGTAACAATGATAGACAGAGCAGGGGAAACGATTGGTGAGATTTTCCCCCGCAAGCTGACCTGTTTTCTTCCCTTTTTCCATTGAGGTCCACTAATGACGCTGCAATAGCCAAAGAACTAGTGCAGATTATGTAGAGAGTAGGGATCCCCAAAGAAATACTGACTGATTATGGAACTAACTTTCTGTCAAACGCTATAGCAGATAAATAAAATGTAAAAACTACGTCCCATCCAGACATCTGTTTATCATCCACAGTTGGACGGTTTGGTGGAACGTTTTAATCAAACATTAAAGCAGATGCTGAGACGATATGTGAATTGAGAGCAGAAACATTGGCCAGCGTTGCTTCCCTACCTCCTTTTTGCAGTGAGAGAGGTGCCACAGAGGAACAGGGTTCTCCGCCTTTGAGCTCTTGTATGGCTGACAGCCTGGTGGCATCCTCGATCTATTGAGAGAAGAGTGGGAAGAGCATAAAGGTTTGTCCAAAAATGTAGTACAGCATGTGATCCTACTCTGTGATTGCTTGGATTTGGTTAGTTGTTTGGCCCAGGACAATCTAAAATCGGCTTAGCAATGGCAACAGCATCATTACAACCAAAATGTACGAATTCTGACCTTCTGACCAGATGACAAGGGAAAGATCCCCAAAATGCAGATAACTTTTCCCGGGAGGGGGGTGTAATGGGTAAGGTAGATTCAGCCGAGTGTTCCTTCGTCTCCACTGTGAGTGGTGGGATATGTGACAGAGAACAAATGAATCTGAATCAACAATCTCCCTCTCAACCTATGAGGACACTGTACAACACAGAATTGTTGGGCAGTTCATTCCAGGGGCATTCAGAAGCCAGCCATTCAGGAAGGGGGCGACGTCATGATACCAGGAGTCCTTGCCCTAGTACGGTGAGAGAAGATTTATGCATTAAGCACATTGTTACTATGCACAATAACATTGTAATTACGTGTAAGTGCACATGTATTTACTAAGTAACTGCTATGCAAACACATCAATTAGAGACACTTAATGTAAAGTGTTACCATAGTATCAATCATCCTGTATTTCAATACCACAAAATCTCTATTGAATATGCCTTGCTTTAAGACTAAATAGGGTATTGCTTGGACCTCGATGAAAAAATCTGCATATTTTTTTGCTTTTATAAATGTATTTATTTGCAGTACTTTTCAATTAATTATTAGTTTCATAACAATTGTTTAATAATAATTAAAGGGTGTTTAATGTGTAAAGAATTAGCATCTTGCTTTGTATATCCAACAAATAACAAAAAGGACTGTGCTCTCCACTTGGTCTCATTTTTTCTGAGCAAACATTCATTTTTACATTGGCAGCTGTGATGTCCATTTTTTTTTATTCCTTTGGTATTTGTAATCTGATTAAAATCAGAAACACATGGTTTGAGATCATAGAACAAACCCCCATAATGTTTTAACCATCAACAGAAAGGCTAGTTCTCTAGTAGCCGAGAAAGCAAATGTTATTAGAGCAGCAGTGGCCCCCTTTTTATACTAGCCCAAATATAAGAGACATGCAATTGTTCGAACTTGGAAAAGTAGATATGATACAGCTTTATATCACATCTGCATGAAAGTGAGTGAAGTTCAGTTCGACAGCCATTTGATTTGATTAAAAATAGGACCTTTCTGTTCTGCATTAGAGTGCCTTTAATCAAATAAAAAAATACAAAAAAAACCCTGCTTTACAAAATAACTCTTTGCTTATAAATGGAGGTGGCATTTAGCTATTACATGCCTGTAATTCTAAACATGTATATATGTTACTATTCATTTATGAAATTTGGTCCAAATTCAAAAGGTTAAAAAAAGGAGAATGTGTATATGTGCCAAACCGTACAGAAATTCAAAGGTGTAATTATAACTTTTTTTTTTTTTTTGATTTGCAACTCACTTATTCTTGCAGGCCTAAAATCTCCCACTGACCAAAAACACCAGGGGGCCAGCTGACTTTCCCTTAATAGGAAATGTTAAAAATAGCTGAGGATAGCTTACAGTTTAAAAAATCCTGTTTAAATTGGTAATGTATCTTTACACCTTTGGATCTGACACAATCCAAAAATAAAATAACTTTAACACAGCTGGAAAGTGGAAAGAAGCCGAAATATAGTATATTGGCAAATGTTGGTGCCAATGAGGGTTTGAGGTCAGTCTTTTAAATTGAAGCCATTAGTGATTGATAAGTTTCACTTTTTGAAACCACGAAAAATGCATTTGAAGTTTCTGACATGCTGTGATTGTAATAGGATTAAACAGGTTCTTGCTCTGACTAGGCACCATAAAACCTTGACACATGATATTTTAGTTATATGCATAATTATTAATATGCTTACTGTGACGGGTGTGATGTATTTAGTTATTTATGTATGAATTTCATTTGTATTGGTCCGTCCGTATTATTATTATTATTATTATTATTATTATTATTTATATTATTATTATTATTATTATTATTATTGGAGACTGGAGAAAAAGCCCGTCTGGTAAAATGTAGTGAGCACAGATGGGGGTAAATTCCCCATCCTAATAAAACCTGTGGGAATGTGGCTGGAGCCATAATGAGGTAATTTATTAATGGGTAGTTAAGGCTCCAGCCACAGATATAAAAGACCCATTCCCGGCTCATGAGAGGAGAGTTTAGGAGAGAGTTAAAGAAAGTAAGTAATGCTACCGACAAGCGAACAAGGTACTCGTTTGTATAACATAACTATAGTATGTGTTATTTTACTTTGATTGATGTGCCCATTTGTTTATTATTGTGTTTTTGTTTAAACTGTTTGTTAATTTTTTGTTTAATAAAACTGCTGAGCGCTACTGCGTTCAGTTTAGCCCCATATGTTCCATTATTTTTGGTTTCATTTCCTGGTCTGATGGTATAGGGTGGCATGTGTCTTTTTTTTCCAGATTTAACTTGTGTACATTCAGATATAATTTATAAATTTAGTTACAAGATTTAACATTTAGCAAAATATTTAACTAAATATTAAATCTCTTAACAAGATTTAACATTTAACTGGCCAGCTAAATCTGGCATTTGTATACAAATGAGCTCCGCCTGCTTTGTGCTTTCACGTGAAAAGCACAAAGTGGATGGAGCTCATTTGCAGACCACATACCAGTTACTGGTGAGATATACATGAAAACTATCTAAACTTTAATCATCCTAGATTCTAATCTTTAGATACAAGCTTCCCTGCTTTTCTGTGTGCACTGAATGAAGCCAGTAAATCCCTAATATATCTTTCAGGGTGTTTCGTTTAAAGGTAACTTGTATTTACTGCTGAAAGCATAAGTAGAGGAGACAGAGGTCAAACCAGATGGAAGGTGCAGGGCGGATTATATTGTCTTCACAAAGCCTGAGCATGAAACATTTAGAACAGGGTTGGCCAAAGTTGGCCCTTCCACTCCTGGTCTTTGTTCCAATCCTGTTCTACATTGTTTAATTGTATTGTAATGTATACTTGTTTTTACTGTGAAGAGCTTTGGAATGCCTTGGTCTGATAGGCGCTATATAAAATCAATTTGATTGATTGATAATTGAACCATTTACACTTTGTGATAGATGGCTGGCAGTGCACAAGTGTAGTTGATGCAATGCTCAGGAATAACACACACAATACAGTGAAAGTTCAATAAAACAACTCCTTTATTTGGCTGGGTTGCATGTCAACAACACTTAAATAATAAGCACAGTCTCTACACAGACATGTGTATCACTCTGTGCAAAACCAGTGTTTCAGTCCCGAAACAGTAAGACACTAATAACTAACACACAACACAGACACGGTCACTTTTCCAGATAGTGAGCGCTGGCTTGTAGTGACAGCACCCGATTAATGTTTAGCCATATTACAATGAAATGACAAAACAGTTAGAATAACAAAACAAACAAAATACGAAACACTCACGGTAATAAATTACTTCCATCTCCTATACGGGTCCTCTTGGTAACCACATCAAAGGAACAGATGACATTGTCACATCCCCTGTTATATCTTCAGTCACGCCCCCTGCGACAGCTAATTCAATCACGTCTCCTCCAACCCAACACTGACACTTTGTGTACCACATTAAGGAGATGACTTCTGGCATTGTGACTCCGCCACCTTTCTGGATTGCCGCCTTCTGACTGACCCTGGAATAAACTACAAAACCATCCAGACCGTGGCACACTGTTCCTGCTACACAGCGCCCTCACAGGTTGGGAAGGAGATTAGTGGCTAGGATTCATTCGCTCTCTGTCACACACCTCCATCCAGAACCTAAAGTACTTCATTATATAATTTTACCTGTTAAACTTGGAGTGGAATGGCCTTCCAGGACTGTGGTTGGTGCCAGTAACATGCATAGGAAACATGACAGGCTTCAACAACATGACACAAGACCCCGCTTTGGCAATGTGTAGAAAATTATTGCATCTTCTTGTTATGTAACAGCTGCAGGCCTTATGCTTCCTTAATGGCACCTCTTGTACAGTATGTAACTGTGCTAAATCACCTTATGATGCTGAAGTAGTAAATACAGTGAGAGAGACATCTGGCAGTATTAGTAGTATAGTATAAGTACACACACAAACTTGTATATATATATATATATATATATATATATATATATATAATATAATATAACTAATACATATATAAACACACACAACACAACAACACACACACACACACAGTACTGTGCAAAAGTTTTAGGGAGGGGTGAAAAAATGCTATAAAGTAAGAATGCTTTCAAAAATAGACATGTTAATAGTTTATATTTATCAATTAACAAAATGCAAAGTGAGTGAACTGAAGAAACATCTACATCAAATCAATACTTGGTGTAACCACATTTTGCCTTCAAAACAGCTTCAATTCTTTTAGGTACACTTTCACACAGTTTTTGATGGAACTCGGCAGGTAGGTTGGCCCAAACATCTTGGAGAACTAACCACAGTTCTTCTGTGGATTTAAGCAGCCTCAGTTGCTTCTCTCTCTTCATGTAATCCCAGACAGACTCGGTGGTGTTGAGATCAGGGCTCTGTAGGGGCCATACCATCACTTAAGGACTCATTGTTCTTCTTTACGCTGAAGATAGTTCTTAATGACTTTCGCTGTATGTTTGGGGTTGTTGTCATGCTGCAGAATAAATTTGGGGCCAATCTGATGGTATTGCATGATGGATAAGTATCTGCCTGTACTTCTTAGCATTGAGGAGACCATTAATTCTGACCAAATCCCCAACTCCATTTGCAGAAATGCAGTCCCAAACTTGCAAGGAACCTCCACCATGCTTCACTGTTGCCTGCAGACACTCATTCGTGTACCGCTCTCCAGCCCTTCGGTGAACAAACTGCCTTCTGCTAAAGCCAAATATTTCAAATTTTGACTCATCAGTCCAGAGCACCTGCTGCCATTTTTCTGCACCCCAGTTCCTGTGTTTTCATGCATAGTTGAGTCGCTTGGCCTTGTTTCCAAGTCAGAGGTATGGCTTTTTGGCCGCAAGTCTTCCATGAAGGCCACTTCTGACCAGACTTCTCCAGACAGTAGATGGGTGTACCAGGGTCCCACTGTTTTCTGCCAATTCTGAGCTGATGGCATTGCTGGACATCTTCTGATTGAGAAGGGAAGTAAGCATGATGTGTCTTCCATCTGCTGCAGTAAGTTTCCTTGGCAGACCACTGCGTCTACTGTCCTCAACATTGCCCGTTTCTTTGTGCTTCTTCAAAAGAGCTTGGACAGCACATCTGGAAACCCCCGTCTTCCTTGAAATTTCTGCCTGGGAGAGACCTTGCTGATGCAGTATAACTACCTTGTATCTTGTTGCTGTGCTCAGTCTTGCCATGGTGTATGACTTTTGACAGTAAACTGTCTTGAGCAACCTCACCTTGTTAACTGAGTTTGGCTGTTCCTCACCCAGTTTTATTCCTCCTACACAGCTGTTTCTGTTTCAGTTAATGATTGTGTTTCAACCTACATATTGAATTGATGATCATTAGCACCTGTTTGGTATAATTGTTTAATCATACACCTGACTATATGCCTACAAAATCCCTGACTTTGTGCAAGTATACGTAGAAGAATTGATGCTGTTATGAAGGCAAAGGGTGGTCAAACCAAATATGGATTTGATTTAGATTTTTCTTCTGTTCACTCACTTTGCATTTGGTTAATTGATAAATATAATCTATTAACATGTCTACTTTTGAAAGCATTCTTACTTTACAGCATTTTTTCACACCTCCCTAAAACTTTTGCACAGTACTGTATACACACACACACACACACACACATATATATATATATATATATATATATATATATATATATATATATATATATATATATATACAGTACTGTGCAAAAGTTTTAGGCATATATATATATATATATATATATATATATATATATATATATATATATATATATATGAGAAACAGTGGTTTCAATTATCCTAACTTCTCCTCTTTCAATTTTGTCAACTTAAACATTAAAGACAATTTTCTACATGGGAAACTTAAGGCTCTCAGGCCAGCTCATTTAACTTCTGCTTTGAGCTGTATTTCAGCCAGCCTGCCTATTCTTGCTTGCCACACTGTCTTCAAAACATTTTGGAACTGATCTCTTCGACGGCAGTAACATATATCTCAATAATAATTTACAGCCAACTGAGTAACAGACATTATACAAAAAATGCACGCCTTCCCAGGCCAGCAGCTCATAATATTTAATGTTCTTCAGTCTGTTGAAAAGACTGTGCTCTCTTATTCAACCTTCAGTAAAATATCTTATCCCAGTGGGGCAGGGGTGAAATTCTGACAGTACTGTACCAGGACTTATTTAATCTGCTTTTCATGCAACGTGGATGCATTCCATCCACTCACACAGTCCACTAGCGCAATGTTTCTCAAATGTGCATTCATTCAGCACAGTTCGTGCTGCTTGCATTGTGTTTCCTCATACTGCTTCTGCTTCTGTTAGCTGCTATTGGCCGCCATTAATGTCAGTATAATCACTGCATGTGGATTGGCCGAGCTTTCATTCTGATCAGATTTCATTTTAGCATAAGTCTCAAATCACCACCCATTTCGCTTTGTGTCAGTGCTCATTTGTTGATCAAACAGAGAAGACTTTAGCTGTGAAACATGAAAACTGCAGCATGGAGTAATTATCATTATTATGAAGTAATAATTATTTTATTTAGTGTGGCGGAGAAACTACCTGAAATATTCTGAAATGAACATTGCTGCACATGAATTTAAAGGCAAAAATCCTCTCAGTGTTTGCCATAACTTACATAGTTGATAAATATTAGAAGTAATTATCATAATGTATTTTGCCTTGTACTGACTTACCACATTTCCAGAATTTGCATGAAAATGGCAAGTGATATACAACAACATAAAAAAAAAAAAAACAGGATCAAAGTGCAGCTTCAGAATTGGTAAGCGAGTCACAATTGGGATACAGATGGAGGTGTGCTTCACGCTTTTCAAAGGATCCTAGTATTTTCTGTTATGAGGACTGTAACAAAAACCAATAGGGTGAGGTGTTTTTTCTTTGTATAATGCCCCCTTTTCTGGAACACTTTGAAGAGTTTATTTAAGTTAAATGTGAATTTCCCTTGTGTGCAAGTCTAAAAAGAAAAGGCAGAAGTAAACCACAGTAATGATATTGCTTTATGAAAATGTGTATTTTGCCACTTTGTTTCTTGTGCAGAAACAGGGATAAAATAAAAAGTCTACTTTTATATTGAATAAAAAAAGTCTACTTTTATAATGTTTCTGCCTGAAAAATATTTTTCTGGAATAGATCATAGTAATTAATCTACACGTAAACACAACAGTGCAAGAAGCACACAAAGCATATTATTGTAAGATAACTTATAAGTGCAAAATAAATAAAAGAAAAGACTGTATGTTCTAATTCAAGGCTATTACTGTAGCATGGCCAGGTCCTGTTGAAGGTGAGTAACCAGTGTCTGGAAAGTATGGCGATGATTTCAGAGAATACTATGGAGATTAAAATGGCCAAGTATACATTAGAAGTAGTAGTGCCTGTTACATAATAAATTTGATGGGTATTCTAGCTCCTATTTGAATTGTTTGACTTAGACCATTTTGTCATAGCATAGTTTTTTTGTATAACACTTTTTATACCATAATCCCTTTTTTAGGATCTCTTGAAACAAAACTACCTCTCTACAGCAGTTACTGCATAAGTGTAATATTTTTAATGCATTTAAGGTTTAACTTAAATGTTACATTACAGTACATGACTGAATGATACAAGCAGAGAGTACAAAGTTTTCAGTATTGTCAGCTTCTTTGTTTATGGTGAATTGGTTATGATTGATCAGTTATTTTTTAAGGCTTATTTTGTATTTATAAATTTATTGTGTACCAATACATTTTTAAAGTATTTATTCACTGGCACTCAGTTTTTTAAATGTTTGTACCTGGCTGTGCATATGAGTACCTGCACTTTTTTTTTTTTGTTGAGAATTTCATCCTTGCAGTGGGGTATAAGCTGATCAAATCAACACCTTAGTTTAACCCTGTGACAGTGATCTCCGTGTTTTTGAGATAGTGTTACAGATGAACTAACTTGGACATCATAATTTTAGAATACTGTCACTTTTTGTTCAATGGCAGCAGATAAAGTCTCTAAAATGAACAGATCTTCTTATTCATTTAGTTTAAGGTTTTCAGATTCAATACAGCCAGGTTGAAAACAGAAAAAAAACAGAGTAACAAGGCAGGAATAAAAGTGTTTCCCTTCAAAATTCCCCTTTTTAAAACTTAGTGTCATGTTTTCTTACACTACATACTAGTGTTAATCAAATCAATTAAATATTCTCTCCTTAATGCTCTCAATCATTTCCTTAGGCAGCCTTCATGATGTCATGCCATAATCATGCCCAATTTGCACTGGTGACATAATGTAAATGATACGGGTGCCTAATGAATATGATATAACTTTACATTTTTTTGTGGATATTTTTACCGAAAATGGCATTCATGTGAGTGACTGCATAAAATCAACTCAGTGAAAGACAGACTCAATTGGTTAAATAAATCTACTTCTTAAAAACAGACTCAGGAGCTATGGCTGCTAGTCAACCCTAAAATCTAAAGTACAGAATTGTTGGTAACAAATGATATACTACACTGTGTTGTGAAGGCATTTTTATTGCAATTTTTTTAATGTATTCCAGTCTTTAATTTGTATTTTGAATGTTGCAAAACGAGAACTTGTACTAAGGACCCAGGGTTATATTATTTAGGTTTTTTTTGGTTCTGTTTATTCTTTTTTGTTCATCAAAAAACAGGGAGTTAATTAAAGACACCCCATGTGTTTCATATGTATGTTTTGTAAAAAGTGACATGAATATATGAAAAATGTATTCTTTAAAAACACCTACTGTACTACAAAAGCCCTGGAGTGGTCCTCACTGTCCCTCTGGTTCAGTACAGGCTCTGTCAAACTACTCTTCACTCTTCATTTGCTGTCATTGCTCTGTCTCCAAAAGTAATTATCAAGCCATGATAATAACATTAGATGGACAGGATCTCAAACCAATCGTGCCAACTAACTGGCTAACCCTGTAACACATGTACTCATTTTACTGCCATGACGGGCTTGTCAATTAATTTCTATAGCAACCAAACCTGACAACCTAATCACCAGTTGGGAACTAGCTACAGCCACGCTTCCCATAAGCACAATTGTACCCCCCCCCCCCCCCCCCCCAACATGTTAGCTACTCTATCAACAATAGTGTATGTGGAACCCTTCTATGGATGTCAGATCACTTTGAACATTATTTATATTGCTGTTGAAACACTAAACTTGAATATCTGTATAAATCACATAAAGTCTTACTACTTAATGCTGTGACCAGAATATTCACCATATTTGAAAATCATACATTATGCAGTGTACAAATATGTATAGCTAGGCCATGAAAAAAGCCAGTATGCTGACATGCTGTTGTTCATCAAAACGCAAATTTCAGTGTACTGGACTGTTAGAGTAAAAAATAAGAAGGCTAATATTAGACAGCTACTGTTAAAAAGTGAAATCTTTTACAAAAGAAGTTTTAAGGACAATGTACAAGTGCAGAGACAGCAATAGAAATGTTATCATATCATAAGGTACATGCACACATACAACTATGTAAGTCCCCAGTCACTGGGTGGAGCAGAGGGTGATTATCTCATTACAGGTCCCTGCATCTCAGTGTATTTTATTATTGAGGTTAGGAGATTCTGTTCCTTGAATGACTGAAAAATAGACATGAAAAGTCCAACTCGGTAAGAACTAATGTTTTGATCTGCACAGGACTGAAAAAGCGAATACAGTTCTCTGTATTTGCAGTCCGAGTGCTTCACTTTGGTAAAGGCACACTGTGAGGTATGTGGGTTGAGTCATACAGTCAGGGGGGCGCATGTTTGCATCTTGGTCTGTAGGGCTGGCCTTTGTCCTCCAATGGCCAGTAGATTGCCAGCATCTGTGTAGAAGTCTTGGCTTCTCTGACTTCACTGGCACACAAATTATCTTTAGCGTTGTTTATGCAGCATAAATAATGTTTGGATGCAAAAATAGTACCTGCATGTATTGACAATTCTAATATTATAAAGACTATTCTGCATCTTCTTAAGACCTTGAGTAATCATTACAAGTTTGTCATTTGTTATCCAACAAATTCAAATATAAAAATCCTGGTTCATCCATATTCTATATACAGTACACACAGGCCTTCTTCAGATAGTGGAACAACACTAGTTCTGATCTAAGTTCCATTGGCAATGCATTCCTATATAAAACTGTAGCAAAAGCAAAGATTTCCTTCCAGTAGCACTTTTTAATATCAGTATTTTAAAATATCTGGTGCCACAAACATTTCGTAAGCTCCTGGAATAGATTACTCAGATAAACAGGCAGTTTGTTAAACACCCATTTAAAATTAATCTGATTCCAGTAAAAGTTCCTTCTGTTACCAGGTGACAACAAGTTTACGTGAATATAAGGTACAGTGATGTTCTAAAGGACAGCACTGAAGAGCAAATCTACAAATCTTGTTAAACATTGTATCAGTCTTCAAGTTTAACGTGAATATAAGGTACAGTGATGTTCTAAAGGAGAACACTGAAGAACAAATCTACAAATCTTGTTAAACATTGTATCAGTCTTCAAGTTTAACGTGAATATAAGGTACAGTGATGTTCTAAAGGAGAACACTGAAGAACAAATCTACAAATCTTCTTTAACATTGTATTAATCTTCTTCAGCGTCTCCTTACTAGCAGTCATATAAATCACATCATTATAGTCCAGAACAGGAAACAAAAGTTGCTTCTCTAATACTCACGCCTTACTCAATCCAAGTTTTCTCTCATTATGCTCCGATGACCAGCCCTTCTCTTATTAAAGTTTACCATGGTATTTTTGTATGTTATTTTCACAGTTTTACCATGTTCTTGCTATGCTTATACTATGCATATAGTTTACCCCGGATTGCCATGTTTTTTTATTTTTTATTTCCCATTCCTCGCTATTCTATACAATGCTTGCCTATGCTTTACTATGCTTTCACTATGCATTGTTACACTTTGTTATGCTTTTACTATGACAAACCATTATAAGGGATATTACATGCATACATCTTCTGTAAACTCTTAAATCCTATAGCATTGTGTAACAGGATAATTCTGAGGGCCCTCAAATTTGTAAAGGTTTTGAACATTCTCAGAAACCTAAAATGAAATCTCCTGCCTTAGCAGCATTTTGAAGCATAAGCGTAATATATATGATCCTGCAAGACAACCAGAGGAAGTATTTTTTTGCAGGTATTATGAATAAATCCCTGCACTTTATATGTCTTATGGTTTAATATGGTTCAGAATGTTTCTAGCATTTAAAATAAAACATGAGCCCTTGAGCTGTATCACAGCTACAGGATAAGGGATGATCTGATCAGATCCACTGCACCTGGTGGCTACTGAACTTTCCAGTAACAGAGAACACTGGACCTGCTGTGTGCGTTTTCTGACAGACATGTGTATGGGCAGCACCACTAGCCCATAAGTGGCTGCTGTTTCTTACATTATTCTCTAAGTTAGCGCCTTTTCTTTTTTTTTTTTTTTATGTCAGTGAGACTGTGATATACATTAAATATAGTACTTCATTCTAAATAGGCCTGTAGCACCTAAAACAATTCAAGGATGTTTAACAGCAGCTATATATCACTATCCCCGCCCTTGCCTTCACTGTGAAACATGGAAACAATTACATAAAAATGCAGATGTAGATTCCAGTAATCTCTTTGGAATAGATAAATAGGTTTTGAAATAATTTACAAATGATGCAAAAAATCTGTTTGCCATCTGCTCTATGCTGGAGAAATCCCTGTTATCCCAATAGGCTTTAGTAGAGCATCAATGCTCCTATTGCACTCACACTTTATTGAGAAGCAATAGACATCTAACAGCCTGGGGGTTGTTTACAATACTCTGGTTCAGAACAGTGTTAATAATTAGCAGCTATAAATCCTACTCATTGTGGCACAGATAGAGGCACTATTTATTTTATTTTTTTTATTGTTTTGGTATTCATCAGCGTTATAGCATGAGTGTTCATAAAACATTCGTACACTAAATAAATGAAATAAATAATAGACAAAAAGCATCACCAATGAGATTATCCCTTATAAAGGTTCATCGCTGCATATATACTTTATACCAGTACTTTTCCATGCTTTCACAAATGTAGGAATTTACTGCTTTACTCCACTTTTCATGGTTTACTGCACTTTTAGGAATACTCTTTTTTAAATTATAAATGCCATTTACTATCCACATAATGCACATCATAGGGTGTAATTCCAGTCTGGTTTATTGCATTGCAGTGAATACATTGTTCAGCATATTAGCTGTTTATTATAACCTCAATAACTGTAAGAAATTGGTAGTCAAACTAAATATATTCATATTGATTAGTGGAAGTTAGTGACTTGAAGTTAAGCTTTTGATAAAAACTGATAAAAGTTTTGCTAAACTCAAGTGGAAAAGTCTTTCATCTACACATAAATGGTAAATCTTTGTGTTTGGGAGCTTTGGTGGAGCCGTGTTTAATGCATTCATCTTACATCAAACCCATCTGATCACAAACAACTTTCCTGGTCACAACTTGGACAGTATTTCACATCGTAACACATCGTAACACAGTCGAGACCAAAGAGGTTGTGTATGAAAACTGTACTTTTCCCTCATTCCCACAGAAGTGTGCTTGCAGAGTAATGTGTGGAAGTTTACCTTGCTACTCCTTGTGCTGTCCATGCTTTGTGAAATAACAGAGAGAGAGAGAGAGAGAGAGAGAGAGAGAGAGAGAGAGAGAGAGACAGACAGACAGACAGACAGACAGACAGACAGACAGACAGACAGACAGACTTGTTTCCAGTGTTCTTACAAATCTTTCCACAAGAAATTTGTGAACTGGTGTAATTTACTGAATCTAGCGTAATGTGTTATTGGCCAAATGTGCAATGCAGGTATGATGCACCCAGTATACAGAAAGTGGTTACAGAAGTCTTGTTATGGTTTACTTCTGCTGAGCATATTCTTGAAATACAGTCTTTGAAATTGTTGTTGGTATATGTCTTAATAACTGCCTGTTATTTTTTTTATGTTTATTAGGCATCTGCTGGAAATAACACTGATGCAAGACCTTTGTTAACTAAAAATGATATATACTGGTATCCTTAGTATAGAATTCTTTTTTTGGTTCAAATAGATTCGAAGTAAAGCATTAGTGTTCAAATTATATTTATTTTTGGTAGTTCACTTCCATAGAAGGTTATACTGTTCCATAGTACAATTAAAATGTTTCCTAGTGTAGTCTTGGCATCCATCCAACACAGTAAAAAAAAAAAAAAAAATCCCTGGCAGCTTTTTATTAGTACCACTTACATGGACAAATGGAATTCAGAGTTACTTATAAGTAACCCTTCTTGCGAAATAACAGTATGCATGAACCTCGTAATGTGGGGACTGAGGAAAGACAAAACACTAAAACAAGAAAAAGGACAGTAATTATGGATTACTGTGTATGTACTCCCGTTTAGTGGTGCAGAACTGCTCTAGTTGGGTTAAAACCTTGATCCAAACCTACCAACAGCATTTCCTTCTACAGCCTAAGTTTGAGGTTTTGTCTCGGTTTGGAGAGCTGCCCAGTAATACTAAAAATCTGTCGTTATCAAAATCCCTTATGAAATAGCAAAAAATCTGTTGCAAGCAGATAAAAATAGGACCTAATATTAAATAAGTAGGACCCAGGGATTAAATACATCTCTTTAATATACTATGCCATAATCTGGGCATGGTTAAGGTACCAGACAGATAATGATTGAAAGCCTCTTTACAGTCACAGAGATGCATGCTGAATATTTTCCCCCAGTTTAACAATTTGTACTTGCGTGTCAGTGTAAAACAGAAGAAGTTTAGCTATGTGGTCTATTCATGTAATGTAACGTATCCATTTGTTCATTTAAATAATTGGTTTATTTCATTATACACACCAGATGAAACTCAATGTAGGGGTATGTTATGGTCTATCTGAGCACATTATAGCTACCGCTTCTCTGTCTGTTTTTGTTTTCTTTTAACATTTGTCTTTTCTTTTTTCCTAAATGCTTTTGCTTTTGTTTTCTAACTTAGTTTTATGTTATGGTGTGTAGGGGCTTGGAATAGTGTGTAGACCATGCTATTCACACAGGGGCTATGACTACTGATGTTAATATTACTACTATTTGGTCTTGCCAGCAATTCCGTCTGGCTAAGTGTCCTGGTTCTAGACTTTACAATTTATGCTGTTTTTCTAAGGCTATTTTTGAGTCGGTGGACATAAGTCGACTTCTGCCACCTGGACTGGTCAAAGTAGTGTTATTTAATATCTGCTTCTTTGCTAGTAAGTCCTTGCTGTTGAGTGAAGTCATAAAGTCAGAACTTAAACTTTTTATGTCTTACTGAAACCTGGCATAAACAAAATGACTGGTTTTGGCTAAACCAGTTTGCCATTTCAGGCTACGGTCTTCTGGAATAGGTTTGTGCTTCAGGTTGTGGTGGGTGGTTGGCTGTTGTGTATCGACTTGTTTATAATGTTACAACTGTTGTTCTCCCTGCCTTTATTACATTTGAATGTCTAGCCTGTACCTGTGGCGGTGGTTCTGGTTTACCATCCCCCAACACATAATACTTAATTTCTGAATGAGCTGTTGGATCTTTTAACGTTTTTACGTTGTAACTATGATCAGATCCTGCTATCAGGAGATTTTAATATTCATGTTGATTCTCACTCCTGTTCTCTGTATAGATAGTTTCTGTCTCGTCTGAACTGTTTAGCATTTACACATGTAAATGTCCCTTCTCACAATCGTGGTCATATTCTTGATTTAGTTATTACTACAAGCCTATCAGTTACTAATCTCTAAGATCTCGATTTAACAATTTCTGATCATTTGGCCATTTTGTTTAATTTGGATTTACCAGTGGCTGCGGTAAAAGTTAAGAGCACTGTTAAATTTCGCAATGTTAATTCTATTAATCCGATCTCTGTTGCTGAAAGTTTGTTTTCTACTCCACTTATGACAATCAGCAGTCTTACAATATGAACCTGTGCAATGTGCTTGATATCCTGGCCCCTGAGAAAACACGTTTGTTTTCCAATACCCATTGTTCACCATGGTATAATGATCAGTTACACTCCATGAAAACTTCAAGGCATAGGCTTGAACGCAGGTGGAGTGATACTGGCCTAACTGTTCATTTTGAAATATGGAGGGAGCATAAAACTGTATATAGGAATGCTCTAAACTCAGCCAGATCGCTTTTTTATTCTAATCTCATTAAAGAAGGCTCTGCTATATGATAGGTTTCTTAACTATTTTCTAAATAAAATCAATAACATCATACAGGAACTGTTAGTTTCTGCCCCGCTTGCTATTCTGCCCATTAATATATTGGCTTTTTACGGTACCTCTTTGTTCTGTTTTGCTGAGGTTACTTCGTCAAGGCTGTCTGAAACAGTCATTAAAATGAAGCCTACCACTTGCTTCCTAGATCCAGTCCCTACATCACTCACTGTGTCACATTTTTTCAGTTCTCAGCTCGAGGGTGACTGATATCATCAATGAGTCACTGACTTCTGGAGTAGTTCCATCAGCATTTAAATATGCCATTGTGACTCTTTTGTTAAAAAAAATCAAACCTTCTCTCAAATATTATATTTATAGGCCCATCTCTTATCTGCCCTTTCTGTCTAAAATCCTAGAATGCATAGTGGCTCAGCAGCTAGAGTCATCTATCAGAATGCGATATTTATGAACCTTTGCAGTCAGGTTTTAGATCAAGACACAGCATTGAAATAGCCTGTGTTAAGGTTGTTACTGATCTGTTCATGGCCACTGACTCAGGTGCACTGACCATTTTGGTCCTAGTAGACCTTGGTGCTGCATTCGATACTGTAAACCACACCATTCTAATTAACCATTTGGAATGCTATGTTGGTATTACTGGCGTTCTCTTACTGTGTTTCCGATCATACTTGTCAAATTCTAGGCAGTGTGTTTCTATTGGTAGCTATATATCTGACCCTAGCCCAGTATCCACAAGTGTACCACAGGGCTGAATTTTAGGACCCTTACTTTTTAATATCTATATGCTGCCACTTGGACAGATTATATGTCTTCACTGTGTGAGTTTTCACTCATGCAGAATACACACAATTATATTTTCAGACCTCACCTGATACAAATGTTGCCGTTTCGGCTCTTGATAGTTGTCTGGCTGAGATTAAAGCTTGTATGCAGCAAAACATCCTACTACAATTAAATAGCGATAAAACCGAAGTAATGCTGCTTGGCTCTCCTTGACAACTTAGAAATTTGAATTATTTTAGCATAGTGATCGATGTGCTTAAAGTTAAATCTAGCTCTGTAGTTAGGAATCTTGATGTGGTCTTTGACCCTAGCCTTACTTTCGAGTCACATATCCACAATATTGCTGAGGTGTTCTTTTTCACCTTCGTAACATTGCTCATCTGTGCCCTGTGTTGTCGGTGCCTGATGCAGAGAGGCTAGTTCATGCCTGTGTTGTCTATGCCTGATGCAGAGAGGCTAGTTCATGCCTTTGTTTCTTCCCAGCTCAATTATTGCAACGCATTGTTTGCAGGTTTTTCCAAGGCTGGTATCGGCGGGCTACAATATATTCAAAACTCTGCTGCTCGCATTTTAACTGGCACTAAACTGGGTGCCCATATTACACCAGTTTTTGCTTCTTTGCACTGGTTGCTGGTTGAGAGCAGAACTGATTTTAAAATACTGTTGTTAACTTATAAGGCTTTGAATGGTTTAGCTCCATGTTACATTGCTGAATTGCTTACACATTACACACCGGTTCATAATCTACGTTCTTCATCCTTCTTCATCCTTCATCCTATTGGCAATACCTAAAACTAAGCTTCGCTCCATGGGCGACAGGGCTTTTTGCCCAAACTTTGGAACGACCTTCCTCAATCTATCAGGGATGCTAAGACCACTTTTACAAAAACATTCAAAAACACACTTTTAAATTCAGGCATTTTAATCATGATTTGGCTTTTGATTTGTGTCTTTTTTTATGTTATGTATATTTTTTATATGCTGTATGTATATATGGTTCTCTGTGGGGGTTATTTTTCTGTTTGTACAGCTATCTAAGATGCATGCATTTATGTGCGTTATAAAATAAAGATATTATTATTATTATTATTATTATTATTATTATTATTATTATTATTATTATTATTATTATTATTTCAAAGAGGCTGAAAAGTGAAAAACTTGAAGTGCCAAATAAGAGAAAACCTATTTTATCCATAATTTTTACAAACTCAATCATAGGATCAACAGTAACACTTAAAGAAATAAAGTCTTAAATACTTAACAAAAATACAGAATAACATTTTGATGATTTTTTTTTTTTTTTTTTTCGGTAACACTGTAGTTTAGGAATCCCTTATAAGAGGTTATAAACAATAGCAAAAAAAAAAAAAAAAAAAAAGCAATGGCAAAATTGTTTAACAGCTGCATTGTAAAAGCACGGCAGACCCTTACAATTGGTGAGACAGACAGACAGACAGACACAGAAAGACAAAAAGACCTGAAAGACAGACTATATCTATTATGAGCGATTATAGTGTATAATAATAGTCTTATGATTTCTAATCATATTCTATAATTGTTAATAGCATAATTAATTACATGTTTATATATTGATAAATAATCACTTATAACAGATCCCTAAACTAAAGTGTTACTGATGTTTATTTATGTCTACTATTCCATTAACGTAAGGCATTTTTTTAATATAAAAAAGAACACTATTGTAACATCTGTTAGCCCAATTTTATTCCTGCCACAGCACTACAGTAGTGTTACAAATCACATTACTTTGAACACAGGAAGTGAATGGGAAACCTGCACTTTTCTCAAACATATTATTTTGTGGCAGGATACATTGGTGTTAATGTGAAAATAAAGCCTGGGAAACACAAATATGAATTGCCAAACAACAAGGGACTTAGAAAGCTCTGGTAATTTGTATATGACTACATACAATAGACTAAACATGGAGTTAAGCAAGTCATTTAGTAATGTAACTGAAGTCTCGTTAATTTAATTCTGGGTTAATATACATTCCATCTGGTTTTAAGCACTGTTGTTACTACAGATTAATGCAGCAGCAGCAGATACCTCGGCACTGAGGATTTAGTTGGGGTAGCTATGGCCTATGATAGCAATTTTGGGCAATTAAAGATATATTCCCTCATACATATTCATCAAATGTAACATACAATTAAATATTGCTAAAATCACTAAAGAGGTTGGAACCAGTAACGGTAACATAACATTGTTCTGTTTATTTATTTATTTATTTATTTATTTATTTTAATTAAATCTTTTCTTTCTTAGGCTATATTATTCATTTGTAAAACATGTAATCCTCATTTCCTTCTTAATTTCATGTTGTGATTTGACACTTTTTAGCAAATCCTTTATTAATTGTTACTAACTTGTTCTTAACAGATCTGTATTTACATTGGAAATGTAATTGAAAATAGTTAACAACATAGATTTTTGTATTTAGATAGATTAAATATATACTTGGTCCAACACTAATGACTGCTACACAAATTGTTTAACTACCCGAGGCCCTTTCCTCTTTGATTGCTAATGAATGATGTGCCTGTCGTTGAAGCAGGTGTTGATCCTTGTTTGAAAGCAGACATATTTAAGCTTAATTACGCAAGAGGAAAAAGTCCAGTCATCTTTCACATACACTTATACACTCATCAATTGATAGTTCTGAGGAGGAGTGTTAAAAAAAATATTTGTAACTTGCTGTATTCACACTACCTATATACTTTGTGATTATCACACTTTAAAAGATAAATGTGAATGAATGGAATGGCAATCACAGGGTCAGCTGTTGATCGTGGATTATTTAGATAGTTTTGATAGGGTATTAGTAAAGAAAGAATTTGTACTTGTTAATAGGCACAGGTCAAGTTCATTAATTCAGGAATAACTTTTTTTTTTTCTTGTGATGCCACTGTTCATTAATCACCCAGCCTAAAAAAAAAAACATTTCAGCTGGAAACACATATCATTTTGATTTGTGTGCGCTTTTGTACCAACTCAGGAGAACCTTTTGCCTGGCACAAAGTGTCAAAATACACCTGCTCTCGCTAGTTTTTTCCTTGCAGGTATTAAGACATTGAAATTTCCCCCCATTAGCAGTGCGATTGACATTGTGAACCTTACAATAACATATGGTTGTAACTCTAAAAATGACGATTACATAAAATAGAGACCAGATGTTGGATGATATTTGACTTCTCTGGTTATATATAGTCATGCAGATTAATTTGTACAGTGCAAAACCATAATTATGATCCAGGCCAATTGTTAAAAAATAAATTACTTAATCATACATCTTTCTGTAACGTATCTGCTACAATGTGTTTTCCAGCAAACTCAAAGAAAATATACAACCCAGATACCATCTTGCAAAAATAGAAAGACATTCCAATTTTGCCAATAATATGCCTCAGAATCACTTTAGATGTGTTGATCAGTTGGTTTGGGTTTAGCAAAATTGCTACAATTAAGGCCTCCATAAAATGGTACACTTGACAAAGTCAAAGCCACACTGTTCCTTAGAAGGGAAATTAAGCATCCCTTTTGTAGAGACAGACATCCTACTGTATGTAAACAACTGACCAGTGACAATGTGACATGCCAACAGAAGAAGATACTTCCTCCCAAGGGAAGTTTATTGAAAAATTAGTACTTTCTATTAGCTAAAAGGATATCCTGTTAAAATGAGGATACTTTCAATTATAGTTACAGGAATTTTTAAAAATGTTTCCCACTATTTGAAAATAAATAAATAAATATTTAGTCATGGGAATTAATATCATCATATCATTTACTGATATTTTTTCAATAACAGACCAGCTAGAACCTACAGAATACAAATCACCAATTTACTGACATGAGAAAGCATTTACTAAGTGCTTATGAGTGGCAACAGATTCTTCTTTTTATTTTCAAAGCCAGCTTTTTCACAAAAATAATCAGTCAAGTGGTGCACCACAAAGATAAAGATTCATATTTTTGTTAAGGTTTTTACTCACGAAAGTACTCTTTTTTTACGACAGTTTTTTTTGCCCAGGTCCATTTATCAGTCAGTATATTCTGGGCCTGAAACTGACACTAGAAATATATGATCGTATGGGTACCTCTGCATAAAAGTGACTGTTCGGGGTAAAATAAACAGAATCAGGTGAAACATGGAACCAGTGTCAATTGATATGGGTCAAACTAACAGGCAGAAAACACTGGGGTGTGCTGCAGACAGCCAAACCTAGATGTGACCACTTATATTTGTCCAGGCATTAACTGGGACATTGTAAAAGCTATGCATGACCGATTTTAAAGCCCATTCATAAATGCCCATACTAGAGAAATGTACTTTGTTTATTAAGTTTTGGTACAAAAATAGAAATAGTGGAACTACATTGGGAATCAGTTAGCACAATTTAACATTAACCTGTAACCATCAAGTTTATAACTTTAGAAAGGTTAACTCTGAATGAATGCAACAGACAAATGGAAGGTGGGTGGATGTTCAGGGATATAATAGTGTGTAAAATTGTATCCCAAAGGTTAATAAGTTCTTCCTAGGTCACTTCAGTGAAAAACTTAAAGACATGGCTAAGTTAAAGTGACCCAGAAAATTACCTACTGACCTAATATAATGAAGAAAAAAAAACATGCTTACATGCAAATCTGCATGTGAGATCAACAAAGTTAATGGAAGGGCAAAACATGTAATATGATTTGAAATGATTTCATATTAGCTATAACTTCTGTAAGTACTTGTACTCCAGAATTAGGTTGTTAGACTAAATGTGTGTGTGTTTTTTTTAAGTACCCAATTACACATTTTAACACAGCTTGACAATTAGAGTGTGTTGGAACAATTTCTCAAGAAACCTCTTTTATAGTTGATTAGACATGATTTTTTAGAAAATGTATCCCACCCACTGCATAATGACTCACTGGGCCCTATTCTGAAAAAACACTGCCCTAAATGTATTAGCAGAAGAAGTGGTGGGGAATTATGGAAGGCTTTTTGGTGCTGAATTACTGAAAAAATTAACTTCAATAAACATTAAGGACAATATACATGCGCTCCGCAGGAGGAGGGCAGGGTCTTGTCCCAAATGGGTTGCACACACTTTGCGGCGCGAATGAACTGCAGAAAGAATAATAAACAACAACAAAAAGACATAAAGTAAAAATAAACACAATGTTTATTATTTGTCTTCTTTATATTACTTTGTGTTAATTATTCTTTCTTCTGTCTCGTTCGCTCGTTTGTTTTTTTTGAGCCTTCATGTTCAAACAAGGATATTTCGTCACTTGTTGACTTTCAACACCGCTCGCTGGTGCATGCATATTTTGAAGCCGGCTGTGCAGTTGAAAGTAAATTTCATAATTTTGAATTAAGTGCTTGTTCGTTTCGTGGAGACAATGGCATTGAGCAAACCATCTGAGTAATAAATGAAAGTATGAGGCTTTAAACCAGACAGGGAGAAAGAGTTTGCTTTCACTGCAGTGGTAAACCTGTGTCTCATCTGCAACAAACTCAGACGTCACGAAAACATGTTTTCATCTGAATGTCCTCCTGGATCAGGCTTAAGGCAGATGCTGCTTTGTGGTTCAGTAAAGAAACTGATTTAATGACTCAAGCAATTTTTGTATGACAAGCATAGAATATCGCTCGTGGCAATCGTCCTTATTCAGATGAATGAATCTTTTTATAAAATTGGAGTGTTGGCGCTAGACTAGAGAATGCACGTTTAAATGTTATATTGCAGGTCTAAAACTATACTCAACAGTATTTATTGCACACAACAGTATTCCCAGAACCCAGCATTCAGATCTTCAGATCTTCAACGGAAGAGCTTGTCAAAAAGAGTACTTACAAAAATGTGTGTCTTTATGTGGTGTTTGGTGAAATCAGGTCAGTTATTGTATTTTGCTTCATAATAACTGAACATATTTTATTTAAAGTGCGTAATACATGTTAGCCCACGTAGTTCAGTTGGCGTGCAGCAGGGGCTTCCAATTTCCTGTCGCAGTCCAGTATTTCGTTTTTGTAGCAAACGCTCAGACGCCGTCTTTTCATGCTTCACTGCTAATCTACACTTTGTTGCCTTTCACTGAAGGTCAATTCTCTGCACAGCGCTCCCAAGATATTACAAATTATTTTCTTACCTGCTCCAGTGGTTCTTCTCATCATTCAGCTTCTCCATTCAGCTGCGTGAGCGCCAACATTAGTCTTTCCTGCTCTTTCCAGCCTCCAGCTCATCAACAGCACCATCCAAACCACAGCTTCATTACTCAGCTTGTCCGTGTCTTTATTAGACAGACTGGCCCTCCACTAAAACCTCCAAAGCCCCTTCAACAAGACATTGACATTCCCGTGGTCAGCTTTTGCCTTGCCATAGCTCCTCTGTTTAAATCCACCACAAAGCTCTGTTAGCTGAATCTTTCTTTAGTTTTCACTTGCAATCAAGCGCCCCTCCCCCACTCCCAGAGCCAGCACAATTTACCGTTCCTTCAGAAGACTCTATCCTTGATTTCTATTAACTACGTTCAACCTTTTAAAGACCTATCCATTCCATTTCTTTCTCCAATTCAACCTGTGGCGGCTTGTGCTTTCGACTGGTCACAACATGCTCCAACAACACTGCTGTTCTGCAACTTTCCACCAGCGCCTCTGTCCATGGCTACCACAGCAACGCCCTCATTGAGTGACTGCGAGAAGAGGTAAATAGCCATAGTCACCAGGCAGCTTCATCCGGCACTGCGAGCTCCATGCCTCAGTACTGCTATCTTCTGGCTTGCTGCTGCGCTTTCACAATCTGCGAGGGCTCATTCAACTCGCCGAATTGTGACATCTAAATACTGCGTTAACATATTCATATACATGACTAACTGTCCTAAAACATGTAACGAAGATATTCAAATCTAAAAGAATACACAATTGTTGTTCTACACCGACAAGGATTTTAATCACAATAACCAAATATATTCTACCCGGCATCACTCAAGCAAATGGTTAATTCCAATCATAACCGCTAGATGGCAGTATAACACCACAAATTCTATACAGTCTTTAAGCTGGTTTGCTATCACTGTGAAGCTCGCACGCTCCAGTTTTTCTATACATTCCTGCAGTTTGTTGTCATTCTCAGGAGTCCCCCTCCTCCTCAATCTTTTGTAGCAACTGATGTTCTCCAATTTCAACTCTTCCCCTCTTCAAGGACCTGGTCATGAACCAACCTTACTCAGCTGCTTTTGAGATGCTCAGTATCTACCATCACAGTAACGTCCAGCTTCCCTGCATCAGGCATCCATTCCTGTGACTTATTTCTGTTCTCAGATTTGTGTTTCCTCATCTGGCGCTGCTCCTCCAATCCGACCAGCTTTATCAAGGCACCTTATTCAAAGTCATAATTTCATTAACGTGAGCTGCCAGTCAGTCATGGAACCATGTCCTACGATTTATCAACATTCCAGTCAATGTCCTCCTACTAACAATAGACAATACTCTCAGACTGCTCCCGACCAATCAATAGGTTTTGCAGACACCGCGGAGCAACAAATTCTTCATCCTCTGAGGTTCTGCAGCGGTCTCAGATCTCTGCATTTTTTTCTCCCAAAAGCAGCCCCATCTCTGGCTCCATCTAAATCTGCCTTAACACTGAAAGACCAATATCTACTGCATTCAGCAGATCCCTACTCTCTGCAGCAGATCACCACACTCTACGGATGGTAGTCCTCCATTCTTTATTGCAGATCTCTGCTCTCTACAGCTGGGCCTCTGCACACTATTGACAGCACTCCATTGTTTTCTTCCTCAGACCTCTGCTCTGTTCAGCAGATCCCAACTTCTATTGTTAATCACTCCTCACTACAGCAGATCTCCACTCCCTCTTCAGATCTGCACACTACTGCAGCATGCAAAAGTTGCTCTAGTTTACTGTTTAAATATGGAACTGCACTTCTCCAGAGCCTCCAATGCTCCAGCCTTCCTCCATTATGCAGATCGTAGCAGCATTCCCACAATCAAGGCTAACGCTAATCCCCATCTAATCAAAATACGGGGCACTTCCTCAGCAATCCTATTCATATCTCCTCTCATCCTCTCAAATATTACAGCATTAATACTTGGTTTGAGACGTGGTACGAGACAGGAAATCTGTCTTGATTATGAGCTAAGGAGTTCCACTACTAAGAGAATAACTGGCGTTGCGAAACCCAAATCTCTGAATGTGAGTTTACCTTTTCCATTTCAAGCAGACATGATAGTAGCAAACCGCTGATCAATCCTATATTAACTAACACATAGAAAGGCGGCATCTCGTCTCTCTGTCCTTGTTTCTAGAATATGGGGCACAAAGGTGCCGAGTTTCCCCAGTAGCGGATTCATATGTTTGTTCAGTCCAGCTGCCACCTCAGCCATCAGTTCCAGCTCTACTTTCGGTATCCAAGTTCAGTCAGCTGGTCCCATCTGCTTCCACAACCCCCATCCAGAATACCCAGCTTCTCCAGATGCTATTTGACTGAATCCTACTGTCAGTTACCAACTTCAATCTGCTCAGCATTACATTTCTAAAATCATAGCCCTTCAATCAAAACCGGATCCTGGCTCTCATCGTCCATGCTAGGGATTCTCTCCATCTCCCTCCAGTCTCTCCATACCAGCATTCCACCTGACCCTTTGGGATTCTTAAGAGCTTTCCTCCTGCCTCACCTTCCTGTCTGTCTATATCAACATACATTCTCCATTTGCTAATTTCCACTCTTCAGAAAAGCTGCTTCTCCCCCTACAAGGATGTACCCATGGAGAACAGCTGCCTCTCGGCCGCCTTTCCATGCTTACTCCATCACTTGGCTGCATACCTCCCAAGACTGATCAATTCAGCATGGTCGGTCCACTCACCTGTCAAGTATCAAGTCCCCTATCTCCCCAGCAGGAACCCCACCCCCCCACGCAGACCCTGTTCATTGATTCCTCTCACTCCTATCATCTCTCACCTCCAAGTAGACCTCTCTCCTTTCCTCCACCATTGCCTCTGAGCAGGCCTCCCTCCTCTCCACCCTCGCCTCCAGAGCAGGCCTCCCTCCTCGACTCCACCTTCTCCTCCAGAGCAGGCCTCACTCCACCCTCTCCTCTGAGCAGGCCTCCCTCCTCTACAACCTTGCCTCCAGAGCAGGCCTCCCTCCTCGACTCCCTCCTCTCCACCCTCACCTCCAGAGCAGGCCTCCCTCCTCTCCACCCTTGCT
Source organism: Polyodon spathula (assembly GCF_017654505.1). Lineage (NCBI taxonomy): Eukaryota > Metazoa > Chordata > Actinopteri > Acipenseriformes > Polyodontidae > Polyodon > Polyodon spathula. The sequence goes on from NC_054539.1 coordinate 63,173,881, forward strand.
TCCTGAGCAGGCCTCCACCCTTGCCTCCAGAGCAGACCTCCCTCCTCGAGCCTGATCACGAATGTGGGGGAGCTGGTCCTCCTCTGCAGTGGATTCCTACATTCATTCATCCTTCTCTGATATAGTTGCTGCTCCTATTAAAATTGCTAGCATGCCTGGAGTGGGGGCTACCTGTCTGCGATTAGGTTTTCCCCTAATCAGCCTCAAGGAGTTTTTTCCTCTCCACTGAGCAGCAGGTATACACAGTCACATCCTACTAAATTACTAACCATCCTCCCGTTTGTTCCGTTTGTCCTTCTGGTCTTCTGTTTGTTATTCGCTGGCATGTGCTGTCTTTTGTTCGTCTCACAGTGTGAGATTTCATGAGGAGCCGGGATGAGTCTCATTTCCCCGACCTCAGGGCTAGGCATCAGCCTTCCTTTACGTTCAGGGGGGTTCTCACCATGTGAGTCAGAGCGGACCCCCAGCCTAGCTTCCATGTCCCAGCTTTGCTGGTCTGCTATTAGAGTGGGCCTCGCCCATTCTTCTATCCTAGGTCTGGTCCTTTCTAGCCGGCACTCTGTCCTACTTACTGCTCCCTTCTGCTTTTTCTGCCCTATCCTTACACCCCCAGCTCACGCCCTGTGAAATACAGTATAAACAGAAAAATGGAAAAACACTAGTGTTACATTTAAAGTTTAATACACTGTAGATCTACAATACAATACAAATTACACAAACTGTGTAGGCAATGTTCTATCCTTTATTGTGTATTTTGCTGCCATCAAGAGTCAGTCTAACAACAACTCTACTGCACAACAATACTAGTATTTAAAACATCTTCCTCTTGCAAACATTTCATGTTTTACAGTAGGTGTCTTGCGGCTCTCGACCATATGGAAATTTTGGTAGGCAGCTCATAGGGTCAGGTCTATGCTTTCTTTATATTGATTTTTTATTTTGTTTCTTTTTCTTTTTGTTTCGTTTTATATGTTTCATTCAGTGTACAAATGTACATTTAGTGTTGCATTTGTACACTAAATTTAACATATAAAACAAAATAAAACTAAATGCAAATATAAAAAGAAATATAATGAAAAATCACTATAAAAAAAAAAAAAAAAAAAACCATAGAATGACTTTTTTAAATTGGGAGGTTTATCCAAAAAATACTTTAAATAAATACTTATCCTAGTTGTCAAGGCTGAGCCACATAGACACGGTCTGAAGGGAAACAGAAGCTCTGACTCGCACTTGCTCAAATGTATAACTGGGAGTGAGTCATTTGGGAATTAAAATTGTGACGGAAGAAGAGAAGAGACATTATTTTCTAAAATGCCTAAACCGTGCATAACAATTAAACAACGCTGCAAAGAATTTGAGCATGAGGGGATGTGTGCAGCTGATGGTGACAAAATAATGATGTGCAGATTCTGCAACTGTCGGCTCGAATGGGAGTGTCTTGGCAGGGCTGAGTTGATGAACATAAATAGATTGTACCACTCATGTTAAATACAAACCTCTGTGATAAAACGGTGTAGGGTAGTTAAGCATGATATTGCTGTAAGCAGCTCTACACAAACCTGCACATGATAAAAATCATACAATCATAACACATTATCTTGAAGTACTTATTACTGGTAGCTTTTGATGCTTGGGTTTGTACAGGTACTTGTCAAAAGCTGTCAGTAAGGACAGATTATATTAAAGTAAATGAGCTGCCTTTGGTGTTACTTCCCTTATATAACCCTGCAGAAGCAGAATGTTCCAAATGTTATATATATGATCCTGGAGTTTGAGATCTTTCAACTTTAAACACGTTTTACTTGTGGCAACCTATGAAGGGATATCATGCAGTGATACAATTACATAGAAAATCTGAATCTACAGTATAAATCTTGGGAAATAAACAAGCAAGGAAATATTAAACAGTTAGACTTGTGGCTTGAAAGAATCACTATAAACATTTGAATTTACTACTGCGCTGTACTGTGTTACTTTTAACCAGACCAGTATCTGCTGGAAAGCATGCTAAACTTTACTTTCTCCTGAACTAAATCTGTTTATACCAGACAGGAAACCTTGTGAAAGATTTCATTTTTTTTTCAACACAAATGAGTAAGCACCTGTTTTAAGCAGCCACAAGGTTTTCTTTGGACAAGAAAAAAAAAAAAAAAACTCATGCCGTATTTGTTTTTATTTGCCATTCTTAGAATAATGTCTTCAGCATAGTAATTACTGATTCATTTTTAAAAACAATAATGTTGTCCCCTAAGAGTTAAAGGACTGAGCAGTATGCAGAATTATCCCATAACTTAAATGCATGAAAAACAAATAGCTTGGCACTTCAGTTCTAGTGTCATGTATTCTTACTGACATCATCATTGTAAAATTAGGAACTGGTTTCTTCTTTCCTGCAGATGTGGAAGCTTGACATTGCATTCCATGGTCTGGTGCCACATTTCATCAGTGTTTTTCCTTTGCTCTCTCCAAAGACTGTCCGCATGTGGTCTGCTGCTTACCAGCGCTGGCTGGAATCTTATATCAAATGCTTGCTACCTAATCCCAGGCCGGCCTCAGCAGGGCCACACCTGTGGCTGATCGAATCCTCATGGTGTACAAAGGCCTGATTTACAGCATCAAGGATACAGGGCCTTGCTGCAGCTGGGCTCCAGCAGGAAAAGGAAGTTGTTCATCATACAGTGTGTATTTCGCTAACAATGGTGCACCCAATATGCTGCTTCATACAATAATTCTGGATAACTGACAGGAGGCAAAATGGTGTTTGGCATTATTAGGAAAAACGATTCAGGATGGGGAAAGTGAAATATTACGTTTTACTCATCCTTGCTTTTCCCAGGCTTTTCACTTGAAAAAAAACATTTTTAATTTATTTCTATTTCCATGTAGTTTTTTTTTTCTATTCCATCTCATTACAAAGACCCTTTATATTTAAAGGAACACCGAAATTTGACATTAGGGGCTTCGTTTACAAGGTGTTGCTCTATTGCACCAGCATTAAAAAAAAATTGGAAATAAAAACGGAAATGGTTTAAAAAGCAACAGTTTTGTAAATCTGTCCTTAGATGCCCACAGTATCGGAACGAAAAACAGTAGTGGAAAATTATTAAAGTTCCCGAACAATTTTGACAGACCTTATAGATTAATATAAGGCTGTGTGTTCATTTAAAATAAGTTTTGACGTTCATGTTAGACCGCTTGAAAAAAAAAAAAAAAACTAACAAAATGTTGTACTAAGTGGGTGTTAATATGTACAAAAGCATATCTTCTTAAACTCACATATTTTGCTTCTAGCATTTTTACCCCATGCTTTACCATGCTAATACCTTCACCAAACTGTGCTATACTGTACCGTGTTTTCACTACCAGTGCATAACACTAAGGCATACTGTGTTATATCTTTATCAGTCTATTTTTGTCAGCTTGGTATATGTACTGTTGATTGAGCCAAATACAAATGTAATGAGATTAATTTCAAGTTACTAAAGAATTCCCTTCCAGTAACCAAACCTTATGACTTCCCATTCACTTGGACTCACATACAATCATTACTGTCAATGCTTATCTGGAGCTGATTTTCTCAGAGGAGGATACAGCCTCTTACTGTGAATCCATGAACTCAAGTTAACTTCTGTTCTAACTCCTGCTGTTTCTGAGTCAGCTGCCACACCAACTTCCAGGCTGGTTTGTAAAGAGTATCTGATCACCCTTTATTTTTAGGGCCTTTTTTTTGTTAATTAACTGTTAACAAACAGCTAATAAACATGTTAATGTACATTATGTATTTTCTGTTAATTGTTAGTTAATAATATATAATAGGCCAGCTAAAACTACAAACACCAGAGCCTTATGGATGATCCATCAAACACCAGAGCCCTATGGATGATCAATACCCAGTCGATCATTTGCTTGAAATAGGTTCAGATTGTTACTGTAGTAATTTTTAGCAAAATCAGGTTTTTATTAACCCTAACTCTAAACCAATCCCAAACCCTAACCCTTACCTTAACCTTTAGTTAAAAATTAACAATGTTTGTTAACACTTAATAAACAAAAATAAACTGCCTTTAAAATGAAGCGTGACCGAGTATCTTAATTGAAATTTGATCATCACTTTCTTAAAACCTCATAATGTCTCAATATTTATCTTTTAGAAAAAAAAAAAGTAATTATAATTGTGAGTACAGTACTGACAGCTCTACTCACTGTCTCAGTCCAGACATGTACTATCAATAGGTTTGATGCTCAATGTAACCTTCACTGAAAACATACAGCAAATAATAGTGCCAAAAGTTGTTGTAAACATAGCCACTGTCAACTGTCAGTGAGAAACATTAATCTAAAACTTATTATAGAAATAAGCTTGATACCTCTGCCTTTACTTTTTTTCTGCTTATAAGTGGAGTCTTCGATATAAAACCTTCTTCTGACCTTCAAATTACTTACTACTCAACATTTGCTAGGGATCAAGATTTTCAACAAAGAGTAATTTCATACTGCACCATTTATTTAATAGCTGAATTTGTTTATAATACATACAACAAACAGAAAGTGCCACACACTCCAAACAAAGCTTTGTGGACATTTAAATTCATGGTCCCTGTGAGGCGAGAGTGTATTAAATGGAATGTCCAGACAGTAATTTATGTGTACAGAAATAAAATAATTTATTTTTATTTTCTATACACAACAAAAGGATTAAATAACAAACGAAAAACAAAATGGTGTGAGGGAAGGAGTGCAGGGGTGGAATCCAAAACAAACTGATGACTCGTCTTTAATTTGTCTTCGTGGTGACCATACATAAACAAAAAAAAGACAAATGAAATGTTAGTATTTTAAAAAATCCCGCTGCACAAAATCAGTCTCTCCCTTCACCCGTTACTCCTCCTACTTTACTTTCGGACCAACCCCGAACACAGTAGTACGTTCCCTTTAGTATGTAATGTCCCGCCTCTGTAGTCAGTGGAACACCAATCCCCAACCGACACGTGTCCTTCTCCTTCACTTGACTCCAGTGGCTGGATGTTACATACTCGTACTTCCGCCCCTCACCAAGGTGCCGCCCCTCAAAGATGACTTTTGCCATGGTCACGAGATCTTGGTAAGGGAAGTCCCGAGTTGGTTTGATGCCATCTACTGTCGGGAGGCTGAATCACAGACCGAAACCCCTTTGACTCATCACAGTCCCTTTGTTGTGTGTCTGCCATAAGACACAATGGCTCTTTGACTAATAAGATGCTGCTAATGTTGTGATGGCCCATTCTTGGATAAGGGCACCTCGGAACTCTTGCAGAGGTCCTTCCAAATGTGGCAGCCAGTAATGTTCACCGTGTTTTCTCCAAACCCTGGCATGCCTATCAGTATAATCAAGACAGAATCTGCATTTGTAAGTGTAGAGGCGTCCAATCATTTAAGTTCCACCTGATGGGATCCTTAGCTCATTCCTAGCTCATTATATTGCAAAGCGATTTGTGATGGAGGTCCACTATGAAAGGCGCTATATAAAATAAATACTGATTGATTGATTGATTGATACATTCCTGGATATGTTGAGGTGTCAGAGATAAGTGGATTACCTCATTCAAGCCACACCAAGCAGTCTGTGGAGATATTCTTTTGTATTGTCTGCTGTCTTACTGTCTGTCTATTCACCTGGTAACTTACTATTGATTTATTAAATTAATTACATTTGTGGCATAGTTGTTAGACCTATTGGAAATGTAGGCTATTGTAAAACAATGACAATGACTTTGTCTATCCAACAGAAAAACAAGTGTAAAAATTTATTGGAACTGGATTTCATATGAGAGCAAAATGTCATCCAGAGTTTAAACATTATACAATAGTCAGACACACAAACCCATAGGATACAGATCTCTAGGCAGGTGTCTAGTTTTCAGCTGCAGGTTCCTATTTTTTTATTCAATCACTTTAAATTAATCAAATGTATAACATTTTCTGGCAGAAGGACAGTAAATTTGTTTTAGTTTTGCTCATTCCATGGGAAGTTATGCCTCAAAGTCTGCATGCATTCATTTGCTAAGTCCTTTTCAAGATAAATCTTGTTTCCCTGCTCCTTGGGGTGATTGAATCCAGTAATTCTGCTTTGTGGTTTTCTCTAATCGGGCAAACTCTGTGACTCAGTAGAAGTTTGATTAGATTGACTTTTTGCTTTTTAACCAGCTGCAAAATAATGACCACATCTGTTTATGGATGTGATTCTAGTTGTCTTCTATCAGTTTGCTATGTGAGGATCAACTTAACCTGGGTTTTAGTTTTAATCACCCATTCTTGCTGCCATAAGCATCTAGGATTCACAAAATATTTTTTGGGAGGTTCCAGATCCATACATTGTATAAGCACAGCTGAGACACATAGGTATTTGGTCCATGTACTGATATTCTATAGATTTTTTCAAACAAGCAGCAACATGATTTCTGAAAATATGACAAAGCACAGGACCACACACTGTGCATTCACACACAAACACTGTGTTTCCAAGAATGATGCTATAATCCAAGCAATGGAATTAAAATGGTAAGTTATCTTGATTGGCTTAAATGCCGTCTTCCTCAGTAATGGGAAGATGATTTCTTTCCTGGGAAACTAGAATATCTTAGTCACTGCATGCAGTTGATGGCCAGGCCTTGGCCTTAAATTAACTTTAAGTTATCCTGCTTCATATCGGCATTAACTATGTCTATAGAGGGTTAATGAATGGGTTTAAATCGGTGATCCAGTAATACATAATGGTGGAAAAGTACAATGTTATCACTCAAGGTCAAGTCCCACTCAAATTCCTGCCAAGTGAAGACCCTGGTGATCAAAAGAATACCATGGTAGGCTGATGCTGAAAAGATATAGAAATTGGTATATATTGTGTTGGAGTTAAATTTCAAAACACACACATATATCAAATTATGAAAACCAAACGCAGCACTACTGTATAACCTTTCATGTTCTACAGTATCATGGAGAGATATACAGGGTATTAGTTAAAGGGCACATTGATAAGTTTGTGGGGGTTGTCCTACTTCTGTTGCTTCTCTGTGGGAATTAGCCTGTTTGTTAGGAAAGACACAGTTTTAGCAGAAAATATTATTGCCTTTGCTTTTAAAAAACTCTTGATGACTTGAGCTTTTCTGCATATGTCAGCTAGAAGTAACGGCACTAGGACGAATCAATTTTCAGGGTCCCTTAAAAAAAATTTCCTAAGTACAAGACTTTTATACAAAATGCATCTCATGTTTAAATAATCATGGAATTTCAGGGTCAAAGCCAACTCCCTTTGCATTGATCAAATAAAATTGACTCCCCCCAAATGAAAATAGACCATGGATGAGTTTGTTTTTGGGTATTTCTGTTTTTTAAGTTTTCAAAGGGGAGTATGTCAAACTGTGTTCTACTGCTGTTCACAACCGGTGAGATGAAAACATGCATACCACACATGAGATAATAAATAAATACATTAAAAAAAAACAGGACTTGAATATAAAGCAACTCACAGTGCTCTAACCCTCAGCTGCATATATCTCTATATATATATATCCCCTTTTACTGCTGCCTAACATCTCAACCTAAGTGTTACTGTAACGCTACAGTGTTACTGTACGTTCACTTCTTTGAATACTGCTGGAAATTGTACTTCTGCATTACCAATATACAGTGACCTGGAAAAAGTGTTGAACCAAACCTGCTGGTCTGCAGTGTTTTGGAGAATGAGGGTTACAATTGTTTATTCATCTAGATTACAATTAACACAAAATAGTAAATTACATTTAAAAATACCTTGAAAAATGAAGTGACATTCCCGTCTTTCACATTGTATAGTTGCAACCTGGAGGATGAGCCACCCATTGCAAAACATTTGTACTCCAGACACCTGTCATTGCACACTTTAATGATTTTAGTTATTTTTAAGAAACATATTATATCGCTCTCTCCAGAGTTGCACTGATAGGGGCACAATTTAAACCTAATTTTCTGGCCTGAAAACTAGTGATGTGCAGTTCTATTCTTTTTACTGGCTTGATTCGTTGGATTTCTTTGCTTGATTCACTGATTCACTAGCACAAAATAAATACATCTTGCTGAATTACTAAGTTATGCAAATTTCAGTCCAGAAAGATAATTGACTGTAGTTGTGCTTATACATAAAATACAATAAAAACACTACATTTTAATAAAAATCCTTTATGAGAAAACTTGAGAGTATTAACTATTTATTTTAAATTAGGCAATTCAACTTTAACTGCAACCTATTCAATAACCTGGAATTTATATTAAAAAAGTAACAGTTATCGTGTATGAAATTAAGAAATAATAGTCTTTTATTTTCGTTTTTATACAGGATTATACAGAGATGATTGCACGTATAGCAATAATATGTGTTATTTATTCTGCTAGCTGCAATTAAGTAATTAAAGATGTTTTTGTATGTGTCTGTCGCAGGAGCAAGCAAGACTTCTTGGGTTCCAATACATTTCTAACTACCTTGTATTCATGTCGTATTGACTGTACTTATGTTCCATCAATCTTTACATAACCCAAGACGTTGCTTCAAGTGGCTCGCTAAGCGACAGCAAGTGGGAGAAGTACAGCGTGGAAAAGTACAGAGCAGTTTCGAAGCAGTTTGAAAGCAGGTTGACGGCTGCAGAAGAAACTAAACTTCAAAAAAAAAAAAAAACCCTCAACATGGTCTTCAAGCCAGTAATCTGTGACACCTGCTTGATGTGGGAAATCCGAGAAAACCCAGCGGAGCTAAACCAAGTGTGCGTAAAGTGCCGCGCGATCCAGGATTTGCATAAACTAGTAAGCATGCTAGAAATGGAGCTGGAAGAAGTGAGACAGCAACAGGATCTTGAGGAACTGGCACACCCACAATTCATGGAAGTCTGCATCACCCCTAACAGACTGAAAGCCACCAGGGAGATAGAAGGTCAGAACAGCTGGGTTCAGGTAGGCAGAAGCAGGGAAAAAAAGAAACTTCGTCAAACACAACCACCAGAAATCAAAACAACCAACAGATTTGAGTCACTTCAGAATTGTGATGAGCAGAACCAACAACAAGAGAATGAAAGGAACAACATCCAGGACCCTATTGACAGTGGTGACCAGACAGCAAAAAGAAGGGAGGTCATGATTGTTGGGGACTCCATATTGAGAAACACAGCAAGTTCAGTTCGCAGTTTGGACCCCCTTACTACAACAGTGTGCTGCCTTCCGGGAGCCTCGGTCAAGCACATCACTGAGAACGTGGACAGGCTCCTAGAACGAACAGGAGACGACCCGGTAGTAGTCGTCCACATCGGTACAAACAACATTGGAAGAGACAGACCAAAATCCCTGCAAAACAAATTCAGAGAGCTAGGAAGGAAATTAAAAGAGAAAACCAAAACTGTGGTATTTTCTGGTATACTACCCGCACCTTGCAAAGGACCATATGGACAGCTGGAAATAATAAATCAAAACCAATGGTTGAAGACGTGGTGCACACGGGAAGGCTTCACCTATCTTGATCATTGGACCACTTTCTACAACGAGGACTATCTGTATAGACGGGATGGACTGCATTTAAATAACAAGGGAACTAGTCTACTTGGAGAAAAGATCCTCGAGCAGGTTCGGAAGCATTTAAACTAGAAAGGAAGGGGGGAGAAATCAACAAAAAAACAGAAGGGAGACCGCATCAAAACAAGAACAACAACTCAGGTAAGACAACCATTAAATGTGTTTATCTAAATGCTAGAAGTATCAGAAACAAAATTCTAGAACTTGAAGCTACTGCACTAACAGGTAACTATGATGTGATAGGTGTTACAGAAACGTGGTTATCTGAGAGTGATGGGGACGAATATAATATTTGTGGGTATACACTGTATAGGAAAGACAGGCAGGACAGAAGAGGAGGAGGGGTAGCGCTATACATAAGAAACAGTCTTGAAGCCCAGGTGTTAAACCTGGACAAAGAAAATAAAACCGAATCAATATGGGTCAGAATAACAGACAAAAATTCAAAAGGCATAATAATAGGAGCATGCTATAGACCGCCAGATTCAGACGGTGAGCACAATAATCTGTTATACAATGACATTAGAAATGTGTGTAGCAAAGGAGAAGCCATACTAATGGGGGATTTCAACTTCCCCCAAATAAAATGGGAAAACCCGGTGGGTAGCGCGAAGGATGAAATAGAAATGGTGGAAATGACAAATGACTGCTTCCTAACACAATTTGTCAAGGCACCCACTAGAGGGGAGGCATGCCTTGATTTAGTCTTTTCAAATAACGAAGATAGAATAACTAAAACAGAGGTCAGAGAACCACTGGCAAACTCAGACCACAACATGGTCTCATTTGAAGTGTTTTTTAAATCCTCAAAAGTAAAGACTAAAGCTAAGGTTTACAATTTTAGAAAAGCAAACTATGAAGGCATGAAACAGAGACTAACAGAAGTAGATTGGAGTAAAATAGAGAAAACACCCACAGAAGAAGGATGGTTGTTCTTCAAAAATGTAGTACTAGAGGCGCAAAACAATTATATCCCTAAAGTAGACAAATCTAAATGTAAAACTAAATTGCCAAAATGGTTTAATAGATCAATTAAAAAAAATATTCAGCGAAAAAAGGCACTTTACAGAGCATTAAAAAAGGACCAAAAAGAAAGTACACAGAAAGAGTACACAGAACTGCAAATGCAAGTCAAAAAGGAAGTTAGAAAGGCCAAGAGAGAAATAGAAATGAACATTGCTAAGGGAGCTAAAACCAATTCCAAAATGTTTTTCCAATATTACAACAGCAAGAGAACATTCAAAGAGGAGATTAAATGTTTAAGAGATACAAATGGCAAAATCGTAGAGGAAGAAAAAAAAATAGCAAATATGTTAAATGATTACTTTTCACAAGTTTTTACAAAGGAAGATACTGACAACATGCCCCACATGTCATCCAGTTCCTATCCAGTTTTAAATAACTTTAGCATAACTGAGGCAGAAGTGTTAAAGGGACTAGGAGCTCTTAAAATAAACAAATCCCCTGGGCCGGATGAGATCCTCCCAGTAGTACTCAAAGAAATGAAAGAAGTAATTTACAAACCGCTAACCAAGATCATGCAGCAGTCTCTTGACACAGGGGTGGTACCGACAGACTGGAAAATTGCAAACGTAATACCGATCCACAAAAAGGGAAACAAAACTGAACCAGGTAACTACAGACCAATAAGCCTGACTTCTATTATATGCAAACTTATGGAAACTATAATAAGATCCAAAATGGAAAATTACCTATATGGTAACAGGGTACTGGGAGACAGTCAACATGGTTTTAGGAAAGGGAGATCGTGCCTAACTAACTTGCTTGATTTTTTTGAGGATGCAACATCGATAATGGATAATTGCAAAGCATATGACATGGTTTATTTAGATTTCCAGAAAGCTTTTGACAAAGTCCCGCACAAAAGATTAATTCTCAAACTGAACGCAGTTGGGATTCAAGGAAACACATGTACATGGATTAGGGAGTGGTTAACATGTAGAAAACAGAAAGTACTGATTAGAGGAAAAACCTCAGAATGGAGTGTGGTAACCAGCGGTGTACCACAGGGATCAGTATTAGGTCCTCTGCTATTCCTAATCTACATTAATGATTTAGATTCTGGTATAGTAAGCAAACTTGTTAAATTTGCAGACGACACAAAAGTAGGAGGAGTGGCAAACACTGTTGCAGCAGCAAAGGTCATTCAAAATGATCTAGACAAGATTCAGAACTGGGCAGATACATGGCAAATGACATTTAATAGAGAAAAGTGTAAGGTACTGCACGCAGGAAATAAAAATGTACATTATAAATATCATATGGGAGATATTGAAATTGGAGAAGGAATCTATGAAAAAGACCTAGGAGTTTTTGTTGACTCAGAAATGTCTTCATCTAGGCAATGTGGGGAAGCTATAAAAAAGGCTAACAAGATGCTCGGATACATTGTGAAAAGTGTTGAATTTAAATCAAGGGAAGTAATGTTAAAACTGTACAATGCACTAGTAAGACCTCATCTTGAATATTGTGTTCAGTTCTGGTCACCTCGCTATAAAAAGGATATTGCTGCTCTAGAAAGAGTGCAAAGAAGAGCGACCAGAATTATTCCGGGCTTAAAAGGCATGTCATATGCAGACAGGCTAAAAGAATTGAATCTGTTCAGTCTTGAACAAAGAAGACTACGTGGCGACCTAATTCAAGCATTCAAAATTCTAAAAGGTATTGACAGTGTCGACCCAAGGGACTTTTTCAGCCTGAAAAAAGAAACAAGGACCAGGGGTCACAAATGGAGTTTAGAAAAAGGGGCATTCAGAACAGAAAATAGGAGGCACTTTTTTACACAGAGAATTGTGAGGGTCTGGAATCAACTCCCCAGTAATGTTGTTGAAGCTGACACCCTGGGATCCTTCAAGAAGCTGCTTGATGAGATTTTGGGATCAATAAGCTACTAACAACCAAACGAGCAAGATGGGCCGAATGGCCTCCTCTTGTTTATAAACTTTCTTATGTTCTTATGTTCTTATGTTCTTAATGGCAGGGCAGCGACAGTACAAACGACCGGTGAAAATATAGACTTAATAATGGACTGGGGATGGGGTTGGGAATTCCCTGTGTTTGGTGTGATGTTTTTATGTGCTGTCATTTTGCTCTTCCTCGTTCCTTGAGCAGCCTACCTTCATGTGAGTTTGTGTGTGTGTGTCTGTGTGTGAATGCGAGGGGATACTGATGGGCCAATGGGTGATGAGTGGGCGGAGTCAGCATCCGTCTGATTCGCACCAATTGATGGAAAATTGAGTTGAGAATGTGTGAGTGAGAAAGAGCTTTAACTGCACGACTGTGTTTAGCTGGGTTCACTCCCTGCTATTCAAAGCTGTAGCTAGTCATATGTATAATACAACATGCCCTGCTAAAGCTTACAGGGAATTATATTAAATTTGCCACACAGAGAACAGGTTTACAGGATGTGAAAGTTGGCTTCTACCAGGTTATTGGCTTCCAGAATGTGATGGGTGCTATTGATTGTACTCACATAGCACTGTCACCCCGATCCATGGAGCCTGCAGGGTGACAATGCCGACAAGGAAGAGAATTGAGGCTAATTTCATCAATCAATCAATATTGATCAAGAAGCCGAACAAAAAGAAAAATATGCCATTTCACAACATGACTTTTACTGTATATGCATTAAAGGAGAAAGGAAAAAGGCTTTTTTCTTTCTTTTTTTTTTTTTTTACATCACACAAGGAATACATTTTAAAATTAAAAGGTAAGCAGTGCAGTTTCACTTTGCATCTGCCTGTCCCCTGCTGAGTGCTGTTTCTGTTGATTGCTCATTTTCGGTCAATGTAAGCCACCTTCACAATACACTACTGACCAAAAGATATGCCTGACTGCTGGGACTTTTGATATCACAGTGGTCACGGGTAAGTCTCGGACATTAATGTGTACATTAAATTATCGCTCACAGTACATGTGGTGTGCACAGTATGGTATGTAAATGAGCCAAATACTGTACACGTAAATTAATGTATTCCCTGTTAGTAAATGGGGCAGTAAATTTAGACATAATTCGCACTTTAGGCTCACTACTTTACGTGCGTGCTTACTCCAAATTTAGCGCCCTTTCATAAATGAGGCCCAAAATGTTTGTTGAATTCTGTCCGAAAGTCTTTTTATAGGGGTAGCTTCCCTAATATACACATGTGTAAAGTATGCTTTATATGCACATTTCGTTTCATAATCTTGGAATAATTTATTAACCTTTGTCTAAATGTGCCAAAGTTTGTTTATGAGTACCATTTCTTGTTCTATTGGTTTACTTGGCTTTCAGCTTAGTGCTTGTTGTCACTGGAACAAAAGTGTATCATTATATTGGGTATTAGTTTAAAGTTAACAAAACTGAAGTAGGCCAACTCACAGTTCATAAATGAGACATCCACTGTTCGGGGTATTCATCTGTCATACTATTTTACAAAATGTAAATATTTTGAGGGCGTACAGGTTCTCAGCTGAATTCTTGTTGAAATAACAAATTTAAAAGCAAACCCAAAAAGGAAATGTCAATTGCCAGATCCCTCTCTATGTTGTAGATGGCTGTCTATATACTACTATGTTTCCTGTAAAAGATATCTTACTATATGTCAAGTACTTTGATAGAACTGTTGATGTGTACCGATTTCTGACTTTTTATAGCAGTGATTATTAGTTATTTTTCTTTTCAACTGATAAAATAAGCAATAAGTTTTTTAACTTTGTCCATATGTTAAGCAATACGGTAATAGTTAAACCACAGTCCTCTGACTCCAACAACTGAATCTTTATAATTCTATTGAAAATGACCATTATTTCATGTTAAAGAAAAAAGTTTTCTGTTTTATCAGAATAATGTAAATGCATAACTCAAAGCAACTCATTGATCCTCAATTTTAAAACTTTGATATTTCACCTGTCATAAAAGTAATATTCAACTTTATAACAACCTACCAGGGGTACAAACAATAAATACTGTTATATGATATATATTATATATATATATTATATATATATATATATATATATATATATATATATATATATATATATATAAGTATTATAGCATTATTGGGCATAGCATATCCAGGATACAGAGGGTTTTTTGGTAATAACAAAAAACCATCCAAAAGCTGGCATTAGCATTTGGTAAATACCTCCTGGTTTGTTAAATGCCACGAGCTTCACAGTGGGACAATAAAAAATTGCACTTTTTTTCTGTATTGTGTAATATTCACAGTATGTGATGGTCCCTCTTAGACACTTTACTTTCAAAATATTTTGGATGCACTGAATAGCTTACCAACTCCTCTTTAAATATATGCATAATATTGTAATAAAAAATCTATTCCACAGGTGCAGTAGTATTACCAATGTACTACCAATGCAAAATAACTGTGTTGGACCATTGTTCTCCATTTTACCCCAAAACATGTTTATCAGTGGTCACTGCCAATACAATTTGAATGTGGTATTATTCTTGGAAGTCACCATTACGGGGGGAAATGAAGAAGTGTCCCACTTGGTAGTAAATGGATAATAGCTGGGGTACCACTGCTCTTGTGGGGCAGATTGCTCATTAAAAATGTTCCCATAGATGTAAAGAGATGATTAACTCTTCTGATATCCTAAGATATTTAGTGACGAAAGGGCCTCTGTGGAAAAAATAGATTATATGCAGGTGCAAAAGCATTTTGGGATATTTTTTTTTGTTTTTCATTCAGCAAATTTAAAACTCTAACCACCAAAAAATGTCAAATGATATTCATTTTAACAAAATGAGGGCTCATTTTTACACAGTGTATAATTGTTTTAAATGCCAAGCAGTGGCATCAGAGCATCAGAGTGGGTAAGAGATCTAAGATGCTAACAGTGCCATGATTAGAAAATTAAGTTCACTGAAAAAGAAACCTTTGGCACTCTGGAAAAAAGTTACTGTTTAAAGGAGTGGTTAGAGGCCATCTGCTTTAAGTTACAACAATTTCTGTAATTATATTAAATTGAAGCGCTGTCAGTGATTAAAGCTATTAATAGAATGAGTGAACATTAATACCACGGTAATTATTAGTTCATTGATTGCAATAATTCTGGAAATTGCCCATCAGAATCAAATCGTAACTTAAACACCTGGCACACTTTTAAAGAACATCTGCTTGGAATGTGTCTTTTTCTGAGTTTTCTTAGAAACAAAATAGAAACTTCAGCCTGTTTTAAAAATGAGATGTGACAAATTCTCAAGTATGTCCAGTCATTAATTGCGCAAGATAAGCAACTCTTTCAGTATGACTTCTTTTGTTTCTTAGTTCAGTAAGCAAACATATTTTTCTCTATATAGCCATAACATAATATCCTTTATGTCAAAACCATTTACCACCAGTGTAACCTTTATTAATGTGTTTTTCAAGCATACAGTACCATGAAAAAGTATTTGCCCCGTCTCATTTTCTGCATTTTTGCATATTTTTGACACTGAATGTTATCAAATCTTCAACCAAAATCCAATATTAGATAAAAGGGACCCTGAGTGAACAAATAACACAACATTTTGATACTTATTTCATTTATTTATTGAAGAAAGTTATGCAATACCCAATGCTCCTGTGTGAAAAAGTAATCGCCCCCTTAGACTCAATAACTGGTTACGACACCTTTAGCAGCAATAATTGCAAACAAAAGCTCCCAGTAGTTATTGATCAGTCTCTCACAGCGCCGTGGAGGAATTTTGGCCCACTCCATGCAGAACTGCTTCAACTCAAATGACATTTGTGGGTTTTCGAGCATAAACTGCTCGTTTCAGGTCCTGCCACAACATCTCAGTGGGGTTTATGTCTGGACTTTGACTAGGCCATTCCAGAAATTTCTTGTTCTTCAACCATTCTGATATAGGCTTGCTTGTGTGTTTCGGATCATTGTCTTGCTGCATGATCCAGCTACGCTTCAGCTTAAGGATGGATGGCCTGACATTCAGAGCAGAATTTATGGTTCCTTCAGTGATAGCAAGTCGTCCAGGTCCTGATGCAGCAAAGCATCCCCAAATCATGACGCTATCACCACCATGCTTGACCGTTGGTATGAGGTTCTTACTGTGCAATGCGGTGTTTGGTTTTCGCCAGACATATTGGAGCCCATGTTGGGCAAAAAGTTCCACCTTTGACTCATCTGTCCATAGAACATTGTTCCAGAACCCCTGAGGATCATCCAGGTGTTTTTTTTGGCAAACTTGAGATGAGCATTCATGTTCTTCTTAGTGAGCAGTGGTTTCCGCCTTGCTACTCTGCCATGAAACCCATTTTTGCAGATCCCTGGATGTTGTTCTAGGGTTCTTTGTGACTTCCTGGATGATTTTACGCCTTGCTCTTGGAGAGATTTTGGCAGGATGGCCACTCATGGGAAGATTCACTACTGTCCCAAACTTTCTCCATTTTGACAATATGACTCTGATTGTGGTTTGGTGGAGCCCTGAGCCTTAGAAATGGCTTTGTAACCCTTTCCAGACTGATTAGCATCAACAACTTTTTTCCAGAGGTCTTCAGGAATTTCTTTTGATCGTGGCACGATGTGCCTCTAGAACCTGTGTGTTGACAACTTCACTCTGATTTTAAGGGCCAAAGTTAGTCAGATTTATATTGGGCAGGGCTGGCCCAAATCAGGCCTGATTGTTAACCAAAGTATTCAAACAGCTGACCCTAATTATCCCTTTAATTGGGTTGAGTTAACTAGGAGGGCAATAACTTTTTTACACCTGAAGATTGCATGTTTGATTATCTTGCATACCAAACAAATGAAAGAATCACCAAACTTTCGTGTCTTTTTTTCCCTCTATATACTGCTACAACCCACAAAAAAGATCTGACCAAATTCAATGTGAAAAATGTGTAAAAATGCAGAGAATCATTTTTCACTGCACTGCATAATACAAATGGTTTTCTACTGTGAAGATTAAAAAATGTCAGAAACAGCAGGGCCTAAACAAGGGACCAGTTCAATGTTTTCCCTACTATATAGCTCTATGGAATTGAAATCTTGACAGTGATAACTGATAGCTTTAATGATATTAGTCACTACATTTTTACCACAAAACTTTGGCAAATGCTGGGGTGCTACATGAAGGCATTAAGCATGTCCCTGGGTGAATTCTCTGTAATGGTTTAATGACCCATTACTCATTTCAACAATGGAGAAAACTGAAGTATCATATAAGTGCAAAAGGTTTCAGCCCAATGTGCATACATAAATTAAATATGTAAACACAGTGTCAATTGTACTATATGAGGTGTAGTTTGTTTACATTTAACACAAACAGTAATAACCTCAAGGTCAATTACCATAAAGTTCCTAATAATGGCCCACATCCCTATAAAATCCAGTTTGTACCAGAATACCCAAACAAAGCTTATTCTCAGTATCTTGTTTCAAGCATGACAGTTACACACTTTGGACATGTTCACATTACAGAAATAAACATATCAGAAGTAATTGTATCAGTTTTTTCATTTTTATTATTATGGTAAAAATCAAAATCTCACATACAAGGAATGAGCTGGTCTTTTGAGAAATATGAGAAATCAAAAAAAAAAAAAAAAAAAAAAGATCAGTGCTTAATTGTCCAGTAAACCAACATCAAAATGTGATTATTCTTGTCGTACTTTACTTTCACATGTCCATGAATCCTTAATCTAGCTGTCAAATGTAATTTAAAATACATGGCTTGAACATGAAAATCTCCACTGAAAATAAAAAAAAGAATATTTTAAGACATATTTGATTGAATAAAAGTTATATTTTTCCATTCAGATCAACATTTTCCTTGCTAGAGAAGAGTAATCCTCCTCAGAGAGAAACAGGGATCTGCCAGCTGAAGAGTATTCGGGCATTTTAAATGTAAATGTGAACTTACAAGAGACTAGATCAATGGTTTATCACAGGCTTTTCACCTCTTGATGTGAAGGTCATGGGTGAAATGAGTGGTTGTGGGCTGAACAGTAGTCTTACCCCCCACACACATATACACACTATCTGGTGCAATTTTGACCAATTGCCAGGAGAAGCCGAGGACTGAATCGAATTAAGTGACGGCTGTTTAGGTCAGTATTAAGGTGTACTAATGGATCTTTGTGAGCCACAGCCAAGGTTCTTCAACAGTCATGAGAAGTCATTTAAATGTACACAATAATACTGCAATGTTCACCATTAGCATTGCAAATGGTTACATTTTCATTAGTTTATTTTATGCTATGGCATGTAAAGTTAGTTATCAGAGGTTGTTTTTTTTTTCATTGTGACATACTGCAACACCGTCTTACATATCGTCCATATATTACCATGGCTTATATCAAATGGCTTTAATTATGCCTTACCATACCAATCTTTCATGATAGCATTACTGCATTTTCCATGCCTTCATCATGATAAACTGTTATAAAGTATATTTCCTTATTATTTTGGTAAATGGAGGATACAGCAGCTTCAACACATTTGTGAAGAAGTCTGTGTCAGTCAATACACAGGCTTAGACCTCCTAACTAAAACACCTGACCTACAGTTAGTCAACAATGAAACCCCCCTGAAAGGCATTTGAGCATACTGCATATCAGAAGTGATTACTTCATGAAAACATATGAACATATACACACACACACACACACACACACACACACACACACACACACACACACACACACACACTCACACACACACACACACACACACACACACACACACACACACATATATATATATATATATATATATATATATATATATATATATATATATATATATATATAGAATCCCAGTATATCCAGAACAAGAATTCCATTGTGGTTGGAGTGGGTGTAAACCTCTATGGAATGATAATATTTTCTCCAGCTGTTTGCAGCTGTCATGTTTTACCTGTTCATGGTTAAAAAAGACTGTACAGAATTGTTATGACATGGAACCCAAGTCAGTTGGGCATTTGACACCATGTGTAGTGCATTTTAAACCTAGATAATTTATAATTGTTGGATTTATTTATTTATTTTTACCCTGCTTACCTATTTAGTTTAATTTAAGGTTTTGAAACAGGTGGTATTATTTCTATTCAAAAAGATTATTACATTACAGCATTTGGTATGATTGCAAACTGCAATTTCAGCTTTATTACCTGACCTTATTCATGTTGTAATGACCCTTTGCTTCAAGCTTCCAATAAATAGCTTGTCCCTGCATCTACTTTTGGCTTGAACAAATCTGAATTTATGATGCTCTTGTTTATTGACAAGTAGCAGATTTTGAAATTAGACAGTTTAAATTAAATTATATTTTAAAGGTTTATCTTTTTCCATTTCATTCCTCTCCTTGTGCCATAAGGACTTGTAACGGCAGAACACACAGTTATTACCAGATATTCTCACAGTACTATGGCTTCAAAGTATAGTATAGTAACCACAGTTCAAATAATAACAGTACATTCAGTTTTTAATATTGTGTAAAGACAACATGAAATGTTTACATACTGATTACATTATGTAACTGTGAAATGTTTACTTAACTGGGACATCGAAGGCTGGCAACAGAGCAGTTCGGTTAGTGTTAAGCCTTTACCCACTATAAGAAAACAAAAGTTTCAATGAAAACAACGACCGTAACGTTACACACTTTATTACTGTAAAATTAGATTTTATGAGTTTCTTATAAACCAGTGGCATGCTTTAAAACTAACTGAATTGAACATTTTGTATAATTTATTTTAAGAATAAGAACACTATCTTGTTGTAAAGTGGTCCAATTATTGCATTTTTTTTTTTCATTCATGATGCTATTTGGGACAATGCTATATTATTAAACAAATATGTAGTTGAGGTGTAAAATGGAAAACAATGTCTCTGAAATGGATATAATGTCCAAGAGCAATGCTGTCCTCTGGAGGACACTGCAGTATGTCATTTTCTACCATATCCAGTCTATACTTAATGTATTTAATATACTATTTCATGTATTATGCACTTTCCACTGTATTTAGTGTAATGTTTCATGTATTATGCTATTATCTTGTATTATGTACATTCCAATGTATTTAATGTATTATGCATTTTTTTCTGTTTACTGTATCTTGTATTATGCATTTCTCTGTATTTGAAGCATTATTGATTTTCTTGTATTTACTGCATCTCGTAAAGTGCTTTGTAATAGTGTTCCACTATGAAAGGCGCTATATAAAATAAAGATTGATTGATTGATGTTATATGAGAACATTTAAAAGCAGCCTTTCCTCCACATAACTTGCAGAAGGGGGGTTTGATCTGGAGGCCGTACTTCACAGCTTCTAAATCTGTGTTTTTGGAGTGGAGATATTGCTATAGGGTGATAGATGTATTTATTACAACTTTGTTTAGAATTTTTTTTTTTTTACATTATTTTCTCCCCTATTTCCCTTCACTGCAGCAATTTCCCACACAGCTCAGGATACCTAAAGGTTCAAGGGGTGCACTCCGATCCCATTACCAAGCCAGCGCCCTCTTTTACACCCAGGAGCTCAAAGGCAGATGGCAGCGAGCTACCGACCTCTGGAGGACAAAGTCCAGCCCTGCAGGTGTCTGCTTTTGAGGTCACGGCGCTTGGCCAGCAGTGCTTGTTGTAGTGCAATGAGAATAAACAGTCCCTGCCAGTTTTTCCTCCTTAACCTACGGTAGCGCCAGAGGCAATGCGATGCTTCCATTGGAATCTTCAGCGAATGCCGATGGTTTTGCATAGCCAAGACGCTAACCTGCACTGTATGACTCACCCGTATGACTCACCCAGCACACCACACGGTTGTGCTTTTTACCAGATGAGCCACTCTGGGACCGTGTTTATAAAAATAATTACAAGTCTTGAGTATGTCAGACATTTGAGCCAAAGCTATAAATATGTACCCTTGCTATGAATGGTTGCTATGTATATGTAGTGTTGCTACTTGGTTGCTATGAATGTACCGTTAAGGTTTTCTAAAGTTTGAACTGTACTAATGTCACGTGATAGTATTTTAACAAATCACAAAACAGATTTTAAAACCATAGTCTAACAATTGCCACTGTTAATGAAAGATTTTATATAGAACCCTTTGGTTCACATGAATCTTTTACGCAGAGCCTCCTGTTGTTCATGGCAACCTTTTTTTTAAAAAAAAGAGTGGAAATGCTGAATATAGTTGTTGATTTAGAAGTTGCAATTGAAAAATAATTCTTCAATAACAAAAACAATGTGTGTATTAACAGTTGGTTATATGAAGTTGTTTCATATTTGGAATCATCACTATGAACAATTATTATAATGAAGTTGTTCTGTTTCGCAAATTTATTCATTTTATAAATACTGATAATACAGCTGTGACCTTTCAGAAATGAAAGGTTCAATTAAAATCACCCTGTTTGTGAAACAAAATGAAAACAACATTGAAAATAAAAGTGACAAACTACCGGATATTAAAAGTGATGGCTAGCACTGACATAGTGACTTAATAATAATTCCAAAATTAGAAGGATAACTTAATCACTGGACCCAGCAATTAAACGGATCTGCTTGCGACATCATATTGGTACATAGTTATCATTTTAAAGTATGTTCAAAAACATGAAGGACAACCAGAAAGCGAGAAGATGGGAAGAAAAGTGTATGAAACGGAATAGTCCTGGAATGCATGCTAGATGTGTACATGAACTAAAATTGGTCAATATGATTTGGGGATTTGTGAATTCTCAAAGGTGAAACCAAACCTGTTGACATCAGAGCTTGATTGGAAGCCTCTTATACAGTAAAGTGAAATGTTCAGATCTTAGGGAAACTGAAATATACAACCTTGTAATCTTTTGAGTAGGCAGTCATTTAATCCATTTTGTTGGTAGTGTTGTGGATACATCGTTTCTTTGCTCAGATGTGTTGTTGTTCTGGAATGTCCCACTGCTAATACTGTTCTCTTGGGCTGCTTCGTAAACCAAGAATGTTTCAGCGCATAGTTTAAGTTATCAGACATCAGACTGAAACCCCCCAGGTCTCAGATGTTTATACTAGCAGCTACTTATTTTACTGGCAAACAAAGTAATAATCGTTAAAATAAGAACACAGGTTTTTTTTTTTTTTTATTTACTCTACTTTTTCTCTACACCCAC
Source organism: Polyodon spathula (assembly GCF_017654505.1). NCBI lineage: Eukaryota > Metazoa > Chordata > Actinopteri > Acipenseriformes > Polyodontidae > Polyodon > Polyodon spathula. The sequence continues at coordinate 63,196,575 of NC_054539.1, forward strand.
ATTCACACAGGCACTGCCCAATGGTCCTCATCCCAATATCAAAATAGAAGTTACCACTGTATATCTTATGATAGAGTGTCTAAAGTAATGGGTGAACATTTACTAAAACCTAATGTCCATTGTCTATATCCAATGTTTTTACAGCCTGCTAAAAACCCAAATTCCAGAAAACTGAACTGAACCTGGTAGGGTATGGTACTCCCTGGATCATTTGTCTTTTAGAAGAGCGTTATACTAAAGGGTAAAACTGTTTAACAACCTGCTCTCAGCCCCCCTCCCTTCCCATTAATTCATAACACAGAACTCATGCTACTTGAGAAGGCAGTAGTGTTAAGAAGCGCCATTACAGAATGTTGATATTTGCTAACATGTCTCATCTGACAAGTAATTGTTTTATAATCAATTCCTATAATAGGGTAAGTGGGGAATATTCATATCAGCGCTCCTTTAATATGTTTTGTAATGCAACTGGAATATGTTAAACAGCTTAAGTCTGGCTGCCACCACTGCGTTCCATATAAAAGTCATTATTGGATTGTCGGGGCATTGCCATTACACAGGTACTCTCTTCATCCTCTGCAAAATATTAATACACAATATGTGGGATTGATTTTTCTGTTTCAGGATACCAGACTAAAATAAATATAGCATTTTAAATACTGCCATATTTATCATTTATTGAGGCTAAGTGTAATAAGTACTGGGAGGCCACAGAAAGCACTAGAAAACTAGGAGATATGTGGACAATACACTTTTTTATTGGAAGTATGTATTTTCATTATAAAGAGCTGTGCATTATACTGTATAGTAATATGAGCAAGGTTTAAGTTATTCCAAAGTAAAATGTTAATGAACACATAAAAATGTACTTGTGACTTGTGTTGTATTACATTGTACCATAATTGGCAAACCCCAGTATATTCAAAATACAGTAAGAATCAACAATGTCAATTTTTGTTTACTTAGTATAGTATGAAGTTGTAATGTAATCTATTTGTGGCCTAATTTATGAAAGGGTGCTAAAGCTTATGGTGCGCAATAACTGCAATCATTGTATTCATTCATGATTTCCGTATTTACTATTGCAATTGTATTCATTATCGCGTGTGATACTTGGCTTATTATGGTGTGCACTAAATGTAGTGCTTCACTCTATGGTAATCATAATAAATATGTGATTGTTATTGTAATGCATGGTGATTTATTTAAATGAGTATCCAGCTCAGAATAATGAGATGAGCTATTCACATGGTATTTACTAAAAGGACGTTCATTTTGGTGCGCACATTAAAGTGATAATTTATTAGCGCGTATGGAAGACAGGCTATAACCAATAATAGACGCGTTGTTTAAACTGCTTTTTCTGGCCTGAAAAACTAGTGATGTGCAGTTCGATTCTTTTTACTGACTTGTTTAGTTGGGTTCATTCAGTTTAGTGAATCAATTCAACGCAATTGTTTGCTTGATTCACTGATTCACTGATGCAAAATAAATACATCTTGCTGAATTACTTGGTTATGAAAATTAGTTTGAACGGAAAAATCTGGCAGCAGGGGACATTTCAGTTAAAACTGTTCACTTGGTGGGCCGCACCGAAAAAATAAATAAATAAATAAATAAAATAAATAAATAATATATATATATATATATATATATATATATATATATATATATATATATATATATATATATATATATATATATATATATATATATATATATATATATATATATATATACATGAAAATGTCTATATAAAATTGTATATACTCAAATATGCTACTTTACACAAACACATTACCCCCACCTTACTTAACATATTTTATAGTTTAGAAATAGCCAGATATAAGCTAGAAGCAGCTTCCCTAGAACACTGACAAAAAATTTGTATCACAAATATAACATAATGGAGGAACTAGAAGGGCATTTTACTTAAATGGAAATCTCAGCATCACAGTAAAAAATATCACAGTAAAAAAATTAAAATTAAAATAAGATGTCAGAGTATATAATGCTCAGTCTCAATATTTAACTTAAATTCCAAAATATAATGTCACTCATACAATGCAGACTGCACATGTTGAATACACATATTATCTTAAAGAGGTGGGTTGCTTTAAAGAAGAATTCCAAAAGAATAAAGTAAACTAATGGAAACATACGGCCTTGCAGGTCGTATGTTTGACACCCCTGCTTTAGAGTAATAGCTACTGTATTTATTATAAACTATGTCATTCAGGAATACATGTTAAAATTAAAAGGTAAGCATGTTATGTTGCTTATGTTGCCCTGCTGAGTGTAATGGAAGCCACCTCCACCTTCACAATAAGCTACTGACCAAAAGATACACCTGGACTGCTAGGACTTTTCATATTATAATGGTCACGGGTAAGTTTCTGACATTATCGTGCACATTAAATTATCGCTCACAATACATGTAGCACGATAACTCGCTAATTTACCTGCATGCTAACTCCAAATTTAGTGCCCTTTTATAATGAGACCCTTTGCGTGGAAGGAAATAAAAATTAAAGAAAAAAATTTAATCTAACCTAGATTTGTCATATTTAAATAGCTGTTATGGTCATTAACGGAGGGTTTAAGTATTTTCTTATTTTAACAAACTAAACATTTATCTACAGATTACATTCTTTCAATGCCCAGTGTTCTTGTCAACGTCTGTCTCTACCTGCATTTTGACCCAACGTCAGTTGATATGCAATTTTAGCGAGTATGCATTAGGTAAATAGTAATAACTTAGGAATTGCTAATATGCAAGCTCATGGTTCATAGTACTTTTATCGGTAATAACAAGTCTGGAAAGTAAAATATGAACATATGATTAGATATTGATATTTATGTCTTTAATGTAGTGCGATTATATTCTTATAATTTATTTAATTGTGATATCTGGAACATGCAAGTCAGGGTTCTTCCAACTTTGTATTAGCAGACATTACACTGCACACATATGGTAACATGGAAATCTATTATAAATGTTAACATAATTGTTTTATTTATCTAATGAAGTGAAAAGCTGTTCACTATAATTTATGTTCATTTTGATTATTTTTGCTATACAACTTTAATTTATTTTTATTCTGAAGTAAATATTGGACAGGTTCCCAGATTTCTACATTTTTCTAAGTGACTCATTTTAATTTTTTTTTATTTTTTTGTGTGTATGTGTGTATGTGTATAACAAAGATTTCTTGCAATTGTTTATTTCAGGACTGTGGCTCCACAGTTCATCTGTTCACGGACTGGTTGGTTTCCAATGTCTGGTAATAATTCTTTTTGCAAGAGCCAATAATATTATCCTGTGTTTTTCTTTAAATGATTATTTAAGGCTGTCACTGTCAAATATGGTTAAACCCCTGTTCTTTGGTAAATTATGTTAAGGCAAAGTGTCTAAAATATATTGTTTCAAAATGGTTTAATTTCCCTTACAAAACAGTAAGGTTTGTATACCAATATTTGTTATTTCAAGGATAAAGTAAACAACAAGCTACCATGGCTGTTTTGTAAACTGATCCATAAATCAAAGCTTTAATAGTAATGTATTGCCTTAGCCCTTGCAATTCAATACACATTACTTGAGTTTTGTTCAATACATTATAATATATTTCTATAGTAGAATACTTGCTCCAGGTGAGAACAGTTTTCAATATTGTGTGGCTTATTTCAAAGTTAAAGGTTCAAAGCCATTCTTATGTATGCATTAGCTATACATTACATCATGTAACTATATGACACAAATTAAGTGCATGAAAAGTAAATGACATGCATTCAGTTTGAAAATATAAAGTCATAAGTTGCTTACCACACTTATGGCCTTGGCCCCCCCAAGCTGATATTTTTTTAAATTTTATTTCAATTTTTTGTACATAAACAGTTGTAACCCTTTGAGATACACATGGAACTGAATGGTTGTTCAAACGGTTTATTCTTAAATTACATTTGAGAGTAACTCAAGTATCATGAGAAAACTGACAATGTGGATGACCAGATCCAGATCCAAACTGTCAGAACACTGTAAACCCTGTTTTGTGCAGCCCGTTGCAAAGAAAGTTAACATTATCTGACATGGACCAATGTTCAAGTAAGCCAGCACAAAGTGAACCGAGCCACTGCTGGTCCAGAAGTCAACATTTCCCTAAAAGAGCCATTCTTCAAATGTGCAGTACATAGACAGTGAAATAACAACAGTTGGCATACACTACTGTACCTTTAATATAATCTGAACATAAAAAAATGCAATAAAGCAATTGTTTAGGAAAAAATGTAATCTTCATGTGGTTTTCAACTTTGGAAACACTAAGCTTCAGGTGGCACAGATAAAGTTTTTCTTGGATATTTTTCTTTGCATTATAATCATGATTTAATGATTGCTAAATTAAATCCTATTTATATTTAATCCCCATGCTATGCTTTATTTGAACATGTGTGTTTCTAATGAGTCTGTATGATATCATGCAATTTCCTCTGACATGTTCTCCTGAGAAATCTTCTTAGAATTGTTACTAAACAGTCAAAGCCTTAAAGCGCTGGTGCGATACACCATTTTAATAAAACATAATTTAAACCTTTTGGATCTCCTTTTGAATTGAGAGAAAGCCAGCCTTGCAAAGGGAGCTCCCTAGCACCGAAAATTCAGTACAGTTTGCATATCGTTTAAGGGTCCCAAATGTGTGTAGGCTGTTTCAGAAATAATGCAGAAAAAAAAAAATACCTAAGGGGATGGGACTACATAGTTTTAAAACTGCATAACCACATTGTTGACATTACATTTTGCCAATTTCCATTTCTCAGGAATATTTTTTTTGTATTAAAATAATACTTTCACATACATTTTTTTTGTTTGAGGTTTTTATTTCATTTCTCTGTTGGGCCTTTCGTGTGCTTCCAACATACTGATTTCCATATAGAATGGTTTCAAATCAGCAGTTTCTGAAAAAGTACATCCTTTGAATCACAATAAATACATGAAGATTTTGCTGAAATGCATCATTTGCATCATTTGCTCTGAAAGTAAAAGCACGGTAACACTTTACATTAAGGGCCTCATTTCCGAAGCGTTTACCAAACACAAAACATGATTACCTTGCGCAGTTCTGTCCCTAACCTAATGTGTATTTTTTGTTTGCATGAGAAAAACCTAACACTATCCCTAACCCTAACCCTAACCCTAACCCTAACCCTGACCCTAACCCTAACCCTAACCCTAACCCTAACCCTAACTCTAATCCTAACCCTAACCCTAACCCTATCCTTATCCCTAACCTTAACCCTTTCCTGATACAATTGTGTACTTACATATATTGGACAAAAATATTTACACGTTAAGTACATTGTAACTATGCATAATAACATTCTAATTATGTGTACATCCACATGTATTTACTATGTAACTACTATATAAATACATAGTAATTAGAGACACAGTGTAAAGTCCTACCTAAAAACAATTTATAAGAAACAACTTAGGTGCATATACAAAGTAGAAAAATGTCAGAAAGGCTTAGGATGAGATGCAGGATGAGTTGAGAGATATATGTTTTTTAGGTTTGAAAGCAGTTTACATCAGGGATCTGTGCAGCTAGGAGGGACTAACTATCTTAATACATGTTTAATTATAGCATAGCTGTGCTATTCTTATAGCAGCATTTAAAAGGTGCCAAATAACAAAGCAAACACCAGTTCCTGACAATGTAGTGTTTGCAAACATTATTGTGCACACAATGGCTCACAGGGATGACAAATAAAAAAGGGCAGCATTGTCCAGATGTAATTATCCAGTATTCACGATAGTTTCTGTAAACCTGCACTGAAGTCACCTTTGTTGTGTTAAGATACACTTCTCACCCATTGTAAGTAATATTCAGTAATATTCAACATTATAACTGTTACCTGTCCTAACCCTGAACATAACCCTGTTCATGACCCATACCTTCACCCGTTAACTTTATGTTTACCTTACCAATAGGGGACCCCAAGGCCTACAGCCCCTAAGCTCCAGTGGGTGTCTGGTGTTGAATAGCAGTACAAATAGCTTTGTATAGCATTCTAAGTTAAGCACTCCAAGGCAAGTTACATAACATCCATATAAGAAACCCACAACTTGGCCAAACGCCCGCTTAAGAAGTAATCTACCTTCTAAACCTGTTTATTATATTTCATGTCACCAGTAGCATGTTTTACAGCTATCAGGCATAACATACCTGCAGACTTCGAAGTGTATGTTAGGATAACATCTTCCTGCTGTTAGATGAAAAATCCAGTTGGTTCATACAGTCGCTAAAGAATGTTGGACACAAACAAAGATAAACGTGCACTCTAGTTAAAGAACATATATATTTTGTTCTGGTTATCTACTCCACATTTGTATAAGAAGTTCTACAAGCACAACCTCATCGGCGTGTCTGAGTTTAGTACTCCTTTAGCTGCTTTGTTAACTGCTGATGTACGTAGTTTTGTGGATGCAGCACAGAGCCGGAGAAGCTGCCTTAAAATATCAGTATCTGGGTCATTGTGCAAACATTTCAGTTTTTAACCCCCGGTAGGCCTTGGATTTATTTTATTTTTTTAAATATGGTGAAAAAGCAGCTGAGAAATCTCTCACCATCTTCCAAAGGGTTCAAGTATTTTTATACTCTTCAGCCATAAACCTTGCAAAAGCTGGCAAAAGTCTATCAAAAATGTTGCTATTCAAACTGCTCTGACAATAACAAAACACATTAGCACAAGTTTTCTGGGAAATGATAAGGCTTTAGTTTTATTCAGCGTTTTGGATGACTTGGCTTCAGTTTAAGTTCACATGAACTAAAGAACAATTCCCCACATATTTGGTTTATGACATTGTATTGCTGTGAATTAATTACATATTATGCTTGTGATAGCAGGGGACTAAAATAACACTTCTCCCAGAAAAGACTTTAATTTAGGTTTAATCATTTTTATCTTTTCAGACATGTGCAACCCTAGCCCACGTATAATCTAATACTCCTTTAGTTAAAAAAATAAAAAATAAAAAAGTGTATGTGCTATACATTAAGGAAATATTGGATCAAATGACATGGCAGGTCCATGGGAAACTAAATCTCTTTAAAACCTCAAACATCAATTCAAACTGTTAACCTTAATTTTATTTGAATTCCTTGTTAAAGTAATTGCGTCAAGCTGGGATTAAAGTGCTTTGTTGCAGCACCATGCAACACTTGTTACCAGGCTCTAAAACACAATTATTTATCTTAAAGACACAGTAGCCTCTTTTCCACGATAGCATCACTAATTCAAAAACAGAAACCCTCAGTACATTCATAGAGTACACACCATATTAAAATCTCACTTAAATCTTTTCCATTCCATTGGGGTATATGATAGAATTCAACCCAATCTACAATTATTGCAATCTAGCATTAATGTATTTGTTCAAATGTGTTCAGTAAGACATCAAAAGGCAGATAAAAACATGCAAGCAAACCTAGCACATAAAATCAAAACTTAAAAAAGAGGATGAATGTTAAAAATGAACTAGTGGAATGCTATTGATTTCTTTAACAGTCTACAGTGGTTTTCAGCTCCAGTCCTGTGTACCCACTGTGTCTGCTGGTTTTCATTCCAACTGAGCTCTCAATTAATTAACTAGAACCTGAATTGAACTGACAATTTGCTTAATTATACCTTTCTAATTGCTTTCAGCTCTTAAACAGTTGCAGAGTTCAATTTACTTATAAAATGCAAATTATCGGTTCAATTACGGGTCTAGTTAAGTAATTACGTTTTTAAATTTCAGTACACTACTCCTTCAGCACAGTGCTACAGATATTGTACCTCAACATATGAGTATTAACATTCCCCAAACCACGTCACCTTGCTTGAATGCAGCAATTATTTCTGTGTCAGCTGCTTCAAAGCCCAGAAATAGCCTGCTGCACTTGATGGGATTAAGTTTAATGACGCCTATTTTGCTTAGATTTTCTTTTACGACCTCTGCACCTAAAATCTGTTCAAAATTATATTTGTTGTCAGACTAGTCAAACGACATCAAAGACACCTTGAAGATATTAAGAGATACTGTTGTTTGTTATCAAATCCTTAAGAAACCACACCAAAACCTTTAGGATAGGGTTTTGGATGTCATCAATACAATAAAAAAAGCTTAGAGTAAGTACAAGGGTTGCTTTTACTTTCTATTTTTGATTCTTCTTTCAGCTCACTCATGTTTCTCCTTTCAAAAACCCACCGCGACCAGCAAAAGCTGCTGGTTTGTGTACAGGCGATCATCTCCGGATTAACAATAAATTATTCAATTGATCGGGAGATGGTCACATTCTGCATAGAGTTTTTATATCTGTGTGGTTGACAGCCACCTTGTCAATAATCACTGACTGCCGACCACGCAGTCTAATGAGCTGTCTGGCAGAGCTGCTAACGTGACCTCTGCCTGACCACACTTAAGCTAAACAACAATAAAAACAATCACTTTTTTAAATAACACCAAATTCATTAAAATCACACCACTACATTGAGAAACACAGCAAGTTCAGTTCACAGTCTGGACCCCCTTACTACAATAGGAGACGACCCGGTAGTAGTCATCCACATTGGTACAAAAAACATTGGAAAAGACAGATCAAGATACCTGCAAAACAAATTCAGAGAGCTATTTGTTTACTGTGGTATTTTCTGGGATACTGCCAGCACCTTGCAAAGGACCATACGGACAGCTGTAAATAAATAATCTAATTGCATGGCTGAAATCGTGATGCACACAGGAAGGCTTTGCCTTCCTTGATCATTGGACCACATTCTACAACTAGGACTATCTATGCAGGCAGGGAGGACTGCACTTAAAGAAAAAGGGAACCAGTCTACTCGGAGAAAGGATCCTCGAGGAGGTTCAGAAGCATTTAAATTATAAAGTGTGGAGAAATCAACAAAAAAACAGAAGGGAGACCACATCAAAACAAGAGCAACAATTCAGGTAAGATACCATTATATGTATTTATATAAATGCTAGAAGTCTCTGAAATAAAATGTTAGAACTTGAAGCTACTGCACTAACAAGTAACTATGATGTGATAGGTGTTACGGAAACTTGGTTATCTGAAAGTGATGGAGACGAATATAATATTAGTGGGTATACTCTGTATAGGAAAGACAGGCAGGACAGAAGAGATGGAGGGGTAGCGCTATACATCAAAAATAGTATTGAAGCCCAGGTGTTAAATCTGGAAGAAAAAAAACAAAGCAGAATATGGGTCAGAATAATGGACAAAAATTCAAAGGGCATAATAATAGGGGCATGCTATGGACTACCAAATTCAGCCACATAGCAAAATAATCTGTTATACAATGGCATTAGAAATGCGTGCTGCAAAGGAGGCCATATTAATGGGGGATTTCAACTTTCCTCATATAAAATGGGAAAACCCGGTGGGGAACACGACAGGTGAAATTGAAATGGTGGAAATGACAAGTGTGCTTTCTAACACAATTTGTCAAGGCACGACTAGAGGGGAGGCGTGCCTTGATTTATTCTTTTCAAATAACGAAAGTATAACTAAAACAGAGGTCAGGGAACCATTGGCACGCTCAGATCACAACATGGTCTTGTTTGAAGTGCTTTTTAAAACCCCAAAAGTAATGACTAAAGCTAAGGTTTAAAATTTTAGAAAGGCAAACTATGAAGGTATGAAACAGAGACTAACAGATGTAGATTTGAGTAAAATAGAGAAAACATCCACAGAAAAAGGATGGCTGTTTTTAAAAAAATTTAGTACTAGAGGCGCAAAAGAATTACATCCCAAAAGTAGACAAATCTAAAACAGAATTGCCAAAATGGTTTAATAGATATATATTATATATTATATATATATATATATATATATATATATATATATATATATATATATATATTCAGAGAAAAAAGACACTTTACCGATCTGTAGCAGTTTTGTAGCAGCAAAACATTTATTTGTTTATTTTAGAACAGGGTTTCCCCCTCTGCCCCTGTGTGTTATTGTATTTGTTATTATTTATGATGGTCAAAGCTGTGCGTTTTGTTTTTTTTTGTTTGTTTTTATTTTGAAATGTGTTCTGGCAGAGGCGAGGGAGTAACTCGTCCACTGTCAGCAAGGAATTAAACCTCGTGCAGAGGTCACCTGTATAAATACCTGCAGGTCTTCGCACTCCGGGTGGGTGTTCTGAAGTGGAGAGCGAGAGAGTGAGGAGCGAGAAAGAAATTTAAAAAACTAAAGGTATAGGTTCAGTGAAGGCAATTGTCAAGCCTGACCTGTGTGTGTAGTTTAATTTGTATTTGTGATTTGTTTTTGATAATCTCTGTGAGCAAGTGTTTATTTTTGTTCAAATATTTTATTTCTTTTTGTTGTATTTAAATAAACGGCACAACGCGTCTCTTTTTGAACGGCAGTTACCCTGCCTGTTTAGTATTCTTCCGACTTCTGTCCTGACGTCACCAAAACTTCCTGCCACACGAGCATTTAAAAGGAATCAAGGACAAAGCACACTGTGAGAGAGATAGAAATGAGCACTACTAAGGGGACTAAAACCAATTTTCTAATATTATTTTTATTATATTTTTCTAATATTATAACAGCAAAAAAAACATTCAAAGATTAGATAAACTGTCTAAGAGATACAAATGGCAAAATCATAACTTTAGTATAACAGAGTGTGGTGAAGTGCCTGCCCTTGTGCGTATTTATGTGCTCTGTGTTGCGTGTGGAGTGTTAATGTTGGTGTATAGATATTGCTGCACAGGATATAAATGGGTCTGTGTAGCACGACCGATTTGAAATATATAGTTGTATTTAGGCATGGGGATTGCACAAACACTTCCCGTGCATTTAAAGTATGTAATAGTATGTGAGCACAGGACTGCACAAATTAGTTCAAGTGCCGAGATTCAAGCGAATAATTAATTAGTAATTAAATCCCGGTACAACAGACTATATAGATGCATGTTTCACTCACTCAGGGTTGGGTGTTTAGTGTGGAGAGAACGGGAGAGAGAAGGAGAGAAAAATAAAGAGAAGTAAATTAATAATAGTTAACAATTGCTATTTCATGCTGGAAGGACCAGCACGATATTTGTTTGTTTTGACTCAGAGTGTTTGTCTGTTAGTCCACATGGCAATTCACATTTCATCTCACAGCACTGCGTGTTTCTTCTGGGTCTGACTTCATCAGAAATTTTAAAGGGCATAGGAGCTCTTAAAATAAACAAATCCCCTGGGCCATATGAGATCCTCCTAATAGTACTCAAAGAAATTAAAGGAGTTATTTACAAACCGTTAACCAAGATCATGCAACAGTCTCTTGACACAGGGGTTGTACCAACAGACTGGAGAATTACAAATGTAATACCAATCCACAAAAAGGGAGATAAAACCGAACCAGGTAACTACAGACCAATAAGCCTGACTTCTATTCTATGTAAACTTATGGAAACTATAATAAGATCAAAAATGGAAATTGCCTATATGTTAACAGTATCCTGGGAGATAGTCAGTATGGTTTTAGGAAAGGGAGATCGTGTCTAACTAACCTACTTGATTTTTTTGAGGATGCAACATTGACAGTGGATAATTGCAAAGCATATCATATGGTTTATTTAGATTTCCAGAAAGCTTTTGACAAAGTCTTGCATAAAAGATGAATTCTCAAACTGAACGCAGTAGGGATTCAAGGAAATGCATGCACATGGATTAGGGAGTGGTTAACATGTAGAAAACAGAAAGTAGTGATTAGAGGAGAAACCTCAAAATGGACAGAGGTATGAAGTGGAGTAGCACAGGGATCAGTATTAGGTCCTCTGCTATCCCTAACCAAAAATAATGACTTAGATTCTGGTATCATAAAGAAACTTGTTAAATTTGCAGATAACACAAAAATAGGAGGAGTGGCAAACACCATTGCAGCAGCAAAGGTCATTCAAAATGATTTAGACAGCATTCAGAACTGGGTAGACACATGGTAAATTACATTTAATAGAGAAAAGTGTAAGGTTCTGCACACAGACAATAAAAATGTGCATTATAAATACCATATGGGAGATACTGAAATTGAAGAAGGAATCTATGAAAAAGACCTAGGAATTTATGTTGACTCAAAAATGTCTTCATGTAGACAATGTGGGAAAGCTATATAAAAGGCCAACAAGATGCTCAGATATATAGTGAAAAGTGTGAATTTAAATCAATGGAAGTAATGTTAAAACTTTACAATGCATTAGTAAAACCTCATCTAGCATAGTGTGTTCAGTTCTGGTTACGTCGCTACAAAAAGGACATTGATGCTCTAGAAAGAGTGCAAAGGAGATAGATCAGAATTATTCTGGGTTTAAAAGGCATGTCATATGCAGATAGGCTCAAAGAATTTAATCTATTCAGTCTTGAACAAAGAAGACTACGCGATCTGATTCAAGCATTCACAATTCTAAAAGGTATTGACAATGTCGACCCAGGGGTCTTTTTGACCTGAAAAATAGAAACAAGGACCAGGGGTCACAAGTGGAGGTTAGATAAAGGGGCATTCAGAACACAAAATAGGAAGCACTTTTTTACACATAGAATTGTGAGAGTCTGGAATCAACTCCCCAGTAATGTTGTTGAAGGTGACACCCTGGGATCCTTCAAGAAGCTGCTTGATGAGATTCTGGGATCAATAAGCTAGTAACAACCAAATGATCAAGATGGGCTGAATGGCTTCCTCTCATTCGTAAACTTTGTTATGTTCTTACATGACCTGTTTAAATAAACATAAATAATGCATTTTAAATCATAACATGTGGCAGAGCAAAGCTCTGCCCTTTAAATTGGCAGGGATGGGGTTAATTTCCCCTACCTGCCTGGGTTTATTATGTTCAGGTGGCTGGGGTTGATTAGTTGATTAGGTTGATTAACGATCAATCAGCGCCCAGCCACCTGATAAAAGGAGGCCTCTGCTTCTCATTTGGGGAGAGGGAGCTGAGGAAGCAGGTTGGTGTTTGTTTTGTGGTTTTTGAATTTTCTAAATCCAGTGAAGGCATTGCCCAGCCTGGAAACTTTATTTTTGTGAGTTTTGTTTTTGCTTTATTTGTGTTTGAGTATCTGTTATTTTGCCCTTGTGCACTTTATTTTTGTTTATTTATAATAAAATAGTTATTTTTTTGAACTGCAGTCTGTCTCTGGGCCTCTATCCACTCACCAGCCTGCCACAAGTAAGTGGGATAGCGCCACCTAGAGGCTCAGAGCAGTATTTATTTATTTTTTTTTTTTTTGAAAAAAAATGGGAAAGAAGAGCAGACAGTGGAAAAGGCAGGACAAGCAGCAGCTGAAGAAATGTAAGCTGCTGCAGCCACCGCTGGAGGACCCGGCCAGCCTCTTCCCCTGGTGTTCCTGGTGTGGGAAGGAGGACCATCGTTGGCGGTCCTGCCCAGACGTGCCACCGGCAAACTGGTGTGGCCGGTGTGAGGAGGACGGCCACAACTGGGCAGGATGCCCCTACAACCAGGCCCAGGAAGAGGTGCCGTGTTCACCCCGGGCATCAGGGGCCACCCCACTACCTCCAGCACCACCACCTTCACCACCGTCCCAGGAGATCTGGGACTGGTTGATGCACCCTGAGGCAGACCTCGTCCACGATCTCCCCATAGTTATCAACACGCTGTGGCGTCGAGATGGGGAGAGGTGGGAACAGTGGGAGGAACAACACCACCCGGCCTCCTTCCCAGAGGTTGCCCTCATGGTGGTTAATTACCTGGCGGTAGACATGGGAGATCCACCGGTCACTCCAATAAAGAGAGGTGAGCCGCCTTCCCGAGAGCCAGAGAGGGGTGAGCCGCCTTCCCGAGAGCCAGAGAGGGGTGAGCCGCCTTCCCGGGAGCCAGAGAGGGGTGAGGAGCTGCCGTCGCTCCCAGAGCCAGAGAGGGGCGAGGAGCCGCCGTCGCTCCCAGAGCCAGAGAGGGGTGAGGAGCTGCCGTCGCTCCCAGAGCCAGAGAGGGGCGAGGAGCCGCCGTCGTCCCCAGAGCCAGAGAGGGGTGAGGAGCTGCCGTCGCTCCCAGAGCCAGAGAGGGGTGAGGAGCCGCCGTCGTCCCCAGAGCCAGAGAGGGGTGAGGAGCTGCCGTCGTCCCCAGAGCCAGAGAGGGGTGAGGAGCTGCCGTCGTCCCCAGAGCCAGAGAGGGGTGAGGAGCAAGTCCCCAGAGCCAGAGAGGGGTGAGGAGCTGCCGTCGTCCCCAGAGCCAGAGAGGGGTGAGGAGCTGCCGTCGCTCCCAGAGCCAGAGAGGGGTGAGGAGCTGCCGTCGCTCCCAGAGCCAGAGAGGGGTGAGGAGCTGCCGTCGCTCCCAGAGCCAGAGAGGGGTGAGGATGTGCCGTCGCTCCCAGAGCCAGAGAGGGGTGAGGAGCTGCCGTCGCTCCCAGAGCCAGAGAGGGGTGAGGAGCTGCCGTCGCTCCCAGAGCCAGAGAGGGGTGAGGAGCTGCCGTCGCTCCCAGAGCCAGAGAGGGAGAGGATCTGCCGTCGCTCCCAGAGCCAGAGAGGGAGGAGGATCTGCCGTCGCTCCCAGAGCCAGAGAGGGGTGAGGATCTGCCGTCGCTCCCAGAGCCAGAGAGGAGTGAGGAGCCGCCGTCGCTCCCAGAGCCAGAGAGGAGTTGCCGTCGCTCCCAGAGCCACAGAGCCAGAGAAGGAGGATCTGCCGTCGCTCCCAGAGCCAGAGAGGGGTGAGGAGCCGCCGCCGCTCCCAGAGCCCGAGAGGGAGGAGCCGCCGCCGCCGCTCTCAGAGCCCGAGAGGGAGGAGCCGCCGCCGCTCTCAGAGCCCGATCTCAGAAGAGGGAGGAGCCCCCCGTGATGCTCGCTCAGAGCCCGAGAGGGAGGAGCCGCCGCCGCCGCTCTCAGAGCCCGAGAGGGAGGAGCCGCCGCCGCCACTCTCAGAGCCACCAGAGGGAGGGGCCGCCTCCGCCACCAGAGCCGGGCCGCAGTCGCCGCCTCCGCCACCAGAGGGAGCCGGGCCGCAGTACCAGAGGGAGCCGGGCCGCCGCCTCCGCCACTAGAGGGAGCCGGGCCGCCGTCGCCGCCTGAGGGAGCCGGGCCGCCGTCGACCTTGGAGATTCCCCCCTCAACCAAAGGGATTGGGGGCTCTTCACAGCCCACCCAGGGACATAATTGGACTCTTGATGAGATTGGCCGATTGGGCCATGTACACATAAGCTCTGCCCTTTACTGGGGTTAACACCTGCCTGGGTTTATTGTGTTCCAAGTTGATTAGGTTGATTAACGATCAATCAGCGCCCAGCCACCTGATAAAAGGAGGCCTCTGCTTCTCATTTGGGGAGAGGGAGCTGAGGAAGCAGGTTGGTGTTTGTTTTGTGGATTTTGAATTTTCTAAATCCAGTGAAGGCATTGCCCAGCCTGGAAACTTTATTTTTGTGAGTTTTGTTTTTGCTTTATTTGTGTTTGAGTATCATTTTGCCCTTGTGCAATTTTTGTTTTATTTATAATAAAAATAGTTATTTTTTTGAACAGTATCCACTCGCCAGCCTGCCACATAACAATACATGAAATCATCCAATTCTAAAACCCCCAAAATATGACCTTTCTTGCAGGCCTTAGCCCTGCCCCCTGGTAACTGGTAACTATAATTGTTGTTCATCCAATTGTGTTAGTTCAGAGTGAATATTTTTATTTTAACTTTGTTTTGAGTGCCTGCTTGGAATTTCTTGCAGGTTTTTTGGGGTTATTACATCAACCCTTACTTAACTGGTTGGCTGGGATTCCCGAAAGCCAAATTCAGGAATTTCCCTAACTCGAAGTCAAAATTTGAGCTGAAGTTAAATCCAAGCACGCTCCCACCTGACGGGTTCAAAAAAAAAAAAAAACGAAAAAAAACAGCTAGGGGCAAATTTCCAATCAGAGTCAACTTGGCTCAAACCACATCACATTAAAGAAGAAGAGAAGAGACCAATGTTGTCTTTAACTCATTAACATCAGTTCAAATTAAAGCTGGGTCACCCATTCTAGATCAAACTGTTACAAAGCTTTGCAGACCAGACTTGGCAGTCCATGGTTTTGTAATGAAAAACAAAGCCCTGGGCTTGACATAAACACAGCCCAGCATGCCTCAAAACATTTTCCATTGAATAATGGAGACTTGTAAGGAAGGCAATGTCAGCCACATGCTGCCATTCTAGAAACACCTGGCTTGCATTATATGCTGCTAAAGAATACTTTGCAAACTGAAATTAATTGTAGGCCACCATTCTTATTTTAAATGCTTTAAATATTCTTCTGTCCTTTTTTTTGGTCCATAACATTGTTATGTTCTGTTAGTTGATATTGTACACACCGTTATGACTGTTGTTTTTGCAATGCGATCAATGCTGTTGTGGTTGCTGGGTTGCATGTTGCCTGATGTTGTGTCGTGCTTGCTGTTGCTGGGATACGTGATGCTGTAAGTGAGCGAGTGGTGTGTGTACGACAGAGACACCATCTAAGTATTATAGTATGCAGCAATAAATAAACAAGCTCTGTGGTTAATCTACAACAACACTATTTTGTGTCAGTTTGTACAATTCAACAGTAGCGACAAGTCCCACAGACTCATTGGTTGGACTCGTTTCATACATACCTGCTTGCAATGGGCTTCAAAGACTGGCTGATATGCTTAAGCGTGCTATGCTGATACACTGTCTGGGCACAGAGAGACAATGTGTTGTCAGTGCACATTTCGGAGCTGCACAGAGCTTCCTCATCCGACTGTTCAAATTCCCACAATGGGGTCAACAGCCTGGTGAGTCAATACTCCAATACATGTCTGCATTGAGAGAGTTAACGCTGCCTTGTAAATTGTGTACTCTGCTTTATGAGATGATTCGAGACCATCTTATTGAGAAGACATCTGGTACACAAGTGAGGGAGATATTATCACTGGAATCTGACAATTTAACACTGACTCAAGCCAACCAAGTGGAAGCAGCTTTTCACAGTGCTAAAAAGCTTACTGGGGCGCCGTAAAATAAACACAGCAATGCCCTGCATGTTATAGGCCATGTTGTGGGAACAGTGGGTCCACCTGGCACAAGTCCAGAGCCTCTGACTGCCCTGCCTGGGGCCAATGTTGCACGAATTGCAGCAAATGAACCACTTTGCCAGGTGGTGTCGCCACCCCTCAGTCTCAGACCCCACACTTGGCACCAGCCACAATCCATACTGTGGTTTCGACCCCATCATAATTTAAAACATGTGTTCTACATCTCAATGACATGTGCATTCCTCTGCTCCTGGACACTGGTGCCAAGGTGTCTCTCCTGAACTTGGAAATGTACACACAGTTTTTTTCAACCCTCCCCTGCAATGCTCCTCCACTGCCCTTAGCAGTTACGAACATTCCAAAATTGATGTACTGGGTACATTGCAGCTGCCGGTACATTATAGTACCTGAACTGTTCCTACATTCACGTTCTACATTAAAAACTGGGTCCAGCTTAATGGGCCTTGACGTATTTACTTGCCTTGGTTTTTCCTTGATGGACTACACTGGCGCAGAAATAATGCAAGTCTCCCCCTGGCAGCAACAATGGCCTGAGCTCTTTAACAGTTTGGGCATCCTGTCCACATTCATCTACCACTCCAAAGTCGACCCCATTGTGACTCCGGTCATTCAGCAATTGCGACATATTCCCCTCGCCTTGCAAGACGAGGTGTCAATGGAGATGAAACTCCTGCTAGAAGCTGGCATTATAGAGCTAATTAACGCATTCCCTTGGATCTCCAACCTGGTTATAGCGAAGAAAAAGTTTGTGGGACTCCAGATTTTTTTATGGCTTGAGTACTGTGATCAAGGCCAGCATTTCTGACAAATATCCACTCCCAACAGCTGAAGAGCTCACTACCCACTTCTATGGCTCTGCTGTCTTCAGTAAGCTAGACTTACGTCAAGGCTACCTCCAAGTTCCCCTTGATCCGGTCAGCAGGGACCTCACACCCACATACCATTCCGATTGAGCTCCCCTCACTAGTCCAATGTGGAATCAATTCACAAATTTCTGGAGTGGGGATTTTCTTTATTGGTTGCACTTATTTAATTGCACTTAGTTCGATTATGTTAATTGAAATATTGCACTTTAAATGTAATGATTATTTTGCATTGTCACATTACTTGCTGTGTATTTGTTTTATTGCTGTTATTCTTTAATTTTGCATATATATATATATATATATATATATATATATATATATATATATATATATATATATATATATAGTGTGAACTATGAGTTCTGTAATTGTTGTGGTAGCCAAGATTTGCCTTTCACTGGTAAATCGTAAATCACTAAGTTCACAGGGTGGACTCTGTTCCTTTAGGAGTCCTGCAGAGGACAGACTTGACAAGACTGGGTAAGTTTAACAGGTTATGGTCTCAAGCAATATTTCACTTTAATATTTATCCTCACTATATGGTTCTTTTTCCCCAGTCAGACACCCTCTCATTGATATTCCTTGTACAGTCGTGACCACACTCGGCCTGCTACAAATGCACTTGTTGGCAGTACACATTTCTGCTTAAATAAGCAGTTGGTGCAATTATTTATGTCTGCAGTGTCCATTTTTGTACAGGTAAAATATCACAGTCCTTACAGGGAGTTATGCAGGCTCTTACAGTCAGCCTTTCAACATGATATGAAAGTATTGTGGCGGTGTCAAGAGTGACGCAAGACAAGGTTTCAAGGCTAAACTTTTTATTTGTTTTAGCCTTAATAATTGCTTTAACAAAGCTGCTGTCAGCCACAGCTCACACTTCTACAAGTCGGCTTTCTCTTCTCTTTAGCTCTTAATCTGTCTAGCTCTTTTTCTCTTTAGCTCTTTCTCTCTTTAGCTCATTCTCTCTTCGCTCTGTTCTCTTTCTATCAATCCGACTCTGGAATCTAGCTCTCAACTCCTTTTATAGGAGAGGTGGAGGGAGGCGGTCTCCGTTCCAGCCAATCCAGAACAGACACCTCACCAGACTGGAATTTCCCTAGATGGGAGAGGCCTTAGTCTGGGAATCGGAACATTCTGGAAGGAAGGGGGCGGGGCCCCAGCCTGACCATGGGTAACCTCGCTGGAAGGGAAAGTACAATCTGGGTTCTCCTGTTCACTTCAGTGTGCCTGCCCCACCCATCTCTCCAGCCCGCCTCAGGACCTGCCGTGTAAGCAGAATGTAAGCACAGTACAGTGTATCATTATAAATGAAATACAACTAATAAGGCCTTTTGCAAACACAAGCTAAAACACAGGCAATGCGCTGCTCCATGCAGCTTAAAACAAACTCTAGGCCCAATTGTTTACATATGGAGCAGGAAGTCCAATGCTGCTGAGTTTGAGTAACACAGTCCATAAATTAAACATTCCAGAATTGCTCCAACACAATGTATTTGAAATTGACACTGTTTTAATTCCAGTTGTTTAGTGATCCAGATAGGAAACGCTTCACTCTGTTCCAGTTGGATCCACTGATGTTTCTTCTGTCTCTTAGCATTTGACTCCACACACTACGAATACCAAGCAGACTTAAAAAATATTTACTTTCAAACACAATCTTCTCTGTCCCTTCACTTGGAGGTTGAAGATGAAACACGTTCCTTTGGATGTCCTAGGAACCAAATTACACTATCATATGCCAGATGTAATCAATCTCACCTGGATATGAGTTTGTTTGACCTAGCCCATAAAAAGGTAGAACTAGGAACAAGAAAGGAGAGATGCTTTGGAGGAAGCGCCCCAGAGAACAGCCAGAAGGAGCTTGGAACAAGTGCAGGCTGATGGAATAGACAGTAATTGCAAAGTATCAGTGACTGAATACTCGACCACCACGGATTGAACAAAGAACTAAGGGAAGTACTTTGAATGTACTTGTTGCTTCAAGTTAAATAATATTTGTTTTCGTAACTACATGACTGTGGGGGTTACGACTGGAATTAAAACAATGCATGAGAATCAGTAAATGAATTCCTGATAATTCATGAATGGGACAGAGAACCATGGAAAGTACTTTGAACCAAGCTAACAATCTTGGTTTATTAATTCATGTGACTGTGGGGCTCATGGGGAAAGGGACTATCACTCTCACAAAGAGTAATGTGAACTGGGTTCAAGAGAAAACAATAGTGTGATTATTGTTGTTTTTGCAATCACAACGCAGCTCGCCTTTCCCGAATTACTGTCATGACCCAAAGAGATCCTTGAGCTACTGGGAGACTACGGAGGCAAGGCCAGCAACCTGAGACCAAGGGCCCCAGTGTGGAGGCGATACCCCTGACTGCCACCCCATTCTAGCCAAAGTTAAGTACTGGAACTAGGGTCAGACCTAGTGCAGGTAGCTTATGGATTATCTTTAGATTAGCAGCAACAACTGATTTGGTTTTTATCATAAATCCATAATTATATATCTAACCAAAGCATGTGCATTTTTGAGTTTATAAACTAGCAAAGCTTATTGCCTTTGAACCTGTTTTTACTTAATTTTTTTCAACTGCAAGACAGTAAAGAAAAAATACATACACACACACATAACAGTAAAGCTGTGAGGGTAAAATAGCAGTCACCACGACAACGTGGGTATATTTTTTATTTTTTATTTTTTTACAGGTACGCCGAGTAGGCGGCTGAAACAAGCCGGTGAATTCCTCTCAACAGTGTCCCAGTGCAGGAATGGCGCTTGTATTTATTGATTTTCCAACTGCAAGGCAGTGAAATAAAACCACACATACACGCACACAACAGCAAAGCTGTGAGGGTAAATACAACAGACTCCATGGCAACACTGGTGAACTGAAATTTTTAAGAGCACCGAGAGTGCGGGCCGAGACAATCCAACAGAGTCAACTCCACAGCAAGGTTCGGCAGACCCGGGGTCCAATGGAGGATCACCTGTCTCTCTTTCTCTTTTTTTTTTAACATAGAAGAGGAATACACAAAACAACGAACAGTTTAAGGTTAGAAAAGCAGACTGCAATCACAAAGCGATGTAGGCTGCTGAAAAGAAAATAATAAAACACAGCACAGTTGTGCAGCATTTATAACTGAGTCCACAGAAGAAGAGTTTATGATTCCAGGTAAGTGGCAAACCGGCTTGCAGCAATGAAATTGCAGGGGAAGTCCAGAGAAAGAAAGCTGTTTTACACAGTCTCGATCACAGCAACTGGACCAGGTGTCTAGCCTGTACTATGTGCAGTCACACGACCGGGGCAGCAAGTAGCCTGAAGCTGAGTGGAGCACCGTCTACAGGCAGAGGGCATCGAGGCACTGCATGCACAAAGCACCCGAGGGCACTATGCAATCCAAGGTACTAGGCTCCCTCATTCCGAGCACTGTGCACACCGAGTGCACCAGGTACTGTACGCACCGGGGTGCTATGTGTACCGAGTACCATGTGCAATAAGTGCACTAAGTACCATGCACACCGAGGCACAAAGGTACGATGGCCTGAGTGTGCACAGAGGTACCGAAGCACCAGCGGAAGCTGAAGCAGCAGTGCCTACCCTAACCAGGTGTAGTCACACACCTTGTGTGTGTGTGTGTGTGTGTGTTGGGGGGAGGTGTTTGTGTTTTGTACAGCCTTTCTGCGGGAGATTATGATATTAAATCAGAATATCTTGACTGCTGAAATCTCGTGTGACACTAGCACAATTCCTGCTCCAGTTTACATGGGTTTTTACATTATTTTTATCATGAGAAAGCGACTGACCCTGCTCTTAAATTCGCGATGACCAAAGGAAGTTCTTTTGCTGTTTCACAATGTATTTGCATGACAACATCATATAGTCATGACTGTAGGGTTGATTTCAAGTGCATGTAAACCAAGCCATTGTAATACATTTAGATTTGAAACACAACATTATTTGAGATATTTAATTATTTAAAATCATATGAAATATATTTGAAATATTTAAATAAAATCTATATTTATTCTCAGGTCTGATTCACTCATGAGGATGGCCATAAACAACCCACTTTCATGCCATCATGGTAGATTGGGGATATATATCCATATATATATATAATATATATATATATATATATATATATATTATATATATATATATATATATAATATATGTTTATATATATATTGTGTGTGTGTGTGTGTGTGTGTGTGTGTGTGTGTGTGTGTGTGTGTGTGTGTATATATATATATATATATATATATATATATATATATATATATATATATATATATAGTATTCTAGTATCACGATATTATCTAGTAGTAAATACTGCAGTTTTAGTTGTAGTTGAAATTCAATAAATTCAAAACATATTGCACATTCTGTTGGAATATAAATCTGTTAAATACAGATTGTCTCGACTGTGTTTATAACAATGGCTTGTTAACATGTTATTGAAGCTTCTGGTGTTCCATGTGATGTGTATGGTTCTGGCTAAGGTCATACAAGCTGAAGATGCCTGTTGATAATTACAGATGTTTTTTGCTTTTTTAAATTTTTATTTTACTGCTAAGTGGTGATAAAAATTCGAACATTAGCTATTACAGAAAAAAAAAAAAAGATGTAATGCATTTGGCCTGTAATGATTCCATCTGTTAATTCCACAAGGAATCATAAACATAACTGATAAACCAAAAACTAGCAGTACAGTAAACTTTTCAACAGTTAATATTTTTAATGACAGTCCTTTGTCAAATCTGGTGCAAAGTTTCATACATTTCTGGGGTGAGCGATTTTGTTAAAAGGAGTTATTACTGTGTAACAGAGACATTTACAGGTAATTACATAAATAATTACATTTGAAAAGAACTATAGACCAAATCCAGAGCGGAAGAACTGTAGAAGTGCAATTGTAAACTTGAATTACCTTTCAGATGCATATCTACCACAGCCTGACCAGCTGTTTAAAATATGAACAGAATACAGTATACTCACTGTAGAGTATGTATATTTTACACAGGCAGATCATTCATAGCTAATAGATTCATTAAGGTAGGTTTTTCATCTCGTCTGAAAAATGTAAATTATATTTCACTTCTGTTTTTTATTATACGCAGGCTTAAGATATTTTATGTGCTTCTGTGGCAGAAATTGTTTATTAATTCCTCGGTCATCTGTCAATACTTGGCTTGATGGTGCAAAGTTGGCTAGCTTCATATTTCACTTTCCCATAAAATAGATCCTAAAACTAATTGCTGTGTATTCCACCTAAAGTCACACAAATACACTGACTTTGATTCAGCACAATCTAATATCAAACCAAGACAGAAAGGCTTGGATGCTTTCACCAAACAACAACCTTATCAATTATGTTTATTTTTTAATTGTACAAAAGAATTTACTTGGTAGT
This sequence comes from Polyodon spathula, assembly GCF_017654505.1. Classification (NCBI taxonomy): domain Eukaryota; kingdom Metazoa; phylum Chordata; class Actinopteri; order Acipenseriformes; family Polyodontidae; genus Polyodon; species Polyodon spathula. The sequence goes on from NC_054539.1 coordinate 63,219,906, forward strand.
ACAGCAGTACCTTTAACAAATGTAAACATACTGAGAAGCCAAAGCAATTGAGTGTAAAATTGAACTTGACTGTGCAACACTGCAGCTTAATTACTCATAAATGGCTATGTTCTCTATTAAGTCTGTAAACTATGTGTGATAACTGATGGTGTGAACATTTGCTTTCCTTGGATATATCAATGCACATTTTGTTAGATGCATTAGTTAAACCTCCAAAGTTAGCCTCAACCACAGGATAGCTTTACTGAGCTGGTCACTAACTGCACCAAAAATGAAAATATCTGAATAAAATTCAGACAAAATATGGTACATCTGCACACTTTGCCTTTACTAATTATGCTTATTTTAACTGTTAGCCAAAAAATACATCAACTTTAGTAAAACAAATGTATTCTCTGAGATTCTACAAATGAGGGGATTATACTCAATAGTGCTCCAGGTTTTCTTTCAAAATCTGCAGAGGGTATGAAAAAAAAGTTATTCAAAGGCTTTGTTAATGCTAAAGGATATTCCTTGACACATATCATCAACACTTTTGAACGTCAATATACCAGGAACCTATTCAAAAGATGAGATTAGTAGCAATCTGTTCAAATTCTGGACACATCAGCTTACACACTATTAACATTAATACTGGAACAGAAGGAATGCACCTAATTAAATGTGTAGCCTTAGATAGTTTTTAATACAGTATTACAATGGTACACGTTTAGATTATTATTTGAATTAAATAAACAAATGCAATTTGTCACGATGACCGACTAGGCACTGTAAATGTTCTGTTGCAAATGAAAACGTTTCATAAACCCAGAAGCAATTGGTTTTCGTGAGAGATTCTGCACAAGTTCATTGACCTCCTAAACCTCACATGATGTGAAGGTCAAATTTGGCCATAATCTTTTTCCTCCAGTCAGAGGAGACTCAGGAGCAGTAGTTTGACCTGCAGCCCCCAAAGGAGCACAACAATATCAAAACCTTTTACTAATGTTGAATATGTCATATACTGGCACATGTTTATGTAATTCAAACATCTGGATAGTTTAAATTCAGTTGTGGTAGTAGTAGCTGAAGTTATCTATCAGCAACATTGAATTGTTCCAGCTTTTCTTTCATTGTCACTGCATAAAAGTATATATATGTGTGTGTGTGTGTGTGTGTGTGTGTGTGTGTGTGTGTGTGTGTGTGTGTGTGTGTATGTGTGTGTTAGTTTGGGTAACAAGTCACAGCAACTTGACATCTGCCAATTAAAATCAATTTTGATTCTGTATAGAATTTGATTTTGTTAGATAGAAAAGCATTCAGGCCTTTGAAAACAAATGCATCAGAAAGATGGAGAAAATTTCATGGACGAAGTTGATGACCAATGAGCAAGTTTACAAGCTGGCTAGTACACAAAGTGAGCTGTTCAGCCACGTTAAATCTCGCAAGTTGAGATACTTCGGGGATATGATAAGACAACCACACGACACAATTGAAGGCAGTGTGATGACAGGTCTTGTAGACGGGGTCAGAGGGCGTGGAAGACCAAGAATATGCTGGTTTGACAACATCAGGACGTGGACTGGATTGTCGGGAGCTAAACTGCGACGGTAAAATGACATGACATGACAGATAGAATTTTCTCATCAGCAGGGCAATTAAGCTATGCCTGTTACCTCTATGGTGAAAATATAGATGTTAACAGAAAGGAACAAATAAATGCAGTGTATTGGTGTTTCCATACTTGTAACTACCCTCAACAAATTAGCTGATAATGCAAATGAAGGGGACTTTTGGTGAGGCATTTGATGTCTTTTGTTTTTTTTTGTTTTTTTTAACATTCTGAACCCCCTATTACTGAAAAGATATAACTGCTATTTTTGTATATAAATATGCACTTATGATTATAAGTGTTTTATCTCATTAACCTATACTGTGACAGAGAGTACCAGGAATAGGTACCAGGAATAGATGTAATTTACACAAGGCACATGGGGGACATGTCCTCCTCACTTTTTCAATGATGGGGAAATGCCCCCCTCACATTGCAGGAGTACTAAAACTTTTATTTCACAATAATGTATTGGCATAATCACTAGTCAGTATAGATGTCAATGGGAAGAAAACTTGGATTGGATCCAGGATCACTGGAGGAAAACAATCAAAATGCCCATGTGATCAACACCAGAATAAAATTGAGTCATCTCCAGCTGCAGGAGCTCAGATGTGCTAGACACAGGAGTTCAGACACCTCGGATATCAGGAACACTTGGAATCAGTTGTCACGGAGCAGTACTGGACAATAAGTTCACCCCATATAACCTAAACCTCATATGGATGACACAAGAATAGTGTATGAAGGCTTTGTTATGCTCTTCAAAGATGACACAGACCCTGATCTAGAAGTGCAAATCCATCTCTGCTCGTATCAGTCCATCACTTTTATATGGCCACAATTCCATATATATTTTGTATAGGTTCTTCTTAGAAAAACATAACAATAAACTGGTATGGAATCATACATTCTCTGCTGACCCATGTACATAAAATTCTGACTCAGGGGGAAGCAATATGAAAACAAAGAAGCAATAAACAAATACAGCAACACCATATTACAGTTTCAAATACAATAAACCTGTCAAGAAAATGACAGCATCTTCATTGAACAGTTTACAAGTTAGGGAATAATGAATACTGTGTAATCACTAAGGGAAGCGAGACGTGCTATAGGCCTGCAACAATAGTAAAGTTTGAATTCATAAAAAGAAACGTACACAACCTATTTTTTGAGAAATGTATTCTCTCTTGTTTAAAAAGTAAATTGTCTGTCCAATTGTATGTCTTATATTTAGCAGAGATAACATTTAGAACATTTGGCAGAAAACAGCTACAGATTTGATATTTTCCAACTGGGAAAACAACTTTCTTAAATATATTAAATTTATTTGTGACACTACACCTTAAAATACAACCTTTTAGCGTTTTATAATATTACTCAGCAACTAAAAAAGGATGGAGCTTGACCCCTTATCAAATCAGAATCTGGTGTAAGACTGGTTTCTAGTGGCATTGCGATTATCACTTTAAACACCAAAGCAGTGCCTTATATGTCCAGTAGGTGGCATATTTTCTTCACTAGTCACAAAATGAGAGCTCTAAGAGATACCCCTCGTCTAATCTAAAAGAAATTAAAAATCAATGCACACAAAACGTTTGATTGAGCACAAGTATAGAACAATATTACCATAATATAATTATGTTACATAGTGATAGAACATATATGATATAACTATATTATATAATATATTATAATATTATTAGTATAGTATAATAATAATAATAATAATAATAATAATAATAATAATAATAGACACATGCTTATTGAGTTGAACTTTACAAGAAAATATGAACATTTTCAATGTTATGGATTTTTATCTTGAAAAACACGTTAAGTATTAAAATAATATAAGCTGCTGTAGCAATTGCTAAAACAATTTTAAACAGAAATGCATTGTTTTAATGTTTGACAGCTTTGTTGCCTATAAATAAATAAATACACATTTTTGTTTCAACGTCAACATGAAACGGTCAGTTTTTTAAATGTAAAATGGAAATTATTTGAACACATCGACAAATTAACTATTTTCTTTGAAATTATAGAAAGCAAACTTATTTGAACAATAACCGTTAAACATGCTTAAATGTATTATAATGTATTGCATGAGTTAGAACAACCCAGTTGTTTTAACTAAAGAGAATTGACTTTGACATGTATGCTCGCTTTTCTAAATTGAATTACAGCAGGGAATAATCGTTGCCGACTTCAGTTCTTTCTTGATTAGAAAAAAGAAAATAGGAAAAAAGCATTAGATGATGCAATTTAAAGGTAAAGCAATCTGATTGATTTAACGCTGGGGGGGGGGGGGGGGGGGGGGGGGGATTTTTAAAAGAATACAAATATTGTAGACCCATTTTACAACATTCCTTTCCGTTGCATTTGCTAGGCTCATGTTACCCAAATATAGTTAGCGTATTCGTTATCTTTAAAGAGAACCATAATTACCTTTAACAGTATATAACATATGAACGCAGTGTTGCAGTTTTATTCACGTACCCTGCTTCTCACAACATGTACATTTGCACCCCCTTCCCAAATCTTTGAAAAAGAAAGAGGTCAATATGCATAGTCTTACTTGTAGTGACAAATTGCACCGTGTTTTTTTTTTTTTTTTTTTTTTTTTAAACGGTTCTAATACGTGTGTGTAGGCTACCATTTATTTTTCACTTTTCCAACTACAGGTGACATGTATTTACATTACTTGCCCTAAAGCGGGCCTTCGTTCGTTATCCCCTTAAAAACGTACGCAGGCAATTCTTTAACGGAAAGGCTACAGGGGAAATGAATGTCGAAAATTTCTGTACACGTTTAAACTTCTCTTTTCCAATGAATTAAACTAAATCGAATACTTGTAAATTGATTATACTCTACAGTTGTCATAATAAGTATTAATGAGTACAGTAGTACGTTCTACCTACTAGTTTATATACTGTGCTGTCACGTTTTCATCAAAACTTCTACAGAAGTCACCAAAAGCAATACACGCTGAAGATGTGTAATGTTAATTGTTAACATTTACAAGTGATCATTATTTCGACTTAAGATCTAGTGTGTCTCTGTGTGTGTGCGCGTGAGAGAGAGAGAGAGAGAGAGAGAGAGAGAGAGAGAGAGAGAGAGAGAGAGAGAGAGAGAGATTTTAGGCCTAGAGATACATATTACAACCCAACAGTTCAAACCTATCAATACAACATACTGTATTAATTACAAATAGTTGTATATTCAAATGATGGATGGTATAAATTATTTTATTAAACGCGTCTGGGTTGGAGAAAATAAGTTTTTGGAATTCGCTCCAAACTTAAAAATATAGGCTATCATTCTTGTTAAGAAAGACAACGCCTACAAATTGGTAATGTGTTAATAAACCTTTTATGATATGATGTCTATAGAAAAAAAAAAAAAAAAAAAAAAAAAAACAGAAATGGCTCCTTTCGTATGATTAAATGCATTTTTTTCATCAGCCATTATCAACATTATCCCCAAGTGAAGCTGTATGTTGCGTGAAATAGATTTTCTTTCAGCATTGCTTACAGCTGACGTAATGCACTATTAAGAGTGCGGTGTTGTTGTATCGAGTCCCAAACGTCACCTTAAAATGATTACACTTTGTATAATGATATAATCAGACACCTAGTGCTTGTCTCGCTGTTTCCCTTTTTAATTAAACCAGACATATGTCAATTCAATGAAGTAAAATATATCTACCATGTAAATATGTGTTTAATATTAATATGTCTGTAAAAATTACTTATATTATGGAAAAGGTGGTCGGTAGGGATTTAATTTCATCATAGAAAAACCATTTTATTGTTACACACCAAATGTGAACATTGTAAATACAATGCGATTAAATATTTAACAAGGCCAAATACACACACACACACACACACACACACACACACACACACACACACACACACACACACAAAACAAAAAAGTATTTTTGGAGCGAAAAATAAAATGTGAATTATTGATATCCTTCCTCCTCATAATTGCATGCAATATATATATATATATATATATATATATATATATATATATATATATATATATATATATATATATATATATATAATCGTTATTATAATCGTTTTAAACAACTCTCGTTTTGAGAGAGCTATCGTTTCCACTGCAACTTACAACATTGTCTGTTAACAGAAATTGGAGACGGCTTAGCCTCTTGTGATTGGGGGTTAAAGAACGAGTTTCAAAGTTGCACCTAAAACTTTTTTTTTTTTTTTTTTTTTTTGGCTGGGCGTTGGCTTGGGAACGCGCATGTGCATAGGGAAGGGCTTGGTTTGCAATAAGGAGGCGGTTTGAACAGAGACAACAGACCAGTGTGAGAAAGACGTCTTACAGAATCACAAGCAGGCATTAGCCACCCACTTTCAGAACAACTGAGTACAACTGTCAACGAACTCCAGTCAAAACTAAAGACATTTGTGTTAATTGAATCAGGACATGCCAAGAACTGCATGAGCCTCTCCAAAACATATTGTTACAGAAAACGCCAATTTACTTCATCCAAGATCCACAGTGAAACTTTCAATTCTGACATCGTCGGACGAGGTGACCAGACCAGGTAAACAACATCACCTTAAGTTCTGTATAGCGGTTAAAACAACATATAGAGATTTTGTTTAAAACAGAATTAACAAGTGTTTCTGTATTGTTATGAAGAACCAATCTGGAGGAACATCATATGTTATGTAGGCTTTATCAAGTTTGCAGCGCTTCTAGCAGACTGGTTTTTATATTAGCTGTTTATATTATTAAAATTATATAATATATATATTATTATATATATTATATATATATATATATATATATATATATATTATATATATATATTATCTATATACTCTGAATTTAGTTGACTGAATATGCTATAGTTGAGTGAAAGTTGAGTGAAATGCTAATAAATACTTTCCTGTAAAATGGATGATGGTCTCTTCAAGATGAGGGAGAAGCGCACACACAACAGGTGTGATCTGTCAGGAAGCAGAGAAGCAGCGATACAGCAGCAACGCCGAACGTTATGAGCGTGTTCAACTTGTGAATCTGGTATTATTATCTATGTAACAGATACGTTGCCTACCATTTTTAAGTCTTTCTTGTCCTAATTATTATAACATTTGTACAATTTTACACCGCTTAATACTATGCATCAATGCTGGTAAAAAATAGGTCTGTTTTCCAATAGTAGCCTATGTCTTGATAAACCGTGTCACCTGTAGTTAACTTTTTTTTTTTTTTTAAATGCAAATATTACACATTAGTGGATGTGGGCTTCGTGAAATGTCACATGTTTTTATTTGAACACTTTTTAATTCGCTTTTGTTACAATCTAATTCACATACGTCCGAAGTGTATATTTTACGGTCATATTTTGATTATGATAAATACTTTAGAAACTAAATTAAACACGTTCTTAAAGCTATTGTGCCTCAGAGACATTGTTAATGTGAGCATGCCGTTATAATTGTTATCAAATATAAGTAGTAACTTGGTCGACTTTGTTAGAAAACCATCTCTTATCAAGACTGGAATTTATAGGTAATTTAAATAAATAGCTCTGGGTGATCCTATGATCCCAAGTTGTCTCTCCTATGAAAATGAATACAGTACCCTAACGATATATATTTTCTTTAAATAACATTGCCCATGTACAATATGTTGAACGTAATGATTCCCGCTGGTGAATTGCTTTCGTTTTACAACTTTCGAAAATGATGTTCAGGGCATGCATCTTTCATTACCGTATGCGAGTCTTTTTTTTTTTTTTTTTCCCAAGCTATGTTATTTGATATTGAAACCTGTTTTCCAAAACCTCACGTAACCGAATATATTTACTTCAAATAGAACATAAGAACACATTAGTGCACACCAGATGCACACATATAAAACGGGTAAGCCTATGAGGTATTATCTGGGGTTATAAATAGTAAAAGTGAAACAAACAAAAATAACAAAAGTAGCAATAATGAAAAACAAATATTTGGAATGGAAAACAAAACAACTTGTTTGTGCAGAAGCCTGTACAAAAAGACACCGGCGCTCTTGTGCATTATTATTATTATTATTATTATTATTTATTATTATTATTATTATTATTATTATTATTATTATTATTAACATTTAGTCATTTGTCAGAAACTTTTTATCCAAAGCGACTTACAGAGACTTGGGGGTGAACTATGCATCACAACTGCTGCAGAGTCACTTACAATAGGACCTTGGTTTTACATCTCATCTGAAGGATAAGAAGTCTGTTTAAACAGTACAATCTTAACATAACAATTGTGCGCTAAATATTATGTGAACTGTGTTTAACTTGACACAAATTGTTGGTGGTTACCCGGCTATATATATATATATATATATATATATAATATATATATATATATATTATATATATATATATATATATATATATATATATATATATTAATATTAATGGGGGTTGCCGTTGGGAACTTGTATATGACCCAATACATTAAATACTTTTTTTTTTTTTTTTGTAAATATTGACTCATTAATGTAAATAATAAAGGGTAAAATAAAACGAATAACAGAAGCGTTCTTTAATGTTAGTGTTCAGTTTTGTAGGCTGCCTTTTTCTTGGCATGCATGGAAGATTCAATTGTGTGTCAGTACACAAGTGGTCTGTTCTCAATTACGCAGCAAGCAAGATTTGTGATTAAACGCTGCCTTATTTTGTTGCGGATCAATCTCAGATAAAGAGTTCTGCACTAATACACCGATAATAATATGTTTACGTTTGCGGGCCATGTGAAACAGTCCAATCATAGGAATCGTTCTAACATCTAACACGAAGATCAGATATAATTGAACTCATATCGAATATAAGATTTACTCTAACAGTGTACTATATTTGCGTCTTTAAACTTAAAGAAAATTTGGCTTTCTAATATCCCACTCATGTGCATGTAAATGAAACATACCAGTTATTTTAATCAAATATTGTATAATGTTTTATTTAAAATTTAAAGTGGTATTATTTATAAACAAATACAAAAACCCCATAAAATAGTAATCTGATAGGGGTTACTGGCCATTGTTTTTCCCTGTTCTGAATAAATTAGAAACATTTTCCAAAAAAGTCAGAAAAAAATAAAATAATAATAAGTAAATGCAAATAAAAAGTGAAATGTTTTAATGTATTAAAAAGCAGATGGCTATGCAGTGTCATGCATAATGATTAAATGATTATAAGAATCAGTAAATGCTTTTTATAGCCTGTGTGTTTGTAAAGAAACTTGTATTTGTGGGACAGACAATCCAAACTGAATAGTCTTGTCAGAGAATGAGCTAGAATAAGGCTGATAAAGAAATATCGTGATCCATCACCTGTATTTTAAACAACTGTGTGGGAAACAAACCTGCCCTGATCCTTATCCATCTTGGTGTTTGGAGAACAAAATGTGGGTAGGTCTACTGGTGTGATTTTTCTTACCAGCACCAATGCAAAATATCACCAATTAGCAAACAACAATCTGGCAAGATGTCACAACGATTAGTTCGGGTCACCTGCGAAGGAATTCCATAAGATGTCAGTTCCCTTGAATTACCATTTAGTTTCAAATTGTGTTCAGTTTGGTGTGAAAGGCCCAGACATTGCCCTTCTTTTAGAATTGGTAACTAGTAATGTGTGAATATCTAATACACTTCTCACTTAAACTGAAATACAACATTCAGGATAAAAAAAACAAATCTCGAAGAAATACAAATAAGAGTTTAAAACAGGATTTAGGCCCAAAAAACTCATAATCCCCATTTTGAAAGGAATCACTTGAAATGTCAGTTGTTGACGCTTTATGAACTTTAAATTGTGCAAATCCTGAAACCTGTATTTTAAATCAACAAATTGTTACACTGACAAAGTCATATGTTATGTTACATTCTTTCTTAAACAAATTGGATTCACACTGTTTTGACTGCAGACATTTTTAGGGATGTCAATAGGTTGTTATACTGAAAGGAAACATAATCTAAACCCATGCCTATGCATGGTTATCTTTATGCAGGCTAACTCGTATCCATGCATGCATGGATGTTGTATCACACTTCAAAGGGATAAAGACACGAGACTTCACGTCGCTGCTGATGATCTTAATGACCTAGTAAGTAAAAGTCAGTTACTTCTGCGTCACGACCAGAAAACGAAAACCTCTGGGGGATCTAAAACCCTGCACATTTAATTAGTGTTTCACTTTGTATTTATTAAGATTTTATTTTTATTAATATTAAATTGAATAAAAAGTATACATTTTTTTCCGTTAAAATGTTGGCAGTGTAATACATATTTGAAAAGTTAAATACATCTGAAATGCTGTTTAATACTGTAAACAAGGAACGCGTTTATTTATATTTACAAGTGAAACATAAATCTTCCAAATATAAGGAAACATCTGCCAGACTGTATGAAACCTGACCCGTTTTAAAATCACTGCTGAGTGCATGTAAAACTAAAAGACAATTTTCCAGACAACTCTATTAAGGCTACATGGGGCTCTATAAAGAGAAACACAGTAAATTCCTTTTAAACATTCCTTATTTAGGCAGGTAGCTTATTTTACAATTCAACAGCCTATAGGTCTATGTGAGACACAGTGTAATAATTACAGCGCTTGGTGTCAAGCAATGATTATACGCATAACACCTGTGCTTTGGAAGTTTATTTATTAAGCATTATGACTTTTCAATGCATATTACATGAAAGACGAAATTCTGTTTTCTTCTTGTCAATACACAGATTTACTTGAGCTCATATTTGCCGTTTCGAATGTTAAACGTTGGTTTGCAACAGTCCTTTAATCCACAAGCTATGGTTGTGTCAAGAAACAAAGAAACATGTTGTAAACTCTACACTATTGCTCTTTATTAAAATTCAGAGAAGGTATTCACTGTTCTCAATGGTTCTATTCTGTGTAGCTATTCAAAGCCCTAAGGACAGATTACTCAGTGAATATGAAAACACCTACTACACAATCGAGAACTAAGTAGTTTAGGGAATACAGGTCCTTATACCTGAAGCGTTATGACTAATATAATCTGACGAATAGGACAAACAAAGCCGTTAAAAATAAACCTTCCTGCTGTCTGTGGAAAGCTTTAACACATCATTATCAACAACAGTTTATTGAGAAGATCAATAGCTCTCTCAGTGATGTAGTTACATGCCTGGGGTGTAAAAAAAAATACATACATTTGTATAAAGTCGCTAAAAAGCCTCTGTTATTGAAAACCCCTCACAGATTAACAGACTACAATGCGTGTTGGCAAAGTAAAGCAAATACCCATTGTGTATTGTCCTAGTCGGTGTGTATTGAAGTAAAAACAGCCACCCTTTTAATTAACGGTTGTCTAACTTTAAAAACTATGGATTCAGCATATGATAGTTCATTTTCAGGATGATATTAGGTTAAAAACATGATCATAGCAATGTCATGTTACTGAAAAATAAATAAATAAATAACTAAATAGTGAAGAATCAGCAGAGTATAAAAAAGAGAATAAATAAAATAAACATATTAAAGCCCAGATCTTTTTAGGAGGATGACATGGAAATGGAATGCATAGATTTGAACCATGGCCAGTGGCATATTCTTATTCTTATTATTTTCTTTGTTCACAGAGGCAATCTACCACCTGCCAGACTCGCCTTTAAGTGTATCATCGCTGGTATCCATCATGGGAAGCAAGACTCTTGCAGCACCTGTTCCCATTCATCCATCTTTACAACTGGCCAACTACTCTCTTTTGCAAGCTTCCAGTGGGTTTCAACTGCCATCCGACCAACTACCAAACATCTATGGCTTTAGTGCCTTTCAAGCTGTCCATCTCCACCACTGGACCCTGGGATACCCTCCAATGGGGCTACCTCGCTCTTCCTTCTCCAAAATTCCTGCTCTGGTGGATGGCAGATTCCAGTTACCTGCTGTTCCAATCTTCCCCCACGTCATCCTGCCAAAACAAGATGCCACCAACCTTCCTGCCAAAACCAAGCCCAGGTTTGATTTTGCCAACCTGGCGGTAGCTGCCACCCAAGAAGATCAATCCACTTCTAAGGCAGAAGATCTGAGCTCCCCCCCTGCCATCAGCTCCATTCTTGACATCACAAAGCTGTCACCGGAAAGGAAACCTAGCAGAGGGAGGTTGCCTTCAAAAACCAAAAAGGAGTTTGTGTGTAAATTCTGTGGGAGGCACTTCACCAAATCATATAATCTTCTAATTCATGAAAGAACGCATACCGACGAGAGACCGTACACATGTGACATTTGCCATAAAGCTTTCAGGAGGCAAGATCATCTCAGAGATCACAGGTAACCTTCTTTTACATTATTGTATTGAATATTACACATCATAGAAAACTGTATGGACAGTTCAGTCAAAGACAGTTTTACATGGTGGTCAAAATAGAAACCCATTAGAGAAATAGCATTTTTCTAGAAAATGTGATTTAAAATGAACTGCAGTAAAATATATGTTGTTTAAATAATCTTCAAACAAGTTATTTTTAGTTTTATAATACTGATTCCCTTTCTTATTTCATTACTGCCATCCATATCTTTTACCACCAGATATTTAGTTTAACCCACTTTTTATTTCTTTGTCATGTTTCTCAGGTATATCCATTCCAAAGAAAAGCCCTTCAAGTGTCAGGAATGTGGGAAAGGATTTTGCCAATCCAGGACATTGGCTGTCCACAAAACACTGCACATGCAGGTCAAGGAGCTCAAACCTTCAAAGATAAAATGATAGAAGGACTTCTGCGAAGCAATAAAATAAAAAGTAATAAGGGTGCACTGGAAAAGAAAATACTCAAAATAAAATGTGTGCGTGCAAGAGCACAACAAAAATGTGGTGACAAAGGAGGGTGTGGTGCGATCAACTCAAACCACTGTAAAAGACAACAGTCTTCATTCTGAGGAGCAGCTCCACCACCTGGTCATGGATGCCTAAAACAACCTGGAAAGTTGCCTTCTAAAAAAAAAAAAGCCATAATTTATGACTAGACTCATGTAACGTGAGTGTAAATCTTGGACTAAGATCATACATAAAACGTTTGATGAAAGGAATGCTTTTGCCTCAAATAAAGTTTATTTAGGGCATCCAAACTTCATTTAATGGACACAGGAACTTTACGAACTCTATCAGTCTTGTGTAATAGACTGCAACTGTAAGTGAGCAGCAGAATAAATCTCTGAAATGTGATCTCACTCCTCCAGAAGCTTCATGGACGATAAGCTTTTACCAAACTGTAGCTCTGAGGCTGAGAAAGCCACGGGCAACTAAAATAAATATGCTATGCTCAGTGCAGTGCTTCTTTTTAAAGTATTAAACCTGTCAGAATCAAGGACGTCTACCATTTTATAGGATACATTCCAGTGTGTTGTTTTTGTACAGATTGTTTGTTAAACTGTTATTTGGCACTTTACGCTGGTTATTGATTACTTACATATATCACTGGATTTCCTAAACTTATTTTTAAATAAATAGTCATTTTCTAAACAAAAACCTTCTCAATGGTGTGTAATATTGAAAGGGTAAGGTGGGTGAGACCTCTGCCACTCATGGGAAAACAAACACAGGTAGAAATATAAAGAGGGTTACAAATATACGTTCAGTATTCAATAATAGGATGCCTCATAGCTACAAGTAACTCTGAATACCTGCATATTAATATATTTTACATATAATATCTTTTACAGAATCTCTGAGACTAATAAAACACTGCAGTAGAAAAATACAAATACATTGATACCTTACTTACTAGGAACTGAAAAGCAAGTCCTGTTTTACTTTTAATAACCAAATCTAACGTTGTTAACATTTTTGTATGAATTAATTTTTTCAAGCTCATTAGAGAGACTTTGATTTTAGCCAGATGCTTAACTTCTGGCATGTTTATTCCAAAAGAATAAAAGCATGGATAGAGACACATAAATGAGACATTTACACATGACACTGGGCTCCCCTTTGAAATGTGGAATGCCTTATGAGTTCCACAGACATCACACACTGATAATAGCAGGGGATGCCAAGAAAGAACAGACAACACTGACAACTAAATGTACTGCTACAGATCACATTGTCAGGACAGCTATGGTTTTTCAATGTCTATAAAGCCCAAATGCTTCAAATTGTTTGCATTTATTCCAAGATGGGCAAATGATCTTTTCAAGATATTTAGTAATGACAGAGTTTGAGTGAGCTATGTAAACACATACCCCACCCCACTCGTTTAGCGTGTATTAATCCTTCCGAATGCTTGTTGTGTATATTCCCACATGTTTAAGTTAAAAGCTTGCCTCAAGTTATCCACTGTTTAAACTTGACTGCTGCTGGAACCTCATCATTCATAAAAGCAAAATCACAGCAGCTGAAACCTCAAAGTGCAGAGTACTATTCTGAACTTGTACAGGAGTACATTTGATCCGGGATGCTCTTCTCCTACCTCTGCTATCTTGTAATCACTACCGTTACCCTTCTCTTCCCTGGGTTGCCTGACTACAACCTGCACCCCTCCCCCCAACACACACAAACCATCCTTCTCTTCCCCCTCCCTCTCTTTTCTTCCCTTTTATTTATCCATTGTAATTTAATGATATATTTTAACTATAAGGCTGTAATGGTCCCTGCTGATATATTTAAACCTCCCTTTATAAGTGGAAAAATGCATCAATAAATGCAGTGTTTGGAAAGTAGCTGAACCACATGGCTGTTGTGCCTTATATAAGACCTAACGATTTTAGTTTGTTAGTTGCAAAATTATTAAAAGCAGGAATGTATCAAAGTCTGAAAGGGGCAGGCTAGTGGAAGTAACTATTCCATTACAAGTATGACCATACCGTCGCTTGGCATGTTTTAAAAATACATTTAAAATATTGGTAATTACTGTATATGTTTTTAAGTAAGTGGACATTTTCTAACAGTAATAAAACAACTGTAATTATATAAAATTTGCAAGAACAACATCTGCAGGAAGGAGCAGTTCAATTAATGTTCTGCAGTTTCTTGATAGTATACCATTTAAATGATGTTGTTCCTCTCTGAAAAATTCAGTAGCAGCACATGCTTGTATTCCACAACCACTGTCACCTATAACATGTTCAGGGCATCCAAGTTGATTTCACTGTTTGGTTTGGAACTTCAAGCATATTCAATTTGAAAGCTTTTGATTTTTTTGTTTTTTTTATACATAGAGCTAAATGTTTCAGTAACTGCTACTATATCACCCTTGTATAATCAGTAATAGTTATATCAAATGACTCAACTGTATAATAATAATAATAATAATAATAATAATAATAATAATATTATTATTATCAAAGTTCATTAAACAGCAGAACTCCACTATATATTAGTGTCATGTATCTGGCTTGAAATGACAAGTCACCTGGTTTGTTTGTGTCTTCTTGAGTTTCAAAGGCTCCAGGATGAACACACAGAATAAGGTGAAGTGAAAGTTCCCTGGTTGACACACTTCTTGACTCAGCAGACCGCATTTATGCCTTCTGCCAACAGAGGTCACTAATGGTGCCACATATGAGTCTTACCTAAAAAGTATGGTACATTGTCCATTTTAATCCCTTTTTGGTTTAAGGGTCATTAAGTGTTTTCACTCTTGTGTTCAATGGCTGTTAATGTTGCTAACACAACCACCTTATGTTTTATTTATTTATTTTGTTCTATTTATCCAGTTAAATAAATGTCACGTTTTCTTTCATGTATGTAAGCCTACAGGAATATAACTGACTGCTGAGTTACTGGTTTCCAAGAGAACAGTTATCAAGAGAGACAAGAAGGCAGTGGGCAAGACCAAACAGAAGCCTTAACTGTTTAACATGGGGAAACATTGATTTATTATGAATAAATATCACCATTGTTTAAATCATTAAAAGAGGATCCTGAATGGTGCTTTACATACCCTACTGATGGAAATACAATAAACACTAAAAGACTTCCATGCAGTTTTAGTTGATTCATTGTCATACCAGTGGAGATCCACTGTCGTTTAGATCATTTGAATAGACCCAATCAGTGGTCCAGGTAAGCTGCGTACCTGCCAATTTTATGCTTTCAAAAATCCAAAATACACATAGCAATTTGGATGCACAGCTTGTCTGCCTCCCCTAAAACTTCCACTAACAATTACATCTCCCAGAATACAATGTCTTCAGTTACTAGGAAACTGTACACAAGAAAAACCAATCAAACAAACATTATCCAATCTCTGGCTAGCCCTCTTGTCATTGCAGCCAATCACAGTGAGAATAAGAAAAGGGCAAAGCCACACAGGTTGAATCGTAAACACCCCAGTCAAGCTACAAATCCAACTGGAACCATCGTCAGAGGCAACCGCTAAGAGAAAGTGCTTAACATTTTAAACAAATTATTTTATAACTAATTAATGCATTTAAGTTTTAACATGTTCACTGAGTTTAAGAATTTTATATAACGTAATTAATTTGCAGAGTCAGTGTGATAGCTCGAAAAAAATATGCTTAGCTGATAAAGAACCTTGTAGAACACACGTGTGGCTTTACAGCAATTCAAAGTAACATTGCAGTTAAAATGAAAGGCTCTTTAATGCCAGTTATATAAGGCCTGTTAACATTACAGATTGTACAGTATTTATCGAGATGACTACATGGTAATGATGCATTTTACAGGGTAAATTATCTGCAGAGCTGGACCCAGTCATCATTGACATGTTAATCGAACAAAACTCATTTCCTTTCATGATTTGCTATGGTGTCAAAATGAATGTTTCACTTCAGCCAGTTAGATTCTGATAATGTTCCAAATAATAATAATAATAATAATAATAATAATAATAATAATAATAATAATAATAATAATAATAATAAACGGACCCTGGTTTAGTACATATCTAGATAACTAATAAAGTTTAAAAAAAAAGTGTTTTTTTGACCCTTCCCTAGAGAGAATTATTTTAAACTACTGTTTTTCAGCTGTATTGTTCCCAAAGGCACTGGTGCAGGAAAAGCATACGGCAGACAACCAAAATGTGGTGACAAGTTTAGTACATCACATGGCAGGCCAGTGGCCAACAGGATGGCTGAACAGGGGGTAACGACATTACTGTGAATTAAACTTGAGGGCATATGGTCACGTCCTCCCTTTGCCAGGAAAGGAGAAAGGAAGACCAAGCAGAAATAAGATCGTAAGGAAACTAAATTAGAAAAGAACAGGGAAATGCAGAAAGTTGAAAGCCAGGACTTGTTGAAAAGCATTTCCAAAATGGTTCAAAGCACAAGCTGAACTTAGGTTAATCTCTCTCTCTCTCTCTCTCTCTCTCTCTCTCTCTATATATATATATATATATATATAGATATAGATATAGATATATGTGTGTGTGTATGTAAGTTAGACTTAGTCTTCACTGAGCAATGATTGTTTCTCTTTTCATGCTGTGTGGGGCATATCTGTGGACTTGTATTAGAGGAAAATGCAAATGTTTGGAAAAAATATAAAACTATATCTGTGTTGAAAAAGTTAGATTAATGAACATGAATATCCACATTAAGAAAACATACTTCAAGAGCTATGCCAACAATGCAAAGGAAATGTACCTCTGTCTTCATTTTTTTATTTCAAAATGTGGAATAATGCATTTGTAACAATTATAATAAGTTTTGAAGTTTCAAAATCTGAGTTTGGATGATTTTAATTTGTTATCTAAAGGAGTAGCTTTTCTTGTCCTATGTATGTTGTATAATAAAGACAGCCCTGCCTGTTTATATGGCATTTATAAAAACATACTTTTTAAAATACATGACTGTGGAAGACAACTGGATCTGTGAATAAAATATCACCATTGTTTAAATCATTAAAAGAGGATCCTGAATGGTGCTTTACATACCCTACTGATGGAAATACAATAAACAATAAAAGTTCTGCCTCCCTACACACAGCAACCCTGAACAAACTGCCTGTCTCTCTTAAATACCCTGCACATGGCACTAATTTTCAACTACCAACAGGTGCAGGGGTTTACTAAACAATAACCCAATTAAGCAATAAACAATTAAACAATAACACCCAAATGTGCATTTTCACATGTTTTAGCAGGGAAGGATTTTAACCCCCTCCCTGCTACCTTACTATATATATATATATATATATATATATATATATATATATATATATATATATATATATATATAGTGGACAAAAAAATTGAAATACCTTGGTAAACGAGGGACACCAAGTATATTGAAAGCAATTGCTTCCACACAGGTGTGGCTCATGCGTTAATTAAGCAAGTAACATCCCAGCATGCTTAGGGTCATGTATAAAAATGCTGGACAGGCCCGGTTGCCTATAATTATGGCTAGCACGGCTGCAAGAAGAGACCTCAGTGCCTTTGAAAGTGGGGTGATTGTTGGGGCACATTTGGCAGGAGCTTCAGTGACCAAGACAGCTCAACTTGCTGATGTTTCACGAGCTACAGTAACTAATGTGATGTCGGCATGGAACTCCGAGGGAAAGACATCATCAGCAAAGGACAACAATGGGAGGAAGCGCATACTCCAGGATCGTGATATCCATGCATTATAATTCAAAGTGCATGGCAAAACAGGCGAGCAACTGCACATCAATTGATAACAAATTTCAACCTCAGGCGGGAGCAGCCAGTTTAATCAAAACGGTCCGCCAAGAACATAAGAACATAAGAACATAAGAAAGTTTATAAACGAGAGGAGGCCATTCGGCCCATCTTGCTCGTTTGGTTGTTAGTAGCTTATTGATCCCAAAATCTCATCAAGCAGCTTCTTGAAGGATCCCAGGGTGTCAGCTTCAACAACATTACTGGGGAGTTGATTCCAGACCCTCACAATTCTCTGTGTAAAAAAGTGTCTCCTATTTTCTGTTCTGAATGCCCCTTTTTCTAAACTCCATTTGTGACCCCTGGTCCTTGTTTCTTTTTTCAGGCTGAAAAAGTCCCTTGGGTCGACACTGTCAATACCTTTTAGAATTTTGAATGCTTGAATTAGGTCGCCACGTAGTCTTCTTTGTTCAAGACTGAACAGATTCAATTCTTTTAGCCTGGCTGCATATGACATGCCTTTTAAGCCCGGAATAATTCTGGTCGCTCTTCTTTGCACTCTTTCTAGAGCAGCAATATCTTTTTTATAGCGAGGTGACCAGAACTGAACACAATATTCAAGATGAGGTCTTACTAGTGCATTGTACAGTTTTAACATTACTTCCCTTGATTTAAATTCAACACTTTTCACAATGTATCCGAGCATCTTGTTAGCCTTTTTTATAGCTTCCCCACATTGTCTAGATGAAGACATTTCTGAGTCAACAAAAACTCCTAGGTCTTTTTCATAGATTCCTTCTCCAATTTCAATATCTCCCATATGATATTTATAATGTACATTTTTATTTCCTGCATGCAGTACCTTACACTTTTCTCTATTAAATGTCATTTGCCATGTGTCTGCCCAGTTCTGAATCTTGTCTAGATCATTTTGAATGACCTTTGCTGCTGCAACAGTGTTTGCCACTCCTCCTACTTTTGTGTCGTCTGCAAATTTAACAAGTTTGCTTACTATACCAGAATCTAAATCATTAATGTAGATTAGGAATAGCAGAGGACCTAATACTGATCCCTGTGGTACACCGCTGGTTACCACACTCCATTCTGAGGTTTTTCCTCTAATCAGTACTTTCTGTTTTCTACATGTTAACCACTCCCTAATCCATGTACATGTGTTTCCTTGAATCCCAACTGCGTTCAGTTTGAGAATTAATCTTTTGTGCGGGACTTTGTCAAAAGCTTTCTGGAAATCTAAATAAACCATGTCATATGCTTTGCAATTATCCATTATCGATGTTGCATCCTCAAAAAAATCAAGCAAGTTAGTTAGACACGATCTCCCTTTCCTAAAACCATGTTGACTGTCTCCCAGTACCCTGTTACCATATAGGTAATTTTCCATTTTGGATCTTATTATAGTTTCCATAAGTTTGCATATAATAGAAGTCAGGCTTACTGGTCTGTAGTTACCTGGTTCAGTTTTGTTTCCCTTTTTGTGGATCGGTATTACGTTTGCAATTTTCCAGTCTGTCGGTACCACCCCTGTGTCAAGAGACTGCTGCATGATCTTGGTTAGCGGTTTGTAAATTACTTCTTTCATTTCTTTGAGTACTACTGGGAGGATCTCATCCGGCCCAGGGGATTTGTTTATTTTAAGAGCTCCTAGTCCCTTTAACACTTCTGCCTCAGTTATGCTAAAGTTATTTAAAACTGGATAGGAACTGGATGACATGTGGGGCATGTTGTCAGTATCTTCCTTTGTAAAAACTTGTGAAAAGTAATCATTTAACATATTTGCTATTTTTTTTTCTTCATCTACTATTTTGCCATTTGTATCTCTCCACAGAGCGTGATACCATAGTCAGGTTGCAGTGCACAAACCGCTCATCACACCTGGCAATGCATGTTTGTGAGTCGAGTACTGCAAAGAGCACAGGCAATGGACTACCGAGCAGTGTAGAAATGTTCTTTACAAATGGAGCCCTATTAAGTGACTTTACATTGGTGTTTCCATTTTTTTCTACTACCTGTAAATACAGTGCCTTGCAAAAGTATTCAAACCCCTGACCAATTCTCTCATATTACTGAATTACAAATGGCACATTGAAATTTCGTTCTGTTCGATATTTTATTTTAAAACACTGAAACTCAAAATCAATTATTGTAAGGTGACATTGGTTTTATGTTGGGAAATATTTTTAAGAAAAATAAAATACTGAAATATCTTGCTTGCGTAAGTATTCAACCCCCACACATTAATATTTGGTAGAGCCATCTTTTGTTGCAATAAGAGCTTTAAGTCTTTTGGGGTAAGTATGTACCAGCTTTGCACACAGTGTCGGAGTGATTTTGGCCCATTTTTCTTGGCAGATTTGCTCCAGGTTGTTCAGGTTGGTTGGACGATGCTTGTGGACCGCAATTTTCAAATAGTGTCACAGATTCTCAATGGGATTGAGATCAGGACTTTGACTGGGCCACTGTAGGACATTCACCTTTTTGTTCTTGAGACACTCCAATGTTGCTTTGGCCTTGTGCTTGGGATCATTGTCCTGCTGAAAGGTGAATTTCCTCCCAAGCTTCAGTTTTTTAGCGGACTGAAGCAGATTCTCTTGCAGTATTTTCCTGTATTTTGCTCCATCCATTCTTCCTTCAATTGTAACAAGATGCCCATTCCCTGCTGATGAGAAGCATCCCCACAGCATGATGCTGCCACCACCATACTTCACTGTAGGGATGGTGGGTCTTGAGGCATGGGCAGTGTTAGGTTTGCGCCACACATAGCGCTTTGAGTTTTGGCCAAAAAGCTCTATCTTGGTCTCATCTGACCATAAAACCTTTTACCAAATTGTAGCTGGGTCACTCTCATGCTCTCTGCAAACTCCAGATGTGCTTTCAGATGGTTCTTTTTGAGTAACTGCTTATTTCTTGCCATCCTCCCATCCAGGCCAGTGTTATGCAGAGCTCTTGATATGGTTGACTGGTGCACCGTTACTCTACTCCCAGCCACTGAACTCTGTAGATCCTTCAAAGTGATTGTTAACCTCTCTGTGGCTTCTCTCACAAGTCTCCTTCTTGTTTGAGCGTTGAGTTTTGAGGGACAGACATTTCTGGGCAGTGCCTGGGTGGTGTGATGCAGCTTCCACTTCCTGATTATTGATCCAACTGTGCTCACTGGGATATCCGAACACTTCCGATATTACATCCGATATTATTTTGTACCCTTTCCCTAATCTATGCATTTGTATTACTTTATCTCTAACTTCTTTAGAATGCTCTTTGGTATTCATTTGCCTTCAGATTCACAGCCTTACCAATGATCCTTCAATAGTGGGGTTTTTATCCAGAAAATGTGACAGCAACTTTAATGGTTCACAGGTGGAGGCCAATGGTAAGGTAATTGTGTCCTCGTTAGGGCAATTTCTTTCATCGGTGCAAACTGGGAGCTTCCACAGCACAGGGGTTGAATACTTAAGCAAGCAAGATATTTCAGTTTTTTATTTTTCTTAAAAATATTTCCCAACATAAAACCAATGTCACCTTACAATAATTGAGTTTGAGTTTCAGTGTTTAAAAATAAAATATCAAACAGAACGAAATTCCAGTGTACCATTTGTAATTTGGTAATATGAGAGAATTGGTCAGGGGTCTGAATACTTTTGCAAGGCACTGTGTGTGTATGTGTGTGTGTGTGTGTATATATATATATATATATATATATATATATATATATATATATATATATATATATATATATATATATACACGAATATATATATATATATATATATATATATATATATATATATATATATATATATATATATATATATATATATATATATATAATTATTATATAAGCATACAGCCATCGGTAGTAGGTAAATAATTATTAACATTCCAAAGGTTTAACCCCCCTCTCTTTAACAATTATAATAAAAAATTGTAAAAAATAAATAAATAATACACATAATTTGGTATAAAAATGGCTACCCTTCTGTATCCTGGTTATATGTCTGTAACAATCACAATTGTAGGAGCTAAAGTGATTAGCAAAATGTCCTTACACACAAAAATATAATACCAGTACACAGTTATCTCTTGAACTATAAATGTCACAAATGTGTTGTGTGTGTCTGTTTATTTTGCTAGCAACAGCTAATATCAACAGTTATATGGTAACTATTAAGTAAAACAGAAAATGCCTGGCTGAAGCAAAAGTAAATACATTGCAGGTTTCACTAATTTGGAAACAGAATGAAATGAATAGTTGGCAGATAAATTGAACTGGGAGGTTTTATGATCATTCTATGGTCAATTAAACAAATGTATAATGCCACTGTTTTCTGCAATAAAAACTAATATTTTAGATTTTCAGTTCTTATTTATTTCAGTTTCACCCATGACACAGGTTAAAGCTAGAAATATAGCAGATGCAACCATTATAATGAGATGAGCCCAAAACTTTGCACCTCCTCTTACAAGGTGCAAACCACTGTAGAAGCGAGTAATTAAGAGCTGTATAAAAGCACACACCTGCAGAGACCTGTCATTGACTTCAGGATGGCTGCTGTGATGCACTTCCTGATGCGGCAGCATTTAGCTGTTGTTGAGGACAGGCAGGAAAACCTTCGTAGGAGAAGGGCAAGACAGAGAAGACCCTGCATATTCAAACCCAGGGTCACTTTGTTTGGGATGCTGGAGGATGCGGTTGTAACGTGTTATTGTCTCACTCCACAGGTCATTCTAGACCTATTAGCTGAATTTCAACTTTTCATCACCTGGTTGACTGTCCTCCTGGTAACACCGACTTTCTCCACTATAAAGGACCATATGGCCTCTTTGGTAGAAAAACTGATGTTGGCTAAAGATTTTCCAAATAATTCATGCTGAGTGACCTTAAGACTCTCAGCTCCTCCTCAGAAAACTCCAAGAGGACTTTGCTGTCCTTTTTTTGACATTTTTTTTTTTTGTTTGTTGATTTTCTGTAAGTTCGGCTGCTTAAGAACCTGATGCACAGGTGGAACTCATTGCAGCCCTCATTGTCATGATTGCAACTCATCATTTGTTAATGTTAGAGTGTCTAGATCTGGTTCAATACAGCCATTACTCCTGAGTTATGAGGATGGCAGTCCAGTGTTTTATTTCTTCTTGTCTGCTCACTGTGATGGGCAATCCTATTGTACCACAGAGAGACTGCTAAGATGAACATGAAAACACCTTATCATACTGAAAGTAAAAGTAAGTTTGAAGCAATAACACAAGTAATGAGATAAGAAGAAAAATAGTGGAATAATGGTACAGTTTTTGCTCTAAAAAAAAAGTTATAAACTTTTATATTGGTCAGTTGGCCTACAGAAGTTTTGATTTGCTGTACTCACCTATGGCTGGGCCTTGCAGTTGTAATACTTTTTAATGATCTAAAAAATTATAGAGCTAAATACTGCCCCCAAAGAATTGATTTCACTGCATTTTTTTTGTATACTGTCAAATAAACAGAACCCTGGAGGAATGCTAGCAGCATTCATATTTAAAGTACGACAGTATTAAGTTTCACCACTGTTAAGATCATAAATATAGACTCCTATGGATGTGTAGTTTGGCATATAGAAAGGCATTTTATTGCACAAACCAATTAAGAAATATTAGAAACGAACTGTATTCTGAAGAAGAAGAAGAAGAAGAAGAAGAAGAAGAAATCCCTTTCTGTAACTTTATTGAGTTAAATTATAACAGTAAATTCCAATCTGACTTGTTAAACAGTCAAAGCTTTATGTAACTCCACTTTTGTTTGTGTTATGGTACCTTTTTACAAATCCAAGTCCTTAACCTTTGGATGCATCTATGAACCACCACAAACAGGCCATTAAGTGGCTGCCCATATTGGCACAATCATTTATTAATTTGGAAATGAATGAAATAACTGACTGCAACATAAACTGGTTAACAAAGTCATTGGCTAAAGGCTAAAGCATTACTCTATGTCTCTAAGTTTAATAATCTCACTACAGTCCAAAAATAGTCCCCAAAAAATTTCTACTAACCAGTATTCCATAATCATGGTCGTTAGTCCTGAAGAAATCATGAGGAGTGATACAAGTGAATGCGTTGCTTGTAGAGTGACTCTTATTGTTAAAAGAAACGTCATCTTGTCCAATTTGAGGAACCTGGCTGTCCAAACTAGGCAAAATTGTCTCTTATAATAAGAGACACCCTACATGACCTATTCTGTCGTTTTCTATGCACTGGAAGACTGCTATTCTTATTCGCTGTTTTTAATTGATGATAGCACAGATCTCTTGTGATTGCCTTCAATTTTGTTATTCGGAGAAGAAGAAAAAAAAACGAAAGCGTGTCCAGTAATGACAAGGCTCAATACTATTTAAATTACTTAAATATAAATGTTACCTCCAAATAAAGAAACCTTTCAGAAAGGTATTAATAAGCTATTCAAACAGCTCTTTATGGTCCAATATCCATGCTTTTTGATTCTGTTACACTTTTAATCACTTAGATAATTATGATGATTTAACTGGCATTCCTAATGGCTATACAAGTGAAAACACAAACATTTATGGCTGTCATTTATTTAGAAAACGTGTCCACTATATCACCTTCCTTTTTTTTACATTTGTTTGATTTCCATGTTACTCAAAGGAGTGGCCAGTACAGTGAACTCACATAAAACAAACAAAAAGAGCCAGACCAGATGAATTGGAGCCAATATTATTAAAAATGAGCTCCTCATGATATGCGGAAAGCCTTTGCAGACTTGTAAAATCTATCCATTAAACTAATGAGCGACCAGCTGTTTAGGAGCAGGATAATGTTACACCTTGAGTGGTGACAGATATGAAATAAATCATTTTCACCCAATTTCTTAGGAATTCAAGATTAAAAAAAAAAAAAAAAAAATAGATCTACACCCTTACTGCTTAATCCCATATATATAAAAAAATATCTAATATATTTTCCAATTACTTTTCAAGCGTAGTGCTGATTTCATTTTGTATTGGTCCTCCATGATATGTAACTTATTAAAGTGTCCATGTTTAGATAAAAGCTGAAGCAGGGGATTGGCTCATTGCTACTCAATCCAGTTAGATTTTATTGGCTTATACAGTGCCTTGCAAAAGTATTCAGACCCCTGACCAATTCTCTCATATTACCGAATTACAAATGGTACATTGGAATTTTGTTCTGTTTGATATTTTATTTTTAAACACTGAAACTCAAACTCAATTATTGTAAGGTGACATTGGTTTTATGTTGGGAAATCTTTTTAAGAAAAATAAAAAACTGAAATATCTTGCTTGCATAAGTATTCAACCCCTGTGCTGTGGAAGCTCCCAGTTTGCACCGATGAAAGAAATTGCCCTAACGAGGACACAATTACTTTACCATTGGCCTAAGATCTATATATGAAATTTGGTATATATATATATATTATATAATATCATATATATATATATATATATATATATATATATATATATATATATATATATGCAATGAAACAAAACGTAGGTGGATCCCAAATCTGAATGAGGTAATATTCATTCACAACTAAGGCCATCAGTGCAAGTACTTCTCACGTTAACAAATCCTTGCAAGTGACCTTAGACACTTGGCATAGAATCGAAGTCTCATGTGTCATTGTTACAGACCACTGCAGGAGGATTTATGTTGCCTTGTTAGAGTGAGATTAACTCATATTACAACCGGCCTTTGAGAGACTTCTCAGTTACAAAATGAGGACGTATCATGTGCTCAGGACTTGCTTTTAATAAATAATTACCAGGAATTTCAGAGAGGACTGAGACTAAGGTTAAGGGGAAAAAATAAGTGAATGATACAAAACTATTTGTAATATCTTAAAACAATCGTAATTTCTGGCAATTGCCTTGTGAACACAAAATTTTACCAGGACTTGCAGTGATGGCTTAAATTGGTAGGATTTAGGATCTTTTTTTTTTTTTTTTTTTTTAAATTTCTATAGGTGGACAGGACTTTTCATGCATGTGTAAATTCTTCTAAAGTGTAATCTGTAACCATGCTTGGCAAAATTCCTTCTGCCTCAAGTATGAAGTTTAAAAGTCAATAGCTTTTCAGTTTACACTACATGTAACTAGTTTCAGATACACACAACAGGTTTTATTGATTAATCCATCCAACATGTTGAATGGTAAATAAAATAATTAATTGAATGTTCTTGGCAACCCCAGATGCAGATACCATTGTAAGAGCCCCAATTGGGTCTTCTAGATTTTAATGAAAACAAGTAACCAAAAAATACAGTATGAAAGGCAGCATTTTACAATTGTCTAAATAGGTGAACTTATATAAGCCACAAGGATGTGAATTATTATTATTATTATTATTATATTATTATTATTATTATTATTATTATTATTATTATTATTATTATATATTTATTATTATTATTATAAACAAATTACATGTAAGATTTTTTTTACTGTATATTCCTAACACAGAGAAAAAAAACAGGCTATCAATATGAACACATTTTAGAGGCAGAATCCTAAAAACATTTAGCAATCCCTTGTTTTTAAAATTCTAAAAACTTTCAACACATTTTAATGGACCTCTAAATCTGGCTTGGCTGCCTCACACACTTAGGATTTTGGCCCTATAATGCTAAAAGGAAGTATATATGGCATTGTAAAATCCAAGGCCAAAATAAGGAATTGCACAATAATGAAGGCATTCATGCATTTTACAAGAACTGCAAGGTGCCAAAATATTTGTAGTCTCAACTAATCCAGTACATTTTAGTCTAGAGATGATAACCAGTAACGGTTTCCACCTTTTTTGTTTGTTAAAGCTTTCAATTTGACATTTTTATGTTTCGATACAGAAAATCTAGATATTTCCATCTAAAAAACATTTGGTCTAAAAATGTAAATTCTGAACAAGTTTCTTCTTTTCTCTGTGTGTAAGCATGTAAGATCATAAGCAGATGGGAACTAATTTTGGTATATTGTCAGATATTTCCAATTATACTTCTCCCACATACTAAACCTATTACCTGATTGACATTCTTAAATGCAATATTTTATTTATAGATAAAATAACCCAGGTATATGAAATTGAAAAGAGCAGATGACAGTGACTTGTTACCACAAATATGTATAGTTTTCCAAGTGTTTATTGCTTTAGTTCTGCTCAAGTCAACCATGTTGTTTGTTTGTTGGTTTGTTTATTTGTTACTTTACACCAAGAGCTTCATTAAAACGGACTGTCTAGTTTCCATGGAGGCATGAAGGAACAATATCATTCAATCATGTTTAAATCATAATATTATTTTAACAAATAGTCTTTATTGTTATACTTTATCTCCAGATGTGTTATGGTCTGTATAATTATTATTTTGGTATTATTTTTGGAATTATTAACTGGAGCAAGAATACAGGTTGTCTTATGGACTGACAAACAGACCAAAGTAAGTGGTGAACTTTTCTATTGCATGTACTCATTTTAAAGTTCACCATAAAAGCACAGCTCAGCATTTGTTTCCAAAACCATCATGTCATTAGAGAATTGAAACAGGGTACACAGTCATACACCAGTGGTAAAGTCAATAACTCCCATAAATCACAAAGTTGTATTTTCCTTGGCTTGTTTTGCCGTTCAAAATGGACAGGTGCAGTTGGTATTTAAGTGGTTATATGCTTTCCAACAAAAATTGCTTATGTTTGTGGGGGCTTTAATAGAGTCCAGAAATAATTCCAGTCATATGGGGCTTATAAGAAAAAGGGAAGGCTGACTAGCAGCATATTTAAGCACTTGCAAAAAACAAGTGGACTACAATGGCCTCTCTAACAGGAACATGTTCCTTTGATTATGTTAATCATGCTTAGGTTTTATTTAGAACACACACACACACCTATCTCCGTCTCAAGCATAAAATAAATGAAGATTCTAACATATATTTTTCTGCTTATGTGGTAGATTATAATTATGTGTTTACTACAGTTGTGCTTATGTACAGTACAGTGCTGATTTGTGCTCTCTGGTAAATGAGATGTGAGTATAAGTGGATTGAATGAATGAATTAACGTATGAATGATTTTTAATGAATGATGAGAATTGAAAAATACTGGAAATATCCTGATAGCCCATGTGTCACACAGACAGTAAAATCTACTTTTTGCTGATAGTTATAGTTACCAGTACTGCATTTAATCCAGTCAGGTACAGGCCGTGATATGTCTATTTTATTTCCCTAGTTTTCTTTAAATTTGACCCAAGGCATTTGAACCTAGGACTTTTGGAAGGTTTAGGTTACAATTACTGCAATATATTACAACCACAATATTCTGTTCTGTGCTCTTTGCACTGGTAAGAAAAAAATATATTATAAAAATGTGTTGCTCACCTACACATATCTGAAGTTAGGACTTCAGATAATTCGTGGTCAGATTAAGCTCAAGACTGGATGACAGGGCAGTGACTAACCATACACACAGAATGAACTGGAAGCTGACAGAATCTAGTCTGACTCACTCCAGCTGTTTCAAACCAGATTTTGACCTGGCCTGCTGGATGCTGCTTTATCACTGTCCTGTGCCTTTTTTTACAGAGATGTCAAATTTAGAATTCTATTGTTGGAAACCTGACAAGTGAAAAAGTACAGCTTATGTTGCTATATTTCTGTTCTGCTACTTTTTTCAGATATGTCAAATTTGGAATTGCTCTGTTGCAAAACTAATAATAATAACTAATAACTTATAAAACAGAAAATGGATAAATACCACATTAGTTATTATGATTTAATCTAGTAGTCATCTTTTAAACAAGTATAATTGTATAATGTGCATAAAAAATGTCAGCTACCTTCTTTACCACTGCATTGCACTAAAAACTTAAAAAGGTGATTATGACAGTCTTCAGCGCAAGATCTTTTTAATCAGCTTAGTCAACCTGTGTGTTACTTTTGGACATTACACCCCCTGAGCTATTTATTTTTAAGTGTGCCATTTACCACCACTAGCAGGCAATTGCGTCATAATTGTAAACAGTGCCCCATTTTACGAAGCAGTGTTTTACAGAACTCTGTCAAGAGTGCTGTCCCCATTGTGGCACCTGAGTGCACAGCAGGAATACGCGTTGTCCCTCCTTCTAGCATCAATTTGCAGCTTGGTTTAAAAAAGGGCCAGGGGTCTCTTTGAATAAACAAACCTAAAGACAATGCTGTGGCAGGCCTGTGTTTCTGTGTTGTGTTTGTAAACTGTTAGATAAACATGGCAGCTAGTTAAAAATTGTTTGCATCTCCAGGCCTCTTAGCCATGTGTCAAGCCTGAGGACACTTTGTCATGACAGATAACATCTATTCAAGGATGCATTTTTTGTATTTTGGGCAAAAACAACTTTTCTATGATATGGTCTGTTAAGTCACTGTAAGACGTTGTTTGTAAAACAATATAGAATACCTGAATCTCAATCTATTTATTGTATCTAAGCTGGCAAGTGCATAATACACTTCAAGTACTTTTGTTATATTTCCAAGTGTTTTTTTTTTTTTTTTCTAAGTAAAGCTATGATAGCTTTGTTGCAAAAACAAAAATGTAAATGCTGTGTTAAACTAGAAACAAACAATTGTAAATGCATATCTACCTATGTTGCTATAGAACATGGTTTATAATATCTTATATATATATATATATATATAGATATATCTATATTATAAGCTATTATATTAATATATATAATATGGTCAGCAAAGCTCGTTAAAGCTAGGGCAGTTTGAAATACATTGGAATTATATAGAAATGATTGTAAGTATATTATAGTTTATGAGCCTTGGAATATTCTATATTAGATATTAAGGACAATTTACTAATATGATATACATAGCAGTTATTTGTTGATATAATTCTTTCCTTCAATTGTCCTGCAATACATTCATTGAATCATTTTGTAAAATGTTACTAATTGAATCACTAAAATAAAAAAAAAGGAGGATCCCTGTTTATAGTCTGAGAATGTGTTTAAAACAATCTGACGAATAAAACTTGGATGGAAAGTTTTATTCACTAACTTCTCACTAAATAGATTTGAAGGTTTATACTTGAAAGACATGACAGGATGTCCAGTTTACTATTTGAAATGACAGAAACAAACAAAACACCTCCACAATGTAATAATAAAAGTTTTTTGGACGAAAGTCTTGTTTCCAAAGATTTCACAGAACAGATGGGAGTTATTATTGTAGTTTGAAACTCTTCTTCAGCTGGCTCAGATCCTTCCATCTTGTGTTTCCAAACATGTAATTTAACATTTTGGTAAGTCATTACTGTACTTGTGAGGTTGATGAATGGTGATTTCTGAATAAACTTGAATTGACAATATCCCTTACCTTTTGCATACCCAAGGGGAAGTTTAACAATTATACAAGTCAAAGGCTACACAATTGTTAAAACAATATATGAATAATATTATATTTAAATATATATATATATATATCATATATATTATTATATATATATATAGAAATAAAATTAAGATGTTCCTTCCAAAAGGCCTGACATGATTTATCGCTACACATAATATTATATATTGTACTCCAAAATAGTTTTAGACGCTGTTCCCACCAGAGATCTTTTTTTTTTTGTTTGTCAAAGATTATAGTATGTAAAATTACTATACTTGGCATTCTACCATATTTTCACTAGAAAAGTAAGAAGGTACACGTTCAGTGGCATATATGCAAACCCCATTCTCATCCATAAATAACAATGGTAAACTGAGCTGATCAGATCAGTGAAAAGGAGTACAACTTAAAATTGGGCTTATCAAGGAAACTGATCAAGAAGGTTCAGAGGTCACGGGAGCAATTTGTCTACACCTAAAATGGGCCTGCAAGTCAAACTCAGATTTCATGACAAATGTAATTTGGCCCACCTCATGAAATAAGCAATTTCATGAACACTGTGCCACACACCCTTCATTTTTAGGGTCTAAATATTATATACTCAGTTACCTTTTCTTCTAATGGAATTTCTTTTTAATGAACATACAAGGCTGTACACCACGATCCAACAGTGAAAGAAAAGAAAATTAGATCTAGTAATAATAACTAATGACTAACAGCCTCTATGAAGGGCATAGTATATGGGTTATAATGGGGTAATGAGCAAAGGTCATCTTATAATTAGAAACAGTGCATGTACACCCTCACAAAATCATGTAAAACCTTGGCTTCTGTAGAAAACTCATGTTTGACATATGTTTGAAAAGAAGTCTGTCAATATTTCACGAGAGACACTCATTTGTGGTTAAAATTAAGTATTTCCTTTTTGTTTTTACCATGGAATTATATATATATATTAATATATATATATATATATATATATATATATATATATATATATATATATATATATATATATATATATTACCGTTATGACACATTTAAATAAATTATAACATTGTCCTGGTCCATGCCTGATCCCGGTTTTACCCTAAATCTCTTGGACTCGAATGAATACTCCATTTATCAAATGCTTTTTAAAGACTTATTATTCTCTTGCTACAGTTCAGTTTCATTTTTCAACTGACTTGTTGGACTAGTTTAAAAAATACAGTTGTGACAGACGAAGAAAATACAACTGACGTCTTGTGTAATCTGAAATTTGATGTGTTGCTATTTGCAAAGATAGTGAATGTAAATAGGGTCTGCCTTTTAATCTTTTCTGAATATATTAAACATAAATGGCAAACTTGTCTGCAATCATTGGTTTATATTTCAACCAACTGGTACATGTAATGCTAGTAACTGGGTTAAGCAGTTTGCACACATACTGTATATCTAAAATGTCTTGCTATCAAAATCCAACAAAAGCAAAACATACTATTTAAAATTACATAAGTATTTTGTGCTTAACATCTTAAATTTCAGAAGTAATTTAATGTAACTTTTTATTTGATTTATTATCATCTTTGTAACTTCATTCTTCCATTTAGTTTGAGTTTAAAATTACTCACCAACAATTTTTTGGCGGGGTACAGTTTGACTTAAGTGGTTCAGGTGACCAAAGAATGCTAGAATTGCTGTCAGCTGCAAATTCACTCTGTCGACATCACTAAGCAACTTGACATTGAATCTCTATGAAAACATTTAGTGTAGGCATAATGAGTATTCCATTTCATAACGATGTTGGAACAAATTGGAATTCTACAAATCAAGCCAAGCAATTCAATCATTAGCTAGCTGGTGCTATATATCGACTATGGGGTATTGTATTTTATTATAGGCTAGAATATAACACAATTAAATACATGCTTCTTCTTTTAAATACGCTGTATACAAAACTTTGGGGACAGATACATTTGTTAAATAACATCTTCAAATACCTTTAAATGTGGATTTGGGTTGTGTTTTAAACATGAATCTGCACTCCCACATTTGGCATTTATTATATGTACTGTCCCTTAAACTGGTTTTAACTAAAGCTATTAAGCTTGTGGGGTAAATGTTTCTTTCCTGCACTCAATACTTCCAGAAAAGTGGGCATTAAAAAAAGCTGACCCCCGATAAATAAGGCAGATCATTGGCGGTTTGGTTTTCTTTTTTTGAATCCGCAGTATCAAGTTGATTGACCTGCTCAGGTCCCTGGCATTCGAGCTTTGCCAGCAGGCAGCGTGCCTTATGGAAATGTGTGGGGAATGTGGGCATAGCCTAATCTATAAAAGTCTGCAGGGAACCTGGAGTGATTTGTAATCACTTTTACTTAAAGTCCTTGTAGAAACGAATTTGAGCATGTTGATTCCATTTGAATTAAGAATGAAAAAGGTTGTTTTTATTTTTTTTTTCTTCAATTTTCTCAAACAAAAAGCACATTTAACTTCCAGTAAAATAATAAGAATAAAAAAAATAATTATTGGATAGTGTCACAGTGTACCTTGGTGTTAGTGCCGTGTGTTCTTGGTTGTTGACCTGATTTTTCTTTTTAATTTTTTCTTTTATACATTTTCTTGACAATGCTCAGATGTGTAAATGTGATTGCTGGAAGATTACAAGGTGTTTTCAAAGTGTGTACTATTCTTAAAACATCTGACTCTTTTATTGCAATATATCTAATAATTGATATTACACACTCCTTCCAAATCTCCCTAAGGTCCCAATCTTTTCATAAATACAGCAGAAAACGCAATTTAAAAGCTTAATTGTGGTAATATAGCTATTGCTCATAGAACAAAAGGATCACATTGTGTGG
The DNA here is from genome assembly GCF_017654505.1 of Polyodon spathula. NCBI lineage: Eukaryota > Metazoa > Chordata > Actinopteri > Acipenseriformes > Polyodontidae > Polyodon > Polyodon spathula. The sequence continues at coordinate 63,253,339 of NC_054539.1, forward strand.
AAAGCTGAGAATATATATCTAGGGTACTGATTTTAAGCTATGTGGAATCGCGGAATTAGTAATTGAAGAGAATTAGGCATTTTGTGAATGGATATTTGTATTATTTGTTTGTTTGTTTGCACTACACCCAGCCAAGTTCAGTTAATTTATGATGTGACTTCACTCACGTGTCTCTGCTAAACTTGGCGACTGCACCAACGGAAAAAAAAACCCAACAACAACAACAAAAAACACGTTTTAGCAAAAGACAGAGTTAAAACAGAGGATGGTGGGACACTGTTCTGTAAATATTGTCGGTATTCGATTAATCGTGTACGACTCGATACCATTAAAGATAATCGTAAACAAGTACAGAACAAGAAAGCAAAAAAGATGGCAACAAAAAGTGGCAAAGCACTGCATTCTTCAGTGCTGAAAAACTTAGACCTAAGGTACTGCGGTCGAGGCGGGGCTTTCCCGAAGTAAGTAAAATAAATTAATGGCGTATTTCATTATTGTTTAGTTCATTTAATAAAACTATAATTTGCAATGTTAAACCATGACCGTTTCTTAATTAAATTATATTATCTATCGATAAAGAAACAAGCTCAAAGCTAGATTTTACGTTCTTCGAGTTGAGCGCTACACTGTGCAAAGCATGTAGTCACCACACCGTTTGTTTCATAAAGACAGATAGCAAAGAAACAACTGGGAGGACTAATTTTGCGTTTACAGTAAAAGGGGCGCGATTTAAATAACAATCAGGTGATACACAGTAATAAACCTGTGTAGCAACGAGTCAGTCAACAGGCCTTTAAAAAGTGTTTCTGAGTGTTTCATATTTTATCCCGGTTATTGTAATGCCAGTAAAACGCTAAACTTAATTTGTGGAGTACTGTAAATAGGATTACACTCACATAACATTGCTGCACTGTTTCATATATATATATATATATATATAGTTATTGTAATGCCATCATTAAGCTAAACAGGTATTTTCAAAATACCATTATTTGTACACTGAACTACAGTGTTAGTGGAAGATTGTAAATATGATGATTAGCAGTCGACTAATTTGGTGATTGCTGAATGAGTTCTGTGCATTTTTATTAACCGCAACCTGGCTGGGGGGCTGTAGCTATGAGTAACAACTAAACGCATAAGAAAATAAACAGAACAGCATGCAGGCGCTGGCCTTGTTTCCCGTCACGTTAAGAATAGAAACAGAAGGGAAAATGACTGTGTGAAGTCATTCAAAGACCAGATAGGTGTGAAGTGGCCGTGCTGGTGCGAGTTGTGTTAAGTGCAGTTTACATGAAGTGGAAAGGACCCATCAAGGTAAACCATTTTAAAACATTTGCTATAAAAACATTAGCTTAAACTGGTTTGGAGGTATTTAATTGAAATATGTAAATATCTTTACAGAGGGCCTTTGTTTACCAGTTTCCAAAGCAATCTGGAAATGACACAGATATGGCCAAAAAAGCAGGTTGCAACTGAGTAAGTATATTCCTGAACGTTATTAACCTTTCTTAAACAGTGTAGTTTTAATTGCATTTGGACCATTACAACTGTGTTTTGTTTTTTAATTTTGTTGACCTATACCTTAGACTTAGAGCATATGAATACTAATTCCTAAACTATATATTATAAAAGTATTGTGTTGGTAAATGCTCTGGTGTGTTGTAAATGCATGGTATGAATATGGACTATATGGTTTAAAAATTATATATTTACACAGCAGCAGTTTTTAAATAATTAAGTAGAAAGGGATCTTACAGGTATCTGTATTCACATGTTTTGTAATTGCTCTTACTTGAAATCGTTCTCATCCATTCATCGTACTTACTATATGCTCATATTGGATTTTACTTGTATATGCAAATATTTTTAATATAAGTTAACAGCTCTTAGTCAAACCCACGCTTACATGTAATTATTTTGTTCTCTACTTTTAGCTCTTATTTGAGTGTGATCTTTTGCTACTGATTTTATTGTACTTTACAACTGCTTTTGTAATGTGATATTCTGAAATGTGATACTTTACAATCTGATGTTTTGTAATGTGATACTTTGTACTGTGATATTTTGTAACAATTGTAAGTCGCCCTGGATAAGGGTATCAAGTAATAAATAAATAAATAATACATAAATAATAATAATAATAATAATAATAATAATAATAATAATAATAATAATAATAATAATAATAATAATAGGCAAAAGGGTTCCCACTCGGTGATTGACATTTCAGAAAGTAATAACTTTTGCCACTATACACAATAACTAACAGTGTATTTGACAAACATACACATCAAATCAAAATGTGTATTTTGCCCTGTTTATAAAGGGTTAAAGTTTCCTCTGTAGACTTCCTAGAGCTGTTACAATGGTAATGTTTAAAATGGAATGATGCTGGTACAAACAAAAGGACCTTTGAAATTAGATCTTAGAAATGGTAAACGTAAGGTAATTGGTTTTGACTTTAGCAGTCTAAATACTAAGTGACCAAGTCTAACCTGGATAACCACTGGAAATGGGCTGTTACAGTTTAATTAGATTATTCTGGATTACCAATTCAAATCGGACATTTTAGGTGCTTAGTATGTATTAAAGTTGGAAAACAGGGAATTTACTAATGATAATAATAACATAATGAATTATGTTTTTCCATGCAAGGTTTGCAGCAGATTACATTTCTGTCACTGTCTTATTCACAACAGTTTGGTCAGGTACTAAAGGATACAATTCTGACTGTTAAAGTTTATACGAAAAATATCAATTGAAAAAAAATATTATACGAATAATAACAAGTACAAGATTCTCTCAAGCGATCTGAAATCTTGTTAAACGTGAATATCATTTGGTCTCCTTCATTTCAAGGTTTCCAAGGAGTTGATTGTTCCCATGGGGATGACTGGGGAAGACAAAGTGGCCCCACCTCAGCGTGGCACTTCGTCTGCGTCCTTTAAATAATAGGTGAAACAAGTCTGAGTGTTTGTTTATCCACCTTCTGTTTGGAAACGTTCCCTGATTAATTGCTCCCTTGTAATTACTGCTGTTAACCAATGTCAAATCTAATTAACCTGCATTCAGCTGGTACCTCAGCAGTCTTAGGCACATGCAGGGGGTCTGTAAGTGAGAGGTTTCAAGAGTGGCCACACTACTTACCCACTTGCTTATTTTCTTTGTGTATTGTTTGCTATTTCTGCTGCAAACCCTGGTGACAGCTTTCTAGAATCTCCATCAAGCCTAATCGGCCCCACTGAAGCCGCAGTGAGAGCAAGACTTAAGAAATGTTTTCTCAAAAAACTTCTAGTACTTTAGACACTTTGAGATCAAGTTTCGCTTGGGCTAAACCACTGAGTCATCCCTGTGACTTTCCATGAGAAAAACTCGGGGGGGTCACTGTAAAAGAAACACATCCCTGTGTCTTGAAGGAACTAATGACCAGGGGGTTGAATAGGGGGTGGTGGTAACATAGCAAGGCAGCCACAGAACCTTTAGAAGTTGCCAAAGTTAACAGATACAAGGTATTCAGTATCAAAGTTTCCAATATTTGGTTCCACAAACACAATAGCGATTGCAAAAATAAAGCTAAGGGTTTCATGCTGATTATTTAAATAGAGAATGTTTAATTATGAACGTTTGGGAAATCAAGTTATGAAGCGCTGAGCGATTTCTTCACAGTTCCCTACTGGCCTTCGGTAGACGATGGGAAATGTGTGCCAGCACCCCACTGGTGAACACAAAATGAACTGTGATTTTTTTTGCTTATGAAGTACATTTTACTACAAAGCCAAAAAAACATGGGAGTATTTTGCAATCAATGTGTTACATATTTTGTAAATATGAAAAAAAAATCCGGTTTTTAAGTTTAAAATGATTCACGTTCAAGTGGGTAAATTAGTGGTAGCTAATGAAACAAAGTGCTTTTTAGAGATCTAATGAGAGATTTGTTTAATATCTTTACAGATCAAAATGTACATAATATTCATTTATTAAGAATTTAACAAGTCATATATTTGAAGATAATTGAATCTGAATTTGCCAAAAGGTTATTTGTAGTTCAAAGTTGAAACCCCAATTAATGACAAGAACAAAAAAAAAAAAAATCTGTGCATATTTGCACTGTGGTAGGACCTCCTAAAAAACTTTATCTGTAGTGTAGAAGTACAAATAAAATCCCAGGGATAAGGTTAATGTAAGGGACCACCACATTAATATATATGTATATATTTGCTCAAAAGAGCCAACCTCCCAGTGTTTTGGTATGTTTAACATACCTTTGTTAAGGGACCGTGTGTTTGAAAATGAACAGTGGAAGGAGGTACTTGTAGGCTTCCAAGGTAACTGCACTCTCTTATTAGTGTGTGTGTGTGCATGTGTGTGTTGTAATTTACTACATATGTTAATGATGTAACAGTGTTCTATTCCTTTCTATTTAAACCTCCAGTTTATTTATCCATTTATTTTCCTTTTTTCTCCTGTATTCATTATTACATTGTGTTTGTTCTACAACTACATAGGAATAGGAAACTGAAATAGGAATAAAAAAACATGCTTTGTATAGTTATGCTCTTAACCAGAAATGTAAATTGCTAATCTTATATTTATATTTCCAGTACTAATGTATTGCATGTTTTTTTTTTTTTTTTTTTTTAAATTTTTACCTCTAACATGTGTTTTAATGATTGAAAGGACACATTCTTTCTTTGCCACATGATACAAAAGTATCTTATCTTAGTTTCTATAACTATTTTAAACCTAAGAAAAATAAGTCAAAATACAAATGATAAGCAGTAAAGACATTATTAATTGTTATGTTACCGTATGTTTGGCATAGGAAATGGTTATGATTTTTAGTGGTTTTTCTCTTTAGGCAGGTGTTCTGTATAACCAGCGTTACTGTTGAGTGAGTTTCATTGTATATTTAAATTAATCAAACCCTGGAAGATGGAATATATCCAACTAATCACATGAAAATAAGTCTAAGAAGAATAACCTTGGAATTGTTTAGGATCCACTTAATGAAAAGTGACTGTACAAATAAATCTTACTGGTAAAATATTAATTTGCTCTTTACCTGAAGTTTTGAGTTACAATTACAGTAAAATAATAATAATGAAAAAAAATTGGCTGTCAACACTAATGTAATTTAGTTGTTATTGTAAGAAAATCATGGATATTTGTTTTATGGTATCGCAAAAAAGCAACAAAGGGCTAGATTTTATCAAAAAATACAACACCCATGTTTTTTCCCTAGTTCAATATCGTCATTCAAAAAAACACATACATCAATATCGTATATTTCAAAAAAAACACATACATAGTTATGGGATGTATATATCTATAGTATCATATATAATATATATATATATATATAATATATATATATATTTATAGTATATATATAAGATAATATATTTATAAACCTACAGTATTCCTATTATCAATGTTAAACATGTAAAACACATCGAAGTTTTGTCATTTTTGAAAAAATTCAACTTATTTTCAGACAAGATTAGATTATATCCATTATGTGCAAAGGCTGTTGTATTATACTGTATGCTAGATAATACATTATTTTGTACAGTAAGCAGAAGACTTGACCAGGAAGTTCCCATAAACATCAGAATTCACTGCAGCTATTTGCCAAGTGCTGCATGACAGATCTTTGTCTTTTAATAAAAATAGTGTGTCACACCATTAAAAATCTCTCCCCAGTCATCTTTTCAGATGTCAGATCGCATTAATATAATGCATTAAAAGTCATATTGTACTACTCAACACTATTGAGTAGACCACTCCACTTTGATGGTCTACGCCTTGTAGATTCTCCCATGTTCTCCCCTGCTATGAAAGGCGCTATATAAAAAAAGATTATTGTATTATCTTATTTTAACATAACAGTTTTAAGTTGTTTAGCTGTAAAGCATTTATGAATGAATTATTTTCTTATGTCATTATAGTAGTGACAAGCAGAAGATTACGTTACTTTTACATACCTAATCTGTTTTTAAAGTAAAAAAAAAAAAAAGCGTATTGTGTATATAATTTTGATCTCTACAGAAAATAAGTTTGGAACACAGCAAAAAAAAATATTTGTTTGAATTTTGTACATGTTTCTATGGTCACCTCTACTGGTGGTGACGGGTATCTATTAATATTTACAGAGTGTATGACAGTGCCTCTTTAGGAGCAAATGGAGCTGGATAAAGTTGCATAAATGTCATGGCTACAGCTGTGCATGAAGCCCTCAGGACATTCTCCACAGCCCCAGCCACTGGCCGTGCTGCTATAAACTGCAGGTGGCTTCTGGTCAAATCCAGCTTTTTTTCCTGAACACACAGCTTATTATCAGCACTACGATTTGCTTGCCAAGCATAACAGTTACAATACCTCCATGGTCTGTGCCAAATACTTTCTTTTATCTCTGTTTGGCAAAAAATATTTTTAGATTTTTGTTCTGTGTTTGAGTTCTCAGGCTTGGAGTTTGTTGTTAATGTTTACATTTGTATCTTTTTAATTTCCTTTGTTGGTTTATATTTCTTGGAGATGCTTTAAATGTGAGATTCATTTTAATGTGCGTGGGTGTTGTATGCTCACAGATGGCTACTCTTTACTTGAAGAAAGGACAAGAAGGGGTGAAACTGCCGATTGGCCTGCTGCTGAAAAGAACATAACAAAAATGTATAATACTTTTTGAGAGGGTATTGCTTTATTAGGGTTTGTTTTTATTTACGAGTAAAAGAACAGCGCACATCAGTGAAAATATTATTTTAAAAAGTCATTGTGAAAGTCAAGCTTACAAAGGGAGGTTGATAAATTGTTCTCGGTCTTCTTCATCCATTGCTAACATGAAGCATCTGATCATTATGTTGAATTTATTCTGACCAGAATTGTACGGGAAGATGCCTTCTACAGTAGTTTCTGAATACCAACTGGTCAGGTGTCATTTTTCCTGTATGAACCTTGCCGACAACAAGTGGACTCAAAGAGTCAGAAAATGACAAACCCTAAATAGGTTTAGATTGCTACAATTAAAAAGCTGACTGAATAGTAGCAAGGAAATTAGATTAAACAAATACTTTTTCAGTATTATACTTTTTTTGCTTAACATGTTAGTTTTGAGTATTTTGACTCTTTTTCTTTTTAACCCTTTATCTGTAATTAAAAATGTCAATGAGCCAAACATTGGACAGCTTATTTTATTCATAAAAAACAGACCTTAAATAACTCCTGAAAGTAGGCTTTGTGTATGTTGTTTCTAATTAATTGCTTTAACCTTTTCCCTGTCTTTAAGAAGAGGTCTTGTCCTTTTACTGTGTTTAATACTGTACTCAACATAGATATTTTGTTAGAATCCCTTCCCTTCGAATCCCTTTGGGAAGTTGTATCAGACTGAGTAAAAAAAAAAAAAAAAGAAAAAAAAAAGGAAAATGTATATGTGGAAGAGAAGTGCGCTGTCTGATCTGATTATTTTTTTCTACCAGCCCGCATCTAAGTGTAACCCTTATAAATGAAACATAATGCAAAGCTGCCATGTTTCCTGTAGCACAGCAGAAGCTCGAGCTTGGCAATGATGTGGTTAAGTAATTATTTCAACAGTTGAGGAATTTCAGCACACTTACACTGTTGATATCTCCCTAGAGAAGAGCACAGATGAAGACATAATAAGAAATGCATTCTAGTCCGAAGTTAAGGATCACAGATTATGACATACAATTCTGAGGGATAATTAGGAAAATGTTCAGATGGGTATTTAAAGTAGTATCATGTGGGTGCCAGTAAGATTTGCTTCCCCAGTAAAGGTTCCCAGTAAGGGTTGCTGAAATCCCCTTAATCCAACTAGAGATGCTATTTGTTTTAAATGTAGCCCTTGCAATTATAAGCATTATTTGTTTTGTAACAGAAACCTTTAGGAGATACATAGTTGATTATAGAAAAGGAAAAATGGGGTGAGTTAAGAATTTTTTTATTTCAAAATATGAGAAATTAAATTTGATAATAAAGTTCCGAATTACCTTTTGTATAAACAATATTTTCAGAAGCAAACAATATATACACAACGTGGTGTTATTTCCTAAATTTGTGGGTTTAGAACCATGTATAAAGGGAAAGAGACATTATTTAACAGTGCAGGTCACCACCTTCTCAACAGAGGATTAAGGGCTGATTTTTTAAACCAAGCTATGCCAGTTCACTAAGTCTATGTCAGATTTTAAATGTAACATTATAGCAAGTTTCTCAGGTACCGAATATAAACAAAGAATTAACTTTCAAAATGCCGCTACCACACAGGAGCCGTTTGTGACCAAGAGGTGTTTTTTTTTTTATCCTTTTAATCTTTAAAAATGTGCTTTTGTACACTTAGAAAGCACCGAAACCAAACAGCCTTTTCTTTGCATTTGTATTAGTACTGAGCGGTCCTGCTGCAAAGATTCCAGAAAGTGTTCTTGAGGAATATTGTAATTTTGTTTTCTGCCAAGCGCATCTTCTGCAAAATGGCAGATTTTGTACTTTACCATTGCCCTATTTTTTATGTTAACGATTCCTTCCTTATCTCAGTTGGGACCTATATTTAAACAACTGCATGACACTACACAAGAATGGGTTTGGATAACTGTTGCCCTAAACAATGAAATCCAACCCACCTAATAATCAAAAACCTCTCTGTAGTTATTTTGGATTTACTTTCAACAGACCCTTTCAGCCTTTGATGCTAATACAGTAAAAAAAAAAAGAATATTTTTTATAAAATATTGTGTATGTTTAGATACTTTTTTAATGGATTTCATGGCAGGAGATTGTTTGCCCCTTGAATTTACTTATACAATGCAGTTGTGTGTTGTTATTTTAGCTTTAGACTCGGCCGGTGTGTAACATGACTTTTGATAACAGGACAGCAGATTACATTATCCTATAAAACAATTTTTAAAGAGTCTTGGCCCAGAAAGTATTATTGCATGTCTGCAGGTGTTTGGTAATTGGATTAATTCAAAGCAAAACGAATGTCTGCTGCCTTAGCATTGAGAAACACTGAGGAAACACATTTCAGAGAGAACCTGGAATGTACGATGACAAGCCTGTTCACACACAAAGCCAGATCTAAGCCTTCCAGTTTAAAATTAACTGCTGTGAGCGATCACCTTCCAGAGAAAAGTTTATCTAAACCTAAACATAATAACAGCAGTGGAGCAAAGAAGAGGTAGGCAGCGGCTCTGGTCTGGGGCTTGATCCTTCTCCAAGAGCAACTTTAGTAACCTTAGCCAAACACTCATATCACATACATAATGAAGTCCTAAAATCCTATGTGTCTTGTAAGCAATGCCCTTGGCAAACACAGTATACTTTTAACACAATAGAAATGTATCACATATTGGTCCTGCATTGCTGGTGAAGGGCTTTCAAGATGAATTGATGCACTTTTGAATCCCTTGATCACACATGGAAAGAAGCCAAAAAGAGGTATTAGAGTGCTTTTTTTTTAATTGTAATCCAATATTATCTAAAGCTATTATTAAAGCATGGTTAGAAGACATAACGTAATAAAACCAAACGAAAAAGAGCGAGTTCTGGTCTGCCAAGTACTAATCATTATAAAAAAAAATAATAGTGTTCGGAAGTATACAAAATAAAAAAGGAACAGCTTGTTTTATGCATTGAAAACAGCTTCTCTATAAAGTAATATTTTCTAAAAGGCTTTGTTTAATATAAAGCTTCTGAACAAACAAAGACTCGTCACTTTGACACGCCTTTTATATGGCTAATCTAAGATTTTCCTTTTGCATCTGACTCGGTCTTGAAGAAAGGTGAGCAAAGATAAGCTTTTAACACAGGCTGTAATCTGACGGTTGCTTTTCTTTGTATCTAAGTGTCGTGCAGGAATGTTTCAGGGTACTGGAACAACAAAACTAAATGTTGAATCTATTTTTAAGCAATCAACCAAGGAAAATGTATAGGGGACTTTATATTTAATTTAATTGAATGTATAAGGAATTTATTAATTCAATTTTAATCATACATTAAATATCTTTAACAATGCAATATTTACTAAGCAGGCTTACAGACCTCTTTGAAATGATGATTACACGAGTAAAATCCCCAAACCTGATGTTTAAAACGAGGGCCTTAAAGCACTTTAAATCTGTTGTTTCTGAAGTCATAAGATAGTATCCATGAGCTGTTTTTTTTATTATTATTTACTTTTTTAATTGGGGTTATAATTAATGACCAGTGGTTTGCAACATGTACAAATCTCTTTTCTTCACTACTCATTTTTTCCAACTTTCTGTATAATTTTCCTGATCAATCCCCCAGGAACACACAGTACACACATTGGATCTCTCCATCTCCAAGTGGCAACCTCCATGTATCACTTTTTTGCCTGTGAAAAAGGGTTTCTCAGTGGTATGGAATAAGTTTAATCTCAACTCAGTTGAACTTACAAATCTTCACAAAACCACCTCACAGTTTGCTTTAACTCTGCGGAGGGAGGCAGTAGATTAAATCAGCATGAATTACTGCTATTTTATGATCTCAGTGCAGAGTGAGTTATCTTGGAAAGAACTGAAATACAACAGCACAAGTCTTTGGGGAATTATTATTTATTTTATTTATTTATTTTTCTTTTTATATTGCACCTGACTTTTGGATATTAGAAAAGCCTTTTCAGCATTTCCAATTAAAAAAAAAGTACATCAGTTCCACCCTGCTCTCATTCCAATGACATTGTGTAGTGTGTACTGTCAATCAAAGGCAGGGGTAGGCCCTGTATTGCCCCATAAGCTTCCATAAATTAGAATATCTCACATGCTTACAAGGGGCGGTGAAGAGAACAACCAGTGACGTAGGCTCGTAATTGTATTATTGTAAATTGTAATTTTAAAAAATATTTGTAGCTATTATAATCAATTGTTTTTAAAGTCTTGTCCTGCTAAAGTTCCGAACAATCCTTAATGGAAATTATACAAGCAAAAATAAATAATAATAATACAATAAATAATAATAGCAACTGAATTTCTTTGTATGTAGTCATTCATTGTAACATATTTAAGGTACAGCTTACCTATGCCAGATAACATTTATCTGACTATGGTATAGATTGATTTGGATGTTGACTGCAGCGCTATTTCAATTAGTGCTTAAATAAATTATCAGTCCTATTTATACACTAAATGGAAAGAAGGGAGAGAAAACAGCTATTCTGATTTATTCTGGTCACTTAGACAGGGACTGGCTTTTATTTTAAGAAAACAAAATATTTAATTAAAAGAAAATGTCAAGCTTGGTAACTGTGTATTACTTTCAAACAAAATAATAAAATACAGTGTTATTTATTGAAAAGGAAATGATTTGAAATGTGTTAATCTAGACCACCTGTTGGCAATGTACAATGTGAACTTTGAAGACAGGTGGCCATCATACTCAGGCTGTTATGAATTAAGCCTGAGTGACTGTTAAAAGAAAATATCACGACAGACATGTTATTTGCGTTTACAGGTGACCCTAAATATTTGCCGTACTGCGTTATTTACAGATTTTTCCAATTAAAAAGATGATATTTACTTTAAAGTCCTGGCCATGGCCTAGTCAAAATTTAATACTATGACAAGGGCATTGTGGTTATCAAGGAAACATAATTATATTGGAATTTAAGGTCCCCAACTAAGTGACACAGGTATTATTAATATTAATTAATTATTAACAGTATGCTTGCAAAAAGAACACAAAAAAACGATTTGTAATACTTATAGCTTAGCCTGCAGTAGCATATATTTTCAAATGGACAGATTGATCTCTCCTTCAAGAAATTGATGTGTAAATCTTGCTCAGGTAGCAGCTCATACTAACTCCTCCCTTTGCAGGAGTTTGAAAAGGGAATGTACAGTATAAAAGTTTTGATTTAGAGGGAAAGGAGGTAAGTAAATCATTTTCACATGCATACGTTTTGTTTTTGATTTACCTGTAGGTTTTCAGATTACCATACACTGTCAATGTAAGATAAAAGACCCTTTGTTAGGACTGTACAGGGACGGTACTAGGCAACTTGTATGGCACCCTTATACTAGTCAGGTCATGATTTGTTTATTTCAACAGGTTTTTGAATTGTGTTGTGCAATCTCTGTGTGCTCGTATATAACCTGGTTTCTGTTTTGAAAAAAATTGTACAGACCATGTACAGATTTTAACTTGGATTTCCCTGTGATATGTGGGATTTTGAAATGACTGTTTCATAACTTCAATAACGTCATAATTTTAAACTGTAATATGAAACAAAATGTACGGGTTGAAAACTAATGTTGTGGCAAAAGCATTAACATTTTTTTGATACTGCAAATTAGCTTTTCCATGCTTAACTATTCTACAGAAAAACAGAACACTATAGGGAAATATCCAGCCGTTTTAAAACGGTAGTGTGGAAGGCCATGAAGTAAGTGCAGCTTCAGATGAAGGGGTAACCGTAATTTATTTGCACACAAACAAAATAAAACTGGTTCACAGAAATAAAAATGGGTACTTCTCTTTTATGGTCAGACAACTATTTACACAGTATATTATGTGATAAATGTTTGTATATGGTATTAAATTTTTGTTTTGTAAAATAACCATGTACAGCATTTACATTGATAAATAATTTATTGCTAAAGAATATTAAACAACTGTCTACAAAGTATTTGTTTAGCTTTACTAGCCTACGTAAAGGCTAGCTATATAAGTTTTACAGTTATTTCCTGATTCGGACACAAATTGGATGAAATGGCAAGAAAATGGCTTCTCTAGTGTGTAAAAAAGTGTACGACAAAGTAGTACGTTGCGTTTATGTCAGACCCAGGTTTGTGCGGGAGGGCTGTCTGTTTTAAGTTCTGTGTAAAAGGAAGTGTAGTTCAGGCTTCCCTAAAACCCCAAACTACATTTCCCATAAGGCCAGAGTCCACCAATTGACCACTCACCTGGGGTCAATCTCATTCACCAGTAGCTAATTAGGCAGGTATAAAAACAGGATAGAGACAGATGGCTTCGACCTGCCTACAGACCCAATGTTTGCTACACTCTGACAGAAGAAAATAATTTTGTTTTTGAACTTGGAAAAGTGTTGTTTTTGTTTAACCATCCTATATTATAGCTTAAGGACTGTTTTAAAATGAGTTTAATTAGTTCTCAAGTGTGGAGATGTGTTTTTGTTTTGTTCTTGTCATTTTGGTTAAAAGTTAACGTCAATGTAAAAGTGAATACATGATCACTGAATATGTCACTCCTACAGCCAGCCTGTTCACAGCAACATTCAGATTATTATAAAAAAAAAAAAAAATCAATTCAGTACTTTAGAGATTGGAATTGAACATATTTTATTAGCATTGGTATTTACTGTCAAAATACTGTATATTCACATCCGTTTAAATTATTAAATTATTAAATTTGATCTTACTAAATTCTTGTGCCGATGGCAAAAATCAATGCCTGTCTAGTGGCTTATTTCTTGAAACTTAGCATCTCCATTAGGGATGACATAAGTCAGTCATAAAGCTATTTTTTCAATAGAATGGCATAATATAAATAGAACAAACTCAGTTTACTATCGATCACTCCATTCCATGCGGAAGAGCATGTTTGGATAGGATTCTTCAGTGCAATTGCCCGTTACTGTGGTGATAAACATCAGGGGAGCGTGGCTTCGCACACAATTCAGTATTTGCTTTCATTTTTTGTTTTTTTTTGCCGCCCTCCTAAATTTGCCGACCTAGGCAGCTGCTTAATTTGCCTAGGCCTTCCTCTGGGTTTCTATCTTTCTGGTTTCACTATAATATAAAGGAACCCATTGCTAGGTAGGTATCGATCTAACATACAAACGTGTTAAAGTTTACTACAAGTATACATACTTATTTATATACACAACAGTATGCTTTACTTATTGCACACTGTGTATGTTACAAATACATCCCTATTATATAAAATCATTTTTTAAAATTATTTTTTTTATCCTTTTGGCATTGTTTTGTAATAAATGTGACCGTGTGTGCCACCTTGTAAAAAATACTTTAATCTCAAGATTAAATTAAATAAAATACAAATGTTTAAATGTTTAATAATTTAGCTTTTGATTTGATTTATTCTAACCTGTCTACCTGACTAAAGTTAGCATTATACAACACAGTGAAAAAAATTATAGTCAATATTTCTTCAAAACCCAAGCTGTCTAAATTAATCCACAGGTTACTGTGTTTGACATTCTTCACCTGACACAGTGTCATTGGAAAACAACACAAACAGAAAAAAAACAAATTATGTTTTTAAAAACATCTGTGTACTGTATGTGTGCACATGCTAAAACAGTCCAGTCAAGACTAAACTAATTTCTTATCTTTCCCCATTAAAACACTGGAACAAAGATTTTCTTTCTTTAAAATAAAGTTATCTACAGCTGGGTAACAGCAAAGGGCTGTCTCCACAGTCTGCTTGTAAAACCACCAGACACTGCTATAACTGAGAATTCCTTGATGGTGAAATATCGTTATCAGTTGGGCTTATACCTAGTTGTGTGAAATATTTTCAGTAGAGTAAAAGCAGTTAAAATTAGGTCATATTGTAATTTTAAGGTGGTCCTCTTAAGTGAGAACAATAATAAGCATATAGGGATGCTAACTAAAATACATACAGTTGTATAAAGCTCAATAATGAGTACACCCATTGTGCAAGCAATAGTAACCCTTAACAGTCAGACTGTAATCAGTTTAAAGTACTATTTATAAATAGACAAGAGTGTTGTTTTTTTTTTTGTTTTTTGTTTGCTACTGCAGGTAAATGTGTTTCTGACAAATCATCCTAAATGAGACAGGTATTCAAGATGTTTCTTTAGAGCGAACATGAGTTCATGTACCTGATATTTACTGTTTTAGCCACTACAACTGCATGACTTAAAATGCTGCATAGAGTTGGATGCTTTCAATGAAACTGTTTAGAAACTGGTCTTAAATTAGGAGATGCAACTGTTGTAAGTATTAACATCCGCCTATTTGGGGAACAGCTCTGCAGCCTCTATGTCTTACATTAATCATACATGCCAAAAAAAAAACAAAAAAAAAAAACAGATCAAATATTTCTACTCCCTAAGTACAATGTGGTACAGACATAATTGCAGAGATCTGGAAAAAAATGTCTTCAAGTTGTCAGTCGATATTCTACAGAGGCAACAGATTATTGCACTGGCCTTAGGGTTAGGGTTTGGGTTAGAATTTTTTATCTTCATACAGCTGTTTATTATGTTTTTAAAATATACAATACAATAACCCATTGCATCCAGTAAGCCAACTGCTGCATTACATACTATTGTACTTGAATTGGGGACACTATGTATCCCAAAGCAGTGAACCATACAATAAGATAATTACTTAATTATAATATCCACTGTGGAACAATTTGTTACTTTTCAAGCTCTGGTAATTATTGTTCAAACTAAATATGTGTTTATGAGACTTAAGGATGTTTTGAAGTATCCCATTGAATGCTTCTGTAGTAGCAAGTACATTCCCAGCATTAAATGTGAGAAAACACTTTTTCAGCATACAATAATAATCTTGTCCCATCTTGTTAAGGAAGCTTTAAATGCTGACATACGCATAAGTGACATGTCATTCGCAGTCTAAGTGGTAATTGCACTCTTTTGTAACACTACCAAAGTGGTGAAAACAGCAAAGTAAACTCCACCCCAATGAAACCCTTAAAACATGGGAACCAAATGCTGTTGCTTTTTTTTTTTTTTTTTACAAGTAGAAAAACATGACATTTTGTGGTTGAATGTTTAGCGCCCAAATCTTACCATAAAAAAATGTAACATATTTTAAGAGTGAAAGGCGAATATAGAACAGGTATAAATATAGAATTATAATAATTCTAGAAAAAAAAATTAAATAAAAAAGCCCTTTACTAATTTAAAACAAGTTAAAAAAAAAAAAAGAAAAATAAATGTCAGAAACCTACAGTTTATGGGGATTCATGTTTTATTTAGTCAGGCAATAAAAAAAAAAAAAAAAAAAATAATAATAATTTTTTTTTTAAGTAAGACGTGTTTTAAACAAATTTTAAACAAATATTGGAGGTGTCACACAGTTTAAACAGCGTGTTAAATACATAAATAATAATAATAATAATAATAATAATAATAATAATAATAATAATAATAATAAAACAGAAAATGTTATCAAGGTGGATTCATTTAGGGGACTTCATGCAGTGCGCTTGGACCTTTATACAAACCACCTTTTCCTGGCAGGGGCTACGTTATGTGTGGTCATTGTAAAAAGCAACTTGTGCAAAACAGAGGTATTCAGTTACAGCACTATTTATTACCCCCTACATATACAGTGCCTATAGAAAGTCTACACACCCTTGAACTTTTTTCACATTTTGTTGTGTCAGTGCCTCAGAGTTTCATGCATTTAAATTAGGATTTTTTTCGACTTATGTACACATCATACTCCCTACTGTTAAGGGGAAAAAAAGTTTTGATTGGATTTAGGTCGGGGCTCTGACTGGGCCACTCAAGGACATTTACCTTTTTGTTCCTTAGTCACTTCAGTGTAGCTTTGGCTGTGTGCTTTGAGTCGTTGTCATGCTGAAAGGTGAACTTCCGGCCCAGTTTCAGCTGTCTGGAAGAGGGTAGTAGGTTTTCCTCAAGGACTTCTCTGTACTTTGCTCCATTCAGTTTCCCCTTTACCTTGACAAGTGCCCCAGTCCCTGCCGATGAGAAACATCCCCATAACATGATGCTGCCACCACCATGCTTCACAGTAGGGATGGTGTTCTTTGGGTGATGCGCTGTGTTGGGTTTACGCCAAACATAAAGTTTTGCATTTAGGCCAGAAAATTCAATTTTAGTTTTGTCAGACCACAAAACTTTTTGCCACATGGCTACAGAATCTCCTGAGTGTTTTTTTTTCATACTTCAAATGGGATTCAAGGTGGGCTTTCTTGAGTAATGGCTTCCTTCTTGCCACCCTACCATACGAGCCAGATTTGTGGAGTGCTTGGGATATTGTTGTCAAATGCACACTTTTGTGTGATTTTGAAGGCGATTGGTTACACCTGAGCTAATTTAGGATTGCTGTTACAAGGGGGTGGACACTTATCCAACCAAAATTTTTCAGTTTTTTATTTTTAATTAATTTTCTACAAATTTCTATTATTTTTTTTTTTCACTTGGAAGTTGTTGGGTAGGATGTGTAGATAAATTAAAAAAAAAAAAAAAAATATATATATATATATATATATATATATATATATATATATATATATATATATATATATATATATATATATATTTTTAATGCATTTTAATTCCAGGCTATAAGGCAACAAAAGGTGAAAATTTTGAAAGGGGGTGTAGACTTTCTATAGGCACTGTATATGTAACTACCAGTCGTACAACTCATGATGACTTCCTCGTAGAGACTTTTTTTTTTTTTTTTTTCTCCATTCCGGAAATTGTCACATTTTTAGTTTAGACAAATCAAATGACACGGTCAGAATGAAATATATGTACTACGTCACATTGTTGAATTATTACTTTATTATAATTTTTTTAATAATACAAAAAATTTAATGTAGAGATAAAACTTTTCCAAGCCATTTCAAGTTAATTCTAAACAAATTTTACTACTATATATTATTGATTATATTGTCATATTAATCTATGTATATAGATATATATATATCTATATATATATATAATATATTATTCACTAACTTGTACAGGGATTGCTATTGCCCAGGCCAAGTATACCACTGGTATCACTATATATAATTATATTCGTAGATATATATATATTTTTATGGGTATCTCTATATAATATAATTTTTAGTATCCTCTAAAAAATAAGATTTCGGACTGCAATCATGCTCTGCCGCCGTCTGCTACGTGATTTCCCTCTGCATTTGAAGACGCAGGGACGGCCTGGGTGACAGAATCAAATGCACAACGTGAGTATCAATGCACTGGAATCCTCTTGTTACAGATGCTTCCATCCAAGCTTCTCTGGATTGAATCGTCGGCTCAGATGTTGATTAGAGCAAATGTTTCTTCATCCCTGCTGGCTCATGGTGTGTCTCAATTAACAAAAATATGGCTAAACATATACAGAAATGTTCCTTGCGGAAGTGAAACCTTTATGCAGGCTTACGAATGGCCGGCATGCGTGTTGTCTGGTTCGACCCACATCCTGAGGTGGGTTGCTGCCAACCCGGTTCAGTCGGGATACGAGCCAGGTGCATGACACAGACGCACAAAACTTTTCCTTTTATATCTGACTTATTCAAAAAAACTTTTTTAATCAAAAAAGTGTATTACAAATTACTTACTACTATAGTAATGAGAACTAATGTTTAATGCCCAATTTAATTTTTTTTTCTGTGTTTTCATATATTAATTTAATAAACCAGTGTTGTTTTCTCGAAAAGGCCCTGCTTATTGTTTACACAGTGCTGTTTACTGCAGGTAGTTCACACTTTTACAAAAAAAAAAAAATTGTAAAAATGGCGGGCTTAGAAAGAGGGTTAGTACATAGCAGGCCTTGTTCAAAAAGCTTGAACTCAGTTTTAACTCAGCTTTTTTGCTGTTTTGATTGATTAAATAAAGTCTGATATTCATGCTCTAAACAGTTATTGGCTTCTTTAGGTTTTTACATTGCTCTTGATAAAACAATGCTAATCCTGCTTAGCTACCAGTGATATTTTACTGGCTATAAAATAACTGACAGTTTATTTTTTAGGTATATGATAGCATTTGGTTTGGCAGCTTTCAAAACCATCAAAACTGCCAATCCAAACATCAAGTGCCCACATACCCCCCTTGCAATATTAAAAATGAAAGGACCTACTTAGTTCATTTGGACTTGCTGCTTGATCCCATACATTGTTTCCTTTGCTATTGAAAAAAAAATGATGAATATACCGTTACCACTAAACTAGTCCTGGATTTTTGGAGCCTATAAAACAAACAGAGTCATTAAAAATAATTTGCAGAAAAGGGGTAACCTGATATTATAATGTTGCCCACATTTGTTTGAAAATACTTTAAGATCCCTTCTTTCATCTTGCTAAACAGATCTCTGGGTATGGGGGAATTCCTGATTAATAAATTGTCCTCTATAAATCTTAAGATAACTGCAACAGACTGGAGAATTTTGAATGCACATCTGGAAAAAGTAATCATTTTATACTCTGAGCCTATAAAACAGCGTGCTGTGCACTTTGCTAGTATATTTTAGGAAGTCAACAATGTATATATCCATTTTCTTTACCTACCATTAATCTGCAGAGCTCCTGTCAAATCTATGCAGTGTGCAGTGATGCGATACACCCTGGTCACTAACAGACCACTGTAAACGTAAGTACAGCCTTGGCTTTTTTTCCATTTTGGCGTATTTTACAAGAGGCTTCTTTTTTAACCCCACGCTAGCTTTATGTATTTTTTTTTACAAGACCACATTGAGGGAAAACTGCAAACAGAAGCTAGTGTACAGTTAAAGTAAAAGGCCCATTTGCTATTATTAAGTAAAGGTCCTTGGCCAAAAATATGGGCTTCTGCTAGACCAGACTTTTATTCTTATGTGAAAGATGTATAGTACGTCATGTATCGTGCAACATAATTGATGTCTTTCTTTAGAAGGTGATATACCTCTATCATTTAAACCAGGGCTGTCCAACAGACAGACCTTTAACCATATATGGCTTGTTGAACTTCACAATATGACTACTTTGAAATATCCCATTTAACTGGGCTTCTGAAATTTTAGGCAGTAGCAAGTACAGTTAATAAAATGCAGCATATTGATGTGGTGTTTAAAATACGCAACATATTTAATGAGCAAGAAACAGCTGAAGGATAATTTTAGTGTGTGTATGTATGTATGTATGTATGTTTGTTGTGTGGCTGTGTTGGCCAAAAAGTTCTCAAAAATGCAGTTTATTCAGGAATGTACTCATATTTATTTTTGCATGACTGATTTTTCAAGTAGTGCTGGATGAGTATGTTTTGTTTTCCAGATAGACTTAAATTAAACATAAAAAATATGTTTAAAAATATTTGCATAAAGGTCACGTTAATGACTTTTGTTTTTTTGTTGACTGTGTGTATTTATAAAATTGGCATGCTGTTGGAAACTTTTCAGCTCAGGTGCAGTATTATTTTCAGGAATTAACAGAACAAACATTGGCTGAGTTAGGATAATCACCTGCAGCCAAATCTATCTGTTGTAAACTTGAAACCTGTTATTTGTGCGGGTGTTAGCAATAAGAAAAGACTGGTGAGTGAAGGGGAAGAGCACCATTAGACAGACCTTGAAGATTATAGTCCAGTTTTGTAATCATGATTGCTGCTCTAGTAATAAATATCACTGGTTGTTATGCACCAGGTTTTATTTTTATTTTTAAATAGGCTGTTGGATGTATATTAGGCATATCTGTGAAATTCAGTGTATTATTGTTACAGGAGCCACTTAACAATTCAATAAAGAATACATGAGAAAACTAGAAACAGATTGACCTCACTACATACAAGATCCACAATGTAATTCCCCTGTGCAGGGCTGAATTCTCATAAAGTGAGAGTCAACAACTATTATTAAAGTGATTTAAGAAACTTGTTTAGGGATTGAAACACAGCTAAAACAAATGACATTCTGGATTCTTTTTATTTTTTATTAAGGATTAAGAGTGTGCACTTTTTTTTGCACTAGTTGGTTATATTGTTACCTATTTATTTAAAGTATTTACAAATTATGCATGTGATTTCTTTGCAGTGAAGGTTTTTGGCTTAAACCTTTTTAAAACTATGATGTGGCACCAGACATGTCGTTTAATGCTAGCTAATAAGAGGTATAAATACAAAAACAATTTAAAAGTTGTTAAGTCTTATTTATTAAGTCCTAATTTAGAGATACTGAACATCTCTAAATATAATGCACAATATTTGTATAACCCTAACACCATGCACCTATAACACTAGTGTATCTATATACACACAGTATAGTGCAAAATTACATAGATTTTCCCAACTATGTAAAGTTGGCTATTAGTTACCTTATACATAACACATAAGCAGCATATGGCTCACAGAAAAGCTTGTAAAAGGTGCAGTGTATATTCTAAAATTTCGATTTTATAATCTGTCGTTTCTAAATGCTGTACTGCTATCATCCACATTAAGTCTGGAATAAAGCATAAAATTGTACCTGACCAATAAAAATGTTTTCACATGTATTGGTACTCTTTTGTCATTACATTTTGTTTGTTTGTTCAGCCCTGTCTATGATAATATACATGATGAAATTATGAAATTAGTTTTGTTTTTAAGTAAGGCTACTGCTCCCAGGACCTCTAGAAAGAAGAAATATACAACTGTGTGACAAGATTAATAATAATAAAGTGTGCCCCCTGTCCTGATAGTGGACCAGGAGAGGGGGTGCACTTTAATTCAGGACCACAGTTGTAGGACTGGTATTGTCCCTGTAATTTAACAAAAAGGTGATAAATTGAGAACCCTTTGGTTATACATTGAACCCATCATATTATATCCCTGCCTGTTTTGTGAATAAGAATGACTTCTTAAAGCACAGTACCTAATCTAAATAAGATGCCAGAGCCCTACAAAGCCATATGGTTTTATATAGCATGTAAACCCAAGCCACACTCTTCTAAGAGGGGCCCTCTGGTAGTGTTGAGGCATGTATACAGCTATTGCCAAAAGTTTTGCATCACTTTATAGAATTAACTAATGTTGCTTCATAAAGTCAAATGAAACCTGCTCAATAATGTCATGTTAACGTACTGAATTACATGCCGCTTTGTAGTTTACCATATACTTAATGAAAGATGACAAATTGTAAAATGTGACATTTTGAAATAGAACGTAAAATACTGTACTAGAATTATGGCTTCCGGCAATACCATTTTGTAGTTTCTTTGATTACACGATGTTAAATAAAAGATGTAAACTATATATATAATTAATTATGTCTCAATCCTAAAATTCTGGGCTATGCAAAACTTTTAGCTATAGCTGTATATAGCATGATTTGTATGTTGTTTCTTTTTGGTAAACAGTTTAATAAAGTTAAGAGAAGAGACTTGCTCACTGGATGAGTGTGCTGACAGGGATTGGACAACTGCAGATCCCTGACCAGCCGGTGAGGGGATTCCAGCAGAGCGTCTCGCAATTAATGGGAGCTGCTGACACACCCTCAATGCTAATTAGCAGAGCATTACAGTCTCTGTGATAACGACAGTTTGTGAGTACTACCGAAGACGTGGCCACTGTGTGTATAACCAGGTTCGCTCTTTCAAACAACTATTTCTACCACTATGTGTAGAAACGGGGTCTGGATTCTATGAAACCTAAGTTTAGCGGTTTCTTAATATCCCTCAAAAGTATATCAAGGGTGTGTCGTGTAAGTTCAAGCAACGAGACCTTCGTTTTTAGTGGGAGCAGCGCTTGGCTGATTTAAGCAACTTTTGTTTTGTAGCAGTTTTTTCCCCACTGTGTTTTATTTTGCTTTATTTTTCCCTTTTTGTATGTATTTTTGTGTACAATCTGCCGGTGTACCAGCGTGCTGTACTGTTGTTGGTATAGCCCCGCACTAGGGACACATGCTGGTACCACAGTGCAGCTTACCCTACTGCAACCAGAGTTGTGAAAACAACTGTAAATATTGTAAATAAACCTGGGCGCCTGTATGGTATTTGCAACTGCAACCTCTTGTGTGTCTCCCTTTAACAGTCCCCTTTCTTGAAATGTGGAGGAAAACAGTCTTTAATATACAGGAAGTAGTCATTGAGTCCAAAGCAGCTGAAAGTAAATTTATTTTTAAAGCAAATATTGAAAAACAGGTTGTACCTGTGACCTAATATGCACACGGATGTGAAGTGTCTTACAGTAAGTTCATAAACTGAACCTATTAGCTCTTATGCACGGCTGGAGGATCACTGTGTTTTCCCAGTAATCAGGTGATATTCAGGTCTTTGGGGTCTGCAGCTGAGAATAGAGCTTCACCCGCTTCCGTTTCCCTTCTATAGTGCCGAGACCTTAAACATGTCACTTTTCTTGACACTGTAGAAGAGACACATTGGGCAGAGTTTCAAAGCTCTGTTTGCAACTTAACAAATTCTTTAGGGATATTGTAGAGGTTTGCCAGGACTTTACTTTTAAAAACCTTATGTCAGACAAATGAAATTCTTCTAATCTCCATGTACAATTAACTTGCCAAATCAAAAGGTCTCTGCTTCCCCTTGTTTTATGGCACTGAGCCCTGAATATACTATATACTCATACAGGATTCAACAGCCTGGGATGATAACTCTTTTGAGCAGAATCTATGGGCCCTAAGCAGAAAAATAACCTTTATTAAAAGCACAGATCATCACAAATAAAGATGGTTAAAAATGTTAATACTGTATACAGTATGATTTTAGTGTATATATTTTTATAATGTTAATAAAGTTGAACTTTGTATAGCAGGGTCTATTTAGACTGAAACACCCAAACACCATATCCAACATTTTTGTGTCAAATTCTATTAGTGTCAAGTAATATGGCCCTTGTTTATTATACTTTTGCAACAGCATGAAAAGAATTCAATTTTTTTTTTTTTTTTTCTGGAAGGAGACTGCATAGCTTTTGAAATATAAAAAATACATTGTTTTAATAATACAAGAAACAAGCTTACACCTAAAATAATAAGAAACTTAAAATTACCTTTTCATTCTGTTACTGTCTCTTTGCCTTTTTGTAAAGTTTGCAATCATTTTGACTCAATCTTAATGCAGTTACCTAAATAGTGTTTTTTGTTGCTAAATTGTATTACTATGTTGTTACCTTGCTTCACAACAACAAATTATTACAAGGTAAAGGGTACTCTTATGCTTCCTTCTAGTGCTGTAACATTTATTTTTCATTTAAAAAGAATGTTACATTGTTGCAAAAGCTAAACAGAAATGTTTTATTGTTGATATATTATCTGTATAAAAATAAATTCATAGCAGGGATCCATTTACTTAGTACACATTATAGGCAGTACCATAGCTGCTGTTTAAAAAAGGTTCTGTTTAAGCAGTGCATTGGATTAGCTTTAATACTGACCCACGTGTCATGGAATGCTAATAAAAACACTGTGTAAATTCCTCATTGCTTCCAGATACAGCATTTTGTTATTAAGAAATGCTGTAAACTGTACTTGCTTCCTGATATCCAGCTGAACAGTGGCAGGGGCCTGTGTTTGCAGGAATCATCTGATGGCTGTAGATAAGAGAAAGGCCTAGTGTATGTCATCACTTCTGAGGCACTGTGTCCCGCTCTTAAACCCTTCTTTCAGTGATTTGTCATGCGAGTGCAATTCCAGAACCTCACACACATTGTGAAGCACATACCAGCTTTTCATTCATAACAGGCACTGTTTAAACAGAAGCTGGAGGTTTTCAACTGAAGTGGTGCTCCTTATGTATGAAGAAGTTTACTGACGAGGAGAAATGTTTTTGTTTGAAAATACATTTCATCCGTAGGAAAACAAGTTGTGTTATTTCAGCAAAAGGCACAGCTATGCTTACGCGTACAGACAGTGCACTGGAAGACGACACTGGGGAGCTAAAATGGTGCCCGGCATTATTGTATCAGACCCACAAAGTTTACAGCATTTAACAGCAAGAATAGGCCTTCTTGGTATTGTGAATAGCCACCAACATTGTTCATTTAAAAAAGAAAAAACAATAATAAATACTCTGCAAAGTTTCTGTATTCACATTCTACTGCTTGCTGTTTTTCACATAGCTGTGTACACGTTAATGGGATACCCTTGAGCAGTTTGGCCCTTGGAAGATGTCCTGTAATACACCATAACATGTGCTACTAATTACTCCACTTTAATATTTATCAGTTAAATTAATAACAGTAATCCAGCTGGCAGTACAACATTTCAGAAACGGCATTCAATCTCTTAATTGACTCTTTGCTTCCTCTTTAGGGTGACCAGATTTTCAAAGCTCAAAACCGGGACACATTGTTAAATAATCGATAAGACTAATGAAACCATTTAAAAATAGGCAATTTAATGGTTATTTAAATAGCCATCCTCTCACTCTTTGTATTATCTTCTTGTTTGTTAAGCAGCTAATTTCAGCACACTCCCAGGTGTTTAATTTCTAGCTAATTAGTTTAACTTGCCATATTGTGTTATACGTATTGCTACTTTTATATTTAGTTGTTTATTATTATTATTATTATTATTATTATTATTATTATTATTATTATTAATAATAATAATAATGATAATAATGCATTCTGTATATCGCCGTTAAATATACATTTGCGTTTTGGCATTTTTCTTTCTTTTTTTTAACTCAGTCCGTCAGGTGGCTCTGTCTATTGACGTTGCTGATGTGGTCCTAACTAGTGGATTCGGATGCTTACAACCTCTCGCTTCTATATCTAGACTAAATCGTGCCAGATCTGAACAACTATGAAATCACAATATTACACAATTGTAGATTCATATTGAATCTAAACTAAATGAAAAAGCATTGCGGAATATGCACGCATATCTGTGTTAATCAATTTATAAAAATAATGTTCTTGATTAGTCTAGTACTTTTTTATTTTTTTAAGTTTTCACTGTTTCACTGCAGGTGCCGTGAACTAAGTTATAAAGGAAGCGGTTGTTTACGTTATTTTGGAGCAATTTGGAATGTGTCCTGCAACAGGAAGTGGCTGAAAACGGGGACATTTTCAAGATTTTGAGAAAAATGTTGGGACACTGGAGCTTTGATAGAAAACCGGGACTGTCCTGGCCAAACCGGGATGTCTGGTCACCCTATTTTTCTTGCTCTGTACACCAGGTGTGCCCCAAGCTTGTCTTGTCTTTCACTCAGGGTGGATGGTGGCACCGGGCTGACTGCAAGAAACACCAGTTGTCAGTGGTGAGGTGTCTGGATTCACTTATAAACAGCTACTGATTGGTATAATAGCTGACACCTCCAAGGTGATAATGGGCCAAAAGGTAAAGGTGAGGCCTTCCCCTGGTCTTAAGCGCAACAGCAAACTACACCACACACACAATGGGATGAAGGCCAATTTACGTTATAAAGGTAACTTAGATATCTCCCACAACATCTAAGTAATTTCACTTAGCATGAAAGTGTGTGTGTGTGTGTGTGTGTGTGTGTGTGTGTGTGTGTGTGTGTGTGTGTGTTGTGTGTGTATATATATATATTTTTTTTTTTTTTTTTTGTAATATCTTGTAACTCTTGTTGGGTGTTTTACTACTGTGTTTGAGTGCAAATATTTAAATAAGGTCAAAGTGTAAAGCTGATTATCCAGGAGAGTGTTCAGTTTTACAGCTGCTGTAGCTTTAGATTTGACATATGCTCCGTCTATGTGATGACTTCCTTTGATAAGAATTGTGAAGATGGAACCACAATGTCTGTCATCTTAGTGACTGTATAATTGACCCCCTACTGGCTTTCCAAAATTTGAGTAAGTTATACCATTCCCAGTTTATTTGAGGGAGTCTGCTAGAATGGAGATGCTTTCCATTTAATTCAGTAGGCTTAGATACCAGTCTATTAATATATTTTTTTCTGAAAGGATTCAGAATAATGTTGCAATGTGAAATTATTATAAAATGTTATTTTATAATGCATATGGTTGGGTTACAGATGTAACCCTGGTTCCCTAAAAGAGAAGATGACCAGCAACCATACTTTTGGGATATGCCTGCCACAGGTCAGGTATTCACTGAGCATTTTATATGAAAGTTGCCGATGTGCTCCTCCATGGAGTGACGTCCTCGGTCCTGTCCACCGAGGGAATAAGTAGTCACTCCACGGAGATCACGTTCTCTTCGAACCCGCGAACGCAAGTGATGTGACCTCACAAGGTTTGTTGGTCGTCTTCTCTTTCAGGGAACCGGGATAACATCCATAACCTAACGTTCCCTTTCAATTCGAAAACGAACAACAAACGTACTTTTGGGAAAGTATATCAAAGCTGTCACAAGGGAGCATGAAAGACGTCTCTCAATTGCAAACTAAGGCTTATGGTGTGAGCGTGCAACCTCAAGGACCCTTGTGCATAAAGAAGTAGGCCGCAGTACAAATATCAGTCAATGAGGCTCCTTCAAAAAAGGCTTATGACGTAGACACCACCCAGGTGGGGGTAAGCCGGTATTAGTGTATGCAGTCAGAACTGTCCACAATCCAGTGGGACAGTTGCTGCTTTGAGAGGGCTTGACCCATGGTCCTTTCACCATGACAGGTGAAGAGCTGGTTAGACTAACGCAGCTCTTTTGTCCTATCCACATAACCTCTCAATGCCCAAACTGGTAGAGGGAATTTAATCGCTGATCCTCCTCCGAAGAAAAGGGAGGGGGATGGAAAGCCTCTAGTTCCACTGACTGGTTTAAGTGGAAAACCGTAACCACCTTAGGGAGAAAAGCGGGGTTTACAATCTTGTAAATGCATCATTGTATTACAGACTTAATAAAAGTGTGAATGCAATGAAAGTGAAACATATTGTTTCTGTTTTGCAAAACAAATAATACAAAATGTACTATTTAAGAACTCACTCTCTCTCTCTCTCTCTCTCTCTCTCTCTCTCTCTCGCTCTCTCTCTCTCTCTCTCTATATATATATATATATATATATATATATATATATATATACACACTGTGTGTGTGTGTATATATATATATATATATATATATATATATATATATATATATATATATTATATATATATATATTCTGTTTTATTTACTATAGTAATTCATTTTATTTATTATAGTAAGTCGTGTGCACAAGATAGTAGCCTCCCATTTTAATTTTAGAGATTCCGTACATTACCATGCCACACATACATTAAATTGAACACATGTTTTTTGTGTCCTTCATAAACAAAACCAAAATCCAAAAAAAAAGCCATGTGGCAGTGTTGCCCCGCCGCTGTGTGTATTTCGGTGTTGTATGTTACGTGTAGTGTGTTAATGTTGGTGTATAGTCATTGGTACACAGGATGTAATATAGGGTATGCGTACGAGTGTTTAAAATGTATATTTGTATTTAGGCACAAGGATTGCACAGCACTTCACGTGCAGGTAAAATGTAATACTATGTGAGCATGGGGAATTGCACATTATTAATTCATGTGCAGTTGTGCCAAGACTCCAATTGAATGATTGATTAGCAATCGAGTCTCGGTACAGCTGCATAAAAGCAGCGTGTTTGGTTTTGTGTGTTTGGTGAGTGGAGAACGGGATTGGAGATGGAGGTAACAATAATAAGAATAGTTAAAATATCAGCTCACCATGTTTGTCTGTGTAGTCCGTTTTTGTTTCTCTCTTTATTTTGCCAAAAGTGCCGTGTCCTGTGTTTTGTTTGTCTTTACAACCTTTTATTTTCTGTCTGTTCAGTTATTAAGTGCTGAGCGAAAACAGTCGCTCAGCTTCACCAAACTCCACCTCTCTGTTGTTTATTTGTTGGTTCCTTGTTCTGGTCACCCACTACAGCTGTCTTTGTGACAAGCCGATATAGTTATGACAGTTGTAAATATTTGTATACTTGAAAAAGTACATAATAAATAACTTGTCTCTCTCCAGATTTGTTAATATTTCAACTATTCTAATTAGCTTTTCCTATTCACATACAATTCTATGACAACATGAATACAACCATGGCTGTTCTGGTTTTAGACCTCGCCTGTAAGAGGGTGAAGTAAGCGCGAGTTGGCAGCCTTACCTGACAATTTCCCATCTTTTTTGGAATTGTCAGCTCTTACCGTCTTACCGGGCTAAAACTAAGAATAAAAATAACCACCAAAATGCAAACATATTAAAACTCTGTTGCAAACACTGTACAGTTTAAGACAACACGAACATAGTCCAAACAAGTTCATTATGATTAACAAACGTATGCCTTTTTAGTCTTTGCAGATTTTGTTTGAAATATTTTTCAAGGCTGTAACAAAGTTTCCTAAACAGCCTCAAGCTGCAGAGGTTTAGTTTCAGCCTTGAGAGATTTACTTTTCTGGTTCCAAAGTCGACCACACCGAAAACCATTTTGAAGGCAAAATGGGACAAGTGTATAAGACACGGATTCAGAGACAGTCCAAATGTAAACTTTACCCCTTGCCTTGGAAGTAATACTTCCATAAGAATATTATATGTCTTCAAATTTTACATGTCATTTAAACCCATTTCATATGGGGTCGCTATAAAAATAGATCATGTCACACACAGGAATGTAAACTCTAACAAGGGAGAAAATTAGCAACCCGCAAATTATTACTAAACGATAAAGTTTTCCACAACATCCCCTTAGGTATGCCTTAGCCAAGGGCACAGCATTCTAGCGCCACACGTTTTCATTTGAACTGATGGCAAAAAGAAGATTTTGTTATACTTACAAGTTGAAGTAAGAACTAGAACAGGGCCTGTTCTCAGAATGCACAACCAGTTTTGACTGGTGAGGAGACTGTCATCACAATTTTGACCCATAAAAAGACCTAAATATAGTATAAATTAAAATAAAGGCACATTCATTGCAGTGTTGGTTGGGGTAATTACTGTATGCATTTCCTCCTTTGCTATATGATAGATGCGTTTTCTCAAGCCTAAGGCACAGAGGAAGTAAAAAAATAACTGAGTGGAAATCTTTAGATTTTTTTTTATTGCGGAGTGGAGAGAGGGGTATTCGTATAATTAAAAAGTTAAACAAACAAAAAAAAAATACTGTTTACCGTTTAAACTCCTCCAGGCCTAGTCCGGGAGCTCATTTCTATATCGAGCTACCAGGACACGCCCATCAGCTGGTTAAAGAACCGCAGCCAACCAATCTTTGTCTACAATTCCCTTAAACAAAACCCAGCTAGCTGCATGTCACAGGCAAAGGGTCTGATTCTCGCCTGCAGACACACACGTGTCCTAGATGCCACTGATGGGACTGTTACAATCGCATTGACTTTGAATAATTATATCATACATCTCATCTTCCTGAAAGAAAATGCTATTCTGGTGTAACTTATTGCTGGACTAATTTGTTCATCACTGTATCTTTTCTCCCTGCATCAACTGGAATACAATCAAACCTCCATTTGTGCATACAATACGTACTGTATCACAATGAAGCATCGTTGATTTTAATGAGTAATCTGTCTCACAGGAGCAGTCAACCCTAAGTATCTACTATCTAAAATTTGTGCAAAATGACAGGGTTGGAGATGTGTTCTTTCTTTTACCCCTCAAAATGTTTTTTTTTTTTCTGCAATGGTGATTGACAGCACTCATACCACACTTGTCTGAGTACAAGAGATTTATGACAAAAATGGCTGGCTGTAGTCATTCTGCATTTCAAGAAATTAGAAAGCAAGTTTTTTTGAAAGTGGAGCAAGCTCTAAGGCAAAATCAAACTCTTTTCACCCCTTTGTGCCAACCCATGAGTTCATAAGCATGATGGCTTGTGTGATTCTGAAACCACACACATGCTGAATTTGCATTTAAAAGGTACCTACTCCAGGCAGGTTAACTCTGAGGGCAAAGTGATTGATACCTTTATAACACGGGGAGGCAGGGAAGAGGACATGTAATAATGTAATTGGAATTTGCTTTATCTCATACTTGTCAACTCCCTCCATATATCAGGGATCATATTCTCCTTTTTTTGTTTAGCATTCTCCTAGTCAACTCCTTGGGCCGTTTTTTTTTCCACATATGTCTTTTCCTAATTGCAGTACATTTGTGAGTTTTATTGTACCAGAAACTGAAAGAAGGCACTGTTATGATGATTAAAGGTAGAAGAGAGATCAAATTCTTAAATTCTTCTATGCAGAACCCATATTTCAGAAAGGAGATATCTACAAATGATTTGAATTGACAATTTTTGGCATTTTACAGAACCATACCCATGAATGAATACAATATGCATTTTTTGGCCCACGTCTTTGTCCATTGGAGCTCTACATTCATGATTGTATTTAGACAAACAGCAGGGATTTTATTGTGCTAAGTATAGGTGGTTAAAGGGTTTAAGATGTTTTGTGAAATATTTTCACTATTTTTTTAGTGAACAACACTTTTATCTGAAAATAACGGAAATTACTTATTTTGTAACACATTATTATACTAAACTCTTAGCCTTTCAAGATACATTTCTTTCTGTAATATTAAGCAAATTAGGTTGTTTAATGATTTCGAACAGGATGATATGTGCTAGTATGCAATGGGTTAATAACTGAGTTGCATTACTTGGACTGTTTTTCTTTGTAACTGCTATGTTTTAAGTCCTAGAAGCAAGCTCTATATAAAACATCAACTTAAATGCCACAAAATGTCCTTTCATGTGGTTAAGGTATCTGAAAAAACTATCAAGACATTTCACTGTTGAGGCTGCCATCAGTAAAACTGTAAATAAATGGTTAAATGCATTATTTTGTTTTGTGGTATCCATTAGTGTACATCCAACTCAATTGAGCATGGGTAGAAGGGCCACTGTATGGTCAATAACACAATCTGCTTATAAATAGGCCAAGAAATTGTGAATTCACTGAAATGGAGAGACAAAACACAAGGCAGAAACCGTGGACCTTTAATGGTGAACATCAGTGGGGCAAGTATGACCTTATTATTGCGCATCTCAATTTTGTATTTTTAATTGAAATGTTCTTTTCTTTTTGCTTGCTAATCTCCTGTAAAATTAATCTGATTAAATCAAACTGTCTCGAAATGTCAGAACTAATGAATCAAATTGACTCGAGCCAAATAGGTGATTCGACTCGACCAGACTCTGTGACTCGACTTGACTCGAGCTTGGCATGTCAGAGCCTCAACTCAACTCGGGTCTTACCCCCCTGTGACTCGATTTGAGTCACATTTTTTTGTGACTTGATTACAGCACTGCGTCTGATCTGAGGAAGGAGGTTATCGGTGACCCATTGGAGAGGGGTGGGTTGTAGTGTTGAGAACAGCAGCCTCCAGCATTAAAAAATATTATTAGTCACATTCCTTTACGCCCATGCATTGATACTTACCTGACCATGCATTGGAGACGCGTCACAGGCTGTGTCTACAAGTTAAACTGAAGCAAATCTGGAAAGTTATACTTTGTGAATTTTTGCTCATGAAATTAATGAAACAGGGAATGTTTGGCAGGGATCAGAATGTCTTAAGTTTTGAGGAAGAAGTAACAATGTGACTACATTTACATTTCTACCTTTGTGAATTTGAGCATGGAGTTTATTGGAATGACGATGTTCGTCAACAAAGTGACTGGACTGGTAATCGTTGGTCTAGCGGAACTGTAGGAATACAACAGAATTAAAATGAAAGCTGTGCCCTGGGTCGGGTCCATAATGTGAAAGAGACACCACCGACACGATCTGTGTGGATACAAGGAGGCATAGACAAAAGGCAATTTATAGGAAGAGTTTGATTATGTATGATTAGAGGAAGGATTGTCCTTTCAGAAAAGCAACACAGTTTCCAAAGAAATGACCTTAAAAGGCTGTATTGTTGTAGGTTGTGTGCAGCTAAAGTGAAAATGTGCAGAAAAAAATGTAATAGCCTGTATAAGGAAACAAAAAAAAATGTGCTGAACTATAGGTTTAATGTTAAAAATGTTTTCTTCGTTTTGGTTTAGAAAATTATTTAATCAAATCTACTCCACAATATTAGATGCCTATCAATTAAGGTTTCAGTGAAATATTGAAGTTAATTTAAGTTTTGTATAAATTAATGTGGTAGGGAATGAATTTGTAATCTCAATAAGCATTAAGGATTTATCATATACTGAAGAATTAATATACTGAAAAATTAACATATAACATGAAATAATGCAAAACAGATTCTGTGAGGCAACATCTGTAAAGTTGTGTATGCATGTTTTTTGCTTACATTAACTAATCAAAATGGAGTGTGGAAAAAACATAGGAGGGCGACTGCCCAGCCTGACAGGGTGTATTTAATATTCTTTTGTTTAAACCTTTTATTTTGACCACCGTGCCTCTGGTTGTTTGTTCTGGTGTTTTGTTTTGGGACAGAGGTGTGGATGTTCTCCTTGCAGGCCTGGAGGACCAAGGGTGGTGCCTCGTCTGTGGAGAGTTTGGGCACCCTGTGGTGTGCTGGCCCCTTCAGGGTAAAGAGGAGTTGTCATCTGCCTGAAATTACAAATATATGCGCTTGGATGACTATAAGCCAGTAGACCTTTGCGGTTGTGGTTTATTATGTCATCCATGTAATCTCAATCCAGAAATATCTGTAATCTGCAATTTTTCGTTTGTGATGCTTAATTTATTTCATCATACTCTATGCAAAAATAAATATATATATATATATATATATATATATATATATATATATATATATATATATATATAACAAAATTATAATTTACAAAATTGGTTTCACTTCACGCAAAGAAATTCATAAAATAAAGCAATTGCTGCTGCATTTATTGTAATTCTCCTAAAAATCCAGCAGGGAGTCTCAGAGATAAATTAAACAGTAATTCCATGCCTGTGTACCAGAAAATCAATTGAGCCAAACATATTACAAATACTGATCTGTCTATAATGGCGGTAAGCATGCAGAACACTGCTACCTCGACAGATTGAGCTGTGTTTGGAGATAAAGGAACACAATTAACATAAATCTCTTCTTTTTTTTAAGAAATAGAAATTGTAAACTACATTTCTAAACCTTGTTATGGGTAGAGTCAATTGGAAGAAAAAGAAAACAAAATAAAAAAACAAATTGCCATACATTTCTGAGAAACAGTTCCTAATCCTTGAAAACAGGCAGAGTGCAAAGTAATGACTTCTGGAGGACTGTGAGAATCCATCTCAAAGCCTGCACACCCATTTCACTAACAAATGAGCCTTTTTTTTCCATTGGAGGTGGTGAAACCTTTAATGTCAACACTCTACCTTGTTGACCCTCTTATTCAGCTATTGGTTCACCAGTGAAATAATCAGGTCAATCTTTCATTATGTGAAGTTGAAGTACAAGTGGCACGACATTTCATACACTTCAACAGTTCAGTCACAGAACTGAATATGTAAAGACATGCTCGCTGGTTCCGTGAAGCATTGATTTTAGAACTAACAGATTTATTTATTTTTTTAAACTTGATATTCTTAAATTGTATTCCAAGAATGTTTTTGACATTCTAACTTCAGAAACTTAACTATTCTATTTCAGTTCCAAGAAATAGGTATGGGAAAGTGATGGTGTATGTCAAGGGGTGGAAACCCCTCACTTGTAGTGTTTATTTTTTAGATTTGTTTTGTTAATAACTTTTTTTATACTGGTACTTGTTTTCATGTCCGTATTCTGCATTAGAAAATGGATTGAAGATTTCCTTTAACTTGATTGGTCAATATGAGGTCTCTAATCTCTGGTAAAGAAACTTTCAAACTATGTTTAAACTCTGTTCCATATCGACCCTCTGTAAAATATGTAAATGCAGTATTCATTTATGTATTTTACCTCACAGATTCTGCAAGTCAATATAAAACATTAAAATGATATTTTTTTCAATAATGTACTGTAGGAGGTAATAAGCCGGCTACTGTACAGAATGCAGTAATGAAATACAGTGCTGGAAACTGATGTATTATACACACATAGACACTCATTCTAAGATGAAGGAAAATAAAAAAAAAAAAAAGAATCTTTCGGGCTAAATCAAGCGCTACACACAGTCGACATCTATCCCAGTTCCCATGCAACTCTCAGCGGTCTATTCTGCATGTCACCAGGAGCTGTGCATGGTACCCTCTACAATATATGACAGACGCCTTTTTTGCATTTCCCTGAGGATAGAAAACATAATAAACCATATTTTATCAATATTGTATTGTCTCAGGTAATAAGCAGGATACTGTAAATAATGCAGTTATCATGTACAGTGCTGGAAACTAATAAGATACACACCTAGATTCATGGGATACACACCTGGGTTGGATTACAGTTATTATATCACATAGGGCTTAATTTATGAAAGAGTATTAAACACAGCTGTAATGTGCACATTAAGTAGTGATCCTAACGTATACCATAAATCTAAATGTACTGCCCCATTTACTAACAGAGAACGGATTCATTTACGTGGACACTTTTTGGCTAATTTACATACTATAGCTTGCACACTACATGTATTGTGAGCGGTAATGTCCGAGACTTACCCTTGACCACCATGATATAAAAAGCCCCAACAGTCCATTGTGTGTCTTTTGGTCAGTAGCTTATTGTGAAAGGTGGAGGTGGCTTACATTGACCAAAAATGAGCGATTAACAGACGCAGCCATCTGCAGGGGACAGGCAGAGGCAATGCAAACTAAAACTGCACATGGAGGAGCAAAAAATTTGAGTTGAGGAGGATGTTTTAAATTTTAATGCCTTGTTTGGTCCAGCCTCTTCCAAAACTCCTGCTTCCAGAAAGCAGGCAATATGGGCAGCCACACAGCACAAGGGCAATGCCTGGGGTAACAGCCAAAGAGCCATCAACATGTTAAAAAAAATGGACTGACCTGAAACTAAAAACTAAAGTGAAGATTGCTCAGAACTGGTCTGTGGTAACACACACAGGAGGAGGACCATCAGGACAGGTGGAACTAATTGGAAAAGAAAATTGAGAACATCTCCCAAGAACAATTAGGTGTGCAGGGTGTCATTGACACCACTAGGTTTAAAAGATGATTCTCAACCTGTTAAGTTACAAATGACAAACCAATTAATTGCTTTTATAAAGTGTATTTCATAGTTATGCAACGTACAAGACAGTACAACATATATGGTGACTTTCACAACAATTATCACAAAGCGTTGTATAATCAAGAATAAGCCTTATCGAAAAGGAACATTTTTAACCTAATTTTAAAGACCAGAAAACACAATTTTAAGGTCAAGCTGTAATCTGATTTAAGAATTAAAAGTGATTTATTTAACCACTCTATTATTTGTACCAATGTAATGAACTGTAAAATACCATCTAAGAAATTATAACATTCAGTCACGTTTATTCACACTTAATATAACCTGTATGGCAAAGACATGGACAAACAACAAAGTACTGGTGAAATGATGGTTTATTTATAATCCAAAGTATGATGACAACAGTAAACAATATAGAGAACAGGCAATATACAACGATGTGAGCAGGAGCTGTGATTGTGGCAAGTGAAACATGTATATGTTTTACAGCCCTCAGAAGGCAGAAGGTGTGGGCTCCTGAGTGCCACATCTGGTAAAGGCGCTCCGTTTTGACTGCAGGATGCGTTCTCTATCATAGAGGTCGTCAGTTTGAGTCCAGGCTATTCCACTTACAGGGTGTCCTCTGTTAACCGCGCACCAGTGAACCCTGTAGACTGGCCGTGTGCCTGCAGGCTCGCCTGTAAGCTGCTCAGAGCTGAGTTGTCCTCCGACGCTGTAGAACTGGGTTGGCTCCATGGCGGGCCTACAGAGTGAAAAAAAGCAGTCGGCTGACTGCACACACTTCGGAGGACAGCGTGTGTTTGTGTTCGCCGCTTCCGAGTCAGCGCAGGGGTGGTAGCGGTGAGGTGAGCATGAAGATACAATTGGTCATTTCAAATTGGGAGAAAAACGGGGAGAAAAACTACCACATTATTTTCTAAAAAAAAAAAATTATAATAATAAAAAAAGGCAGAAGGGATACAATTGTACCCCTAAAATTGACCATGGGCACTTTGAAGACAGGTTACTCCCATTTCTGACAAGAACATGCTTGGCATCAAAATAAAGGCAATCGATTAAGGTTTAATTACATGTAAACATATCCCGCTATCTTTCACTTATCAAATATTTTCATTTTAAACACACTGAGGGGCATTTGCACCCCTTGCTGCTGATGAAGAGTTGTAGGCCTAGTAATGCACTGTATAGCACAGTAAAAACAATACAAATGGTTAATATGGTAAAGCAGAGTAAATGCATAGTACAGTATAAGCATTGGAAATGCATTGTAAACTTCAGCTGCTTTTTTTATTGTTTCTTTCTGCATGTTTTCAGTGTTCTACTTAGTTCATTTAGTGTGCAGTGCCAATACCGTAATATAATCCTCCCCTTTATTGTGTTTTGGTTACATTTTGATTTGAATGGAAATATTACTTTCTTGCCAATTAATAACAATTATTTAAATAGAAATTGTTATTTTTGAGTAACCAAAGACCAAATAAGAGAACTGGCCAAAAAAAAAGCTGTTTCTTTTTTTTCTTCTTGTAAAAGCTCAGATATTTGTTGATTTGGGTCTCCATTGTATCATGGACCCTGTCAAAGTTTATGTTGGAAATTATTTATTTTACATACACAAATACTTGCAGTTCTAATATGCTATCATGTACTGCTTTATTGTTAATTAATTAATTGTTAATTAACTGACTTAGTTAACCCCAGATATGTTATGTTTTGGATATTAAGAAATAGGTTTTAGACTTGAAGTGGCTTTTGGATGGAGCGCCATGTTGAAAAAATGAAGTAAAGCAGTGGTTCTGACAGGGAACTTAGTTCAAATCTTAGCTCTAATCACTTAAATATCTGGCATGTCTAGACACTTCCAATACCAGACTAAATCATCAATCAAATGGCTGGTTTCTTATGTGTCCCTCGATAAACAATATGTCTAATGATCGGCAAGGAAAGGATTTACATCTTACCTCAATCCATTATGACCAGGATTTCCCCCCAAAATTTGGGAGTATTTTTAAGAGCCCAGGGGGAATTTTATATAATTTTTTTTATTATTATTATTTAGAGGGGATTTAGGGGATTTCCAATGAGAAACATGTCACTTATTACATACTAAGCAGTGCCCTAAACACTGTCAATGGATTGGTTGAGTGAAATATAGTGGAGGAGGGTTAGGGCCAGGCTTGCATTGTAGCAACAAACAGCGCCCCTAGAGTATATTCTAAATCAGGATGACATTTTGTTGTGGATGGAGGGGCACATGGCAGAAGTGATGTGGGGTACGTCACCTTTTGTGAGAGTGTCAGTTTGAACTGAAGTCTCAGATGCAGTTCGCACTCAATTCTTTACCCCAACTCCATTGATATTTTTTCCATGGTCATGCTGAGAGGGAAAATATTCCAGTACTGTCATGAGTTTGATTATTAAACACAAGTTAACACACACAAAACAACAAAGAACCTTTGGTAAAAAATAAATGTAAAAATTGTCGTTGGAAGAAAAATACAAACAAAAATACACAAAACTGTAGGAAAGTGATCCACAACTAAAAGGTGAGTTCCGGTTGCTATAGCCCAGGAGATCTCAAATAGAATTATTCAAACTATTTTTTTTGTTTACGGTTATAGTGTAATTAAATTTTTCACCTTGGTTTATAATCTTTCATTAACACATATATAAACAAACGGCCGGACTAATAACCTTCAGTGCCATAGGCCTGAAATGGAGGACTTAAACCGTAATAGTTTTATGACTATTTTAGAGAGGTATCATTTTTTTAAATAGTGTAACTCTGTACATATCTACATTAAAATAATATGTTTCATAATTGTCTCAGCCATTCTAAAACTTAAAATATCACTGAGTTGTCTAATGGCTTTTAAAATGTAAGTCAATACATAATATTAAACCGCCTAAAAAGCCAGATTCATAACTGATACCATATGGTTGTTTATGCTGAAAATTAATATATTAATATATATTATATATATATATATATTATATATATATATATATATATATATATATATATATATATATAAATTAAGCGATGTATTTGATCATTGTTTACAGTAGCCAGTATTGTCACATTTAGGTGGTTTTACAACTGTTATGTTAGAATAACAAATAAATTAGAAAAAAGAACATAAGGGATTAATGCCCTAACGTGATGAAAATGTTACACTGCTAAAATTACTCAATTTAATCTTTGCATCATTTTTTTTTTGCGTGTGTGTACCAACTAGTGATTGCTTTACACCATAAGTAATTTTTTTCATTAAAGTTCTTATGAGTAGTGCCCCTTGTATACAGATACGTGTTTCTTTACATGCAGGATATATCCTGTTCAAGGGGGTGAATGATCCACTCCCTGCAGGTACAGCTGTGCAATTCTAAAAACACACACAAAAGGTTTGTTGGCTCATGCTAACTCATGCTCATGCTCATAGCTAAACACAGAAGTGCATGACATTGGATAGAGGATCCAAAACCTGTTCTGTCTCATGTTTTTTGGCTCCAGTAATACCAGAAACGCACAAAGAAGCTGCATTAAAATGAGCTGTTTACTATGCAGAACATGGATCTGTGCATCTGTTGATCACCTGATTAGAAATGCTGCAAGCAATAGCAGCAAGAGGCAACATGAATACAAACAACTGTTCGATGTTCAGGGAAATGAGAAATGCATCAAACTCGTTCAACTTGCTAACACTCTGTGGCTCTCAAGATGTGATTTAATATGTGTAATTTTAGACCAATGGGATGCCCTTAAGCTTAACTTCATGCTGGCCAAAGACAAGGAACAATGCTACATCTTTACCAGATGTACAAAGACATGTACTGTAAGATGTACTTGTTATTTCTGAAGAGAGTGCCAAAAGATGTGACATGGGTGATGCATTGTTCCAAACTGACAGTGTTGAACAAGTTCAGTTAAAGACGTTACCGATAGTTACATGTGTTTAATGACCAAGATTGCAGTGCCCACTTACCTTCAGACTGTGAAGAGCAAATTGTTGAACTACAATCTCAAAGATCATATTATGCCAACCGTAGAAATCAACTTCGGATATGAGTTCACATTGGAATGTGGGTGTATTGAAAATAATGTGCTTGTCACTGAAGTGAAGGAACGTTGCAAGGAATTCATAATACATCTGAACTTGTGGTAATTCAAAGCAGTGTGCCTTGACGTTGATGCTACAATAAATGAATGGCAAATGATTCCACATAAACAGTAGCTGCACACATCTGGAAGTGAGGAATTCTGGGCAGATGTTCCAGATGATTATCATGCAGGTGATAATAAAACATTTTCGCACATTAGCACCCTAGAACTTGCCCTTCTTACTCTGCCTGTGTCCAACGCAACTGCAGAGTGAGCATTCTCATATCACACCTGAATTAAAACAAAACTAAGAAAAAGGATGCATGTATAAACTGCAGAAGCCATGATGATAATCAGATATAGCTTAAGAAAAATGAACATAAACTGTGTATCTTTCAAGCCATCCAGACATGCCGAGACATTTTACATCACAGATCTTTGTAAGCAGGGCCCACGTAGATGCAAAGAAGCTTGGTGTCATTGCTGCTTCACTGAAAACTTGGTGTTATTGCTGCTGCACTACACTGCCATTTTTAAAGTGACAGTACAACTCCAAGGTAAGCTTGAAGTGGGTCTGTCGCTTTAAAAACAGCCTGCACAAATAAGTACTGCCTCATGTTATGATAGGGAAGGATATAGTTGTAGCACTTATACATAACAGTATAAACAAGTGTTAGTTTTAAGATTATTTGCTTTTTTTTTCTTATTCAATTTAAAATAGGGTTGGGGGGGGTTGTGTGATTTGGGGGATTTTAGGGATCGCTTTGGGGGGAAATTCAGTAGGTGATCTGGCAACAATGATTAATGTCCTGCAGTGCGCCAGTTTGCATCCTTCTCACCAGCCTCCATCTGCTTTTTTTGGCTATGTGTAACGGGAGAGGGCTGGAAGTCCTCAAACTTTCTATGGCTGTTTTTTTATATTATTTTTTTTTATTTATGCTTTCTCATAACAACAACAACACAAATCAAGCAGCAGTTGTGATTAATTTATAGAGCTCCTGCTTGAAGGAAGAGTGTAAATACAACTTGCATCACGCCTGCTGAAGCCAGGATTAAGTAACTGTATGTTTTTAACTGGTGTTCACTCAAAGTGGACTCAATTGTGTATCACATGAGGTCACCAAGTGAATATGAGACCACCCTGCTTGGGGATTTGAAACTGTTAAGTCTTCAGCTGAGAAATGTCATCCACCACCTTGCATAGTTATGGTGACTCATAAACAGGAAGTAGAGCCCTGTCCACAGCAGTAGTGCTTTCTTAATATCTTCAACCCTCATTTTAAAAACAATGAGATTAGCAGGACACTCAGAGCAGCTGGCAGGTATGATCAGTGCCAAAGCAAATATTGCCAAATTAGTAAAGCATGCTGAACAAATTAAGGCTCAAATGGACATTTATCGAGTGATAGGAATTGATAGAGTTGTCAAAAAGACATTGATGTTAAAGTTAATCTCTTTAACTTGGTGTTTGTGTTGGCAAGTCACTGCAATGGAATAATAATAATAATAATAATAATAATAATAATAATAATAATAATAATAATAATAATAATAAACATTATTAAAAAAGTTCAAATTGCTAAATTTT
Source organism: Polyodon spathula (assembly GCF_017654505.1). Taxonomy (NCBI): domain Eukaryota; kingdom Metazoa; phylum Chordata; class Actinopteri; order Acipenseriformes; family Polyodontidae; genus Polyodon; species Polyodon spathula. The sequence goes on from NC_054539.1 coordinate 63,294,749, forward strand.
ACAATCTACTGGTAACTATTGAAGACTAGCTTCGAGGTTAAAGATTATGGTATACCTTTTTAAAATTTAATGTAAGATGCCATCCTCAGAAATAGATTTAATTTATTATATCATATAATATATAGTAAAATAACAGTAGAGCTAACCAAGGATTTGTGATTCGTTTTCTTATTTCTTAGTATCACACAATATATAAGCATTGCCGTTTCTTCTAAGATATGTTCATTATTTGCATGTGTTTTATACTTCAATTTGGAATATGCAGATATAGATTCAGTGTTTCTGTTGCTTCCTGGGGCCTAATCACTGTTGTAGCTAAAATTCACTCCAGTGGTCTAGCTACAACCCCACCATTTGACCTACATTACAGCAAAGGCACAAGGATGCATCATTCTTTCTATGGCTTTGTATTTGAAATACAGTATGTGAAGAACCAAATGATTTTCAACATAATAAAAGAGGAGGAAAAGGGGTGAGGGGGCATTAATAATCACAATAAAGCTAAGAAGTAAGAACTTATCATTTAAAACACTTGTTAGATCTCAATTAAATAGCTACTTCATATCTATTTGAGTAATGTAAATATCAGATTTAGATTTATCAAGGATTTCTGTGTTTGTTTTTTATAAAATAGATGACAGTTGATATATGTGATAATATGTACTGGCATTGTTATGTTAATTCCATGTTCTTGAAAGTGCTTTAAACAGACAAGGAAGTAAAAGTTCAGACAACAAAAGAGTATTTTTTAAACAAGCTTCTTTGATATGTGATTCTAAATATGCAAAAATGACTGTAAGGTAACTGTGCAGGTGAAAATAATATGACAAAGATTGATCTTGCCTTGGTGTTGCTTTTGCTCGATCAGATTAATTATGATTGATAAAGACTAAAACATGTGTACCTGCAATCTGTGCTGTCAATCTATGGTTTCAGATGTTCAGTTTATAGTTGATCATAGTTTCTTTATAAACGGTAACCTTTCAGATCAGTTTTATGCAACACTGCAGATTTTTCAAGGTGCTGGAAAGAATCAAAACATTTTTAAAGAAAATTGGAACATGAGAGGGAAGAAGTGAGGCTGTGAGGCCAGTCCAAATGGATGTGCTGCACAGGAAGTACAGTTACCATTTGGAATGGCCTTTTTTTTACACCCAGTTACCCAAAAGTTGTTTTTGCATATATTTAGAACTACATGTCATTGCACCTTTGTGTTACCATTACCTCAGCTTTGATAAAATGAGTATATTGCCCAATAGGTGTTTCACTATAAATTACAAATATCAAATATGTTTATACTGAAAAAATATAACTTAAAAAAAAAAAAAAAACAGCTGTCTTCAGGTTTAATTTTAATTTATACACGTGTTTCTTTGTTTACGCTTTTTGTATTTAGCAATAATGTCATGAAGTCATTCACATACATTCTATAATGTATAGATTTAAAGGGCTGTTCAGAACTGCTGATAATAAAAAGGAATGCACAGGGCGTAGCTTTGCAGGATTTAGTTCTGTGTGCCAACCTCCTAACAATGTGTGATTGTACATGCTGCGTTTTGGAAAACACCTTTCATTCTTCAAAATACTTCAGGATCAGTGTGTCTGTACAAGTGTGCACAATATTGCTATTGTCTTACAATTCGGTTGTGTTGTTCTTACTCTGAGGAAGCTAAATTCTTGAGTATAATCTTCAGAGCCCTAAAAGTCATGCAGTGACACTTGGTGGATAATGTTGGATGAGTAGCATAAAAACATTAAAATCACCATAAAATATTTTACACAGCAAATACTGCACACTTGACCCTGTCTGCTAATATGTCATATGCTGCTTATTTATTGACAAGAAGTCCTTTTTTTTTAAGCAAAAGTCATCTGTGGAATAACAGTAGGCACTGGTGAGAAGTATGATCTCATGCAATACCTCCCTATCTTTTTTCAGTGCTTTGTTTAATATCACCTTTGATAACAAAGTGACTGGTTCAGGTTTTGCAAAAACCTGTTACAGTGTGTTTTAGAAGTCACAGTGGTGTATGCATTTAAAAAAATAGCTGCAGCTATATCAGTGGGGCCTTATTCTTGGAGTATGTGGATTCTGTAAATTGTACAATCTAAGTGTAAGCTCATTAGCTCCTGTATTCATTCTGTCTTCATTTCAAGGTTTAATGCTTAGAGGGTTGGTGTTCTGTGCTTGTTAAACAGACAGTCATGCAATAGAATGGAGGCTTGTTTTCCTTTTTTTATGATAAAGGTGTGTTCCGAAGAAAACATATCTTTTTCAGAGCATGAAACCATCTACCGAGGTATTGATTCAAACAAAGTAAAAGTAAAGCTGAATTTGGTATGTTTCTAATTCTGTACATGATCTTGGATTCTACAAAAGAAGAATGAAGTTTAACACATAAGTCTTATTTATTATATTACGCATGACCATTTTACTGTGCTCAGAGAGCGTCTAGTGTCAGGCATATTTCTGTAGTTATACGTTGTTCAGTATCACAAAACAACAACACAATAAATGTGAGGGATTCTTTCTTCTATTTACACCTTTACATTTTAGTTATAATTGGTTTGGCAACTGAAAACAGAAAAACAACAAAGTACAAGAAGCTGACAAGATGCCTGTTTAACAGCATCAGCAATGCCCTCCTTCCTGTCTAAAGCGATGCACTGCACACCCAATAACATGACAGTCTTTTATATTGATGAGTTTTGGGTTTTTAAAGAGTGGATAATTTGAAGATTATCTAAATACAAATAAAAATCTGGTGAACATGGTTTACCTAGATTTGCATTTTATTTTGAATATGCCTTGAATATATCTTGTTGTTCTTTATAATGCTTTCAGTCTGGATAATCTTGCGTTAAAAAAACACCTTTATTATAATACAAAATCTTACAGTTTCCAAATAAATTTAAGCCAAAAAATGGTTGAAGAAAAATAAGTAAAGTAAAAATAGTGGGAGAACAGCCTCATCCTTTGGAGCATCCCAGTGCTGCCTGCTAAAACACAAAGTGCTCATCATGGTCCGCAAAAAATATCAGGCATCGTGTACTCCCCGCCACCGGGCGAGGCTGGGAGTGAGGTGGTGGTGGTTGGGGAAGAAATGGTAATTTGAAAGCACAGCAGGACTGAGTTTACGACGTAGGTTTATATACCTTATAGGGTTGATGGGGACTTGCCGGTAATTAATGTGCTAGACACCTTAGATTTCCTGCCTGAAAACCTTTTAAGGTTTATATTTCTATGTTTAACCATGCTTTCGTTAATACTTTATTACACTTTGCTGTGTTTTTACTATTATAAAGTTTTATAAGGGGTCCAGCACATTTATATGCATGAAGTTCATAATATTCTCATTCAGTACGCCTCAAAGCATATTCAGTAATGCATAGGTGGAATTTTTTATTATTGCTTGGGACCAATTTTCTCATAACATGGTTCAAACCTGTTCAGTCAAGTACTTATTTGTTAAAGTACTTTTTGAAACCTGGGTTGGTGAGTGAAAAAATCCAGATGTTTATTTTATTAAGACTTTACTGTTACCTTCTTCCTCCATCCACTGTCAGTGAATGTACAATGTTACCCTTGGAATGACGCTGATTCACTGTACAGCAAGCTTAACTCTTCAGTTATGCCTGAGGCGACCCTCCCCACATTCCAGCATCCCAACCAGCTCAATGGAAACTATTTTCTCTTTCTTTTAAATCATTTTTTTGTATTGCTATAAAGACCAAAGACTAAATACTGGTAATCACACATTGACTGGTTATTACCACTGACAATTTCTTCAATATAAAACTATCCAGAATGTTTCAGTGTCAGCTCCTAATAACTTTTTAGAGCAGCTCACTTTATTGTCTGTGCAATTAAGTAGTATTTAAAAACTAAGACCTCCGCTTTGGCATATTAACTCGGTAGGATATACAAACTTCCATGTGTTTGCTTGTTAGCCAACTGATAAATTACATATACATATAATTGATTTTTATATTATACCATCAGAATGCTCTGAAGTTCAGTTAAAGTCTGGTGTTTGCATAATTCTTGTGTAAACAATAGCAGAGTGTGCTGACCGCATAACTGAGTAATCCCTGAAGGCATGTCATACCTCCCTATAGACAGGCAACACAAAACCTTATTGTCTATCTGCTCATCAGAGGAACAGAAGTTGTATTGTGGTTAAGCCATTTAGTTCGAAAGAATTTACCTCGGAAAGAGTTAAGTTAAATTAAAAGTGACCAAGAAAAGAAAAGAAAAAACTACCAAGCTTATTTTAAAGCCAAGATCTATTGCTTAAAGCTTGCAGTGTTTCTCTTAAGTAAACATGTTTTAACTTTGATTTAAAATCATATTAAATATACTATCCTCTTTGTGACCTTGTGAATATTAAAAAAAACTGAAACAAGTGGTGGCAAGTTGCAAAAAAATAGATATTTTATTATGAATTTCAGTTTTTGGCATAAAAGAAATGGATGAAAGGCTATCTATATATTCCTATCTTTAAAAAGCAAAACAACTAAAATTATTAAATAAGTTTTACAAAAAAATAATAATGACAACTTATTACTGATACAATACAGTGGTGAAAAACAGTAATAATTCAATTTGCGTTACACAGTAGTTGAATTACTAAGCCATTTTGGTTGATATCCTTCATTTTCTGTTTTGTCTTTCCCCACTATGAGTATTCTGACGATGTTTGGTATTGATTGGTGCATATTTACAGTTTTCCACATTTGAGTAAAAAAAGACCTGCCTCATACTTTGTGTTAGTATACTATTTTAATGTTATATATGTTAGCAAAAGATCAACTATTTTAAGTTATCACAACACAGTCAATGGGGAAGAGTAAAAGATCATGTTGCAGTATTAATATTTAGCAGACATACCCTTTAGGCCCTGTCCACTCTACATAACCGATCTCGAGAACGTATAAAAAAATGTTTGAATTAGTTCAGCTCATCGTGTCCAGGCTAAAGTATTGTTTCATGTTTAGTCAGACTTAATGCATACAAACATTATTAAAATAGTTTGGTTATAGTTCCTAGCAGTGCAATGGACTGGACTTAATACGATAGGATCCCACCATGCACTCTCTGTTTACACCTTGCAAATATGGTGTCCGTGCCCACAGAAGACATAGTGCTGCTTAGCATAAACATTATCAATCAATCAATCAATCAATCTTTACTTTATATAGCTCCTTTCATACTGGACCACCATCACAAAGCACTTTACAAGATACAGTAAAAAATAAATAAATGCGTAATACATGAAATACAGTGAAAACATTGCATAATACATTAAATACAAGGCTAGGATGTAAAAATAATTCTGGATTAAGAGATAAAGAAAAAAAGGTACATTTTTAAGTGGAGCTGGGTGTCATCAGCATAGGAGTGAAACATAAGTCTGTGTGGGCAAATGAGGTGAACCAAGCGAAGCATATAAATGTTCAAGAGAAGGGGCCCAAGAACAGACCCTTGAGGAACACCACAAATGACTGGGTTTGTGACACCACTGCTTCCATCATAGAAAACAGATTGCATGTGTCCAGATAGGTAAGAGGACATCCAGGAGAGACAGGTTCCAGACATCCTAGCATTTCTGAAGATGGTCAAGAAGAATGCCATGATCTGTGGTGTCAAAAGCAGCTGTTGGGTCAAGAAGGACAAGCACAGATTGAGCACCAGCATCAGCATTGAGCAGGAGATCATTCATAATCCAAAGCAGAGCAGTTTCAGTACTGTGATGCGGCCTGAAGCCAGACTGCAGAGATTCAAGCAGATTGATATCTGTGAGATGATTCATCAGCTGACTGGCTACAGCTCTTTCGAGAGTTTTGGAGAAAAAAGGGAGATTGGAGATAGGATGGAAATTAGATAAAAAAAGCCGGGTCAAGGGAGGGTTTTTTGAGTACCGGTGTAACTCGGGCAACCTTAAGGGCAGCTGGAACTGAGCCAGAGTCCAGGGACAGGTTGAGAGTGCATAATGGAAGGAGCAAGATCTGTAATTATTGTGTATCTACATAGTAGTTACATAGTAAATACATGTGTACTTGCACATAATTACAATGTTGTTGTGCATAGTTACAATGTACTTAATGTGTAAATATTTTTGCATGTAAGTACACAATTGTATCAGAAAAGAGTTAGGTTAGAGTTCGGGTGAGGGTTAAGTTTAGAGTTACGATTAAGATATATTTTATAGTGTACTGAGGTTACCTTATTATGCCATGAATGTGTTACTGTTACTTTGTAGGGAAAGTATTTTGCAAGAACAGAAGAGCTTGAGGCCTGCAGGCATGAGATGGGTGTGGTCTTTGACGAACCAGTACACCTGTGAGAACAGTGAGTGGCTATCAGTGGGGATTATGAGGAAAGGTGTGAAGTGTACTAAACCACCTGAGCTGTGCAGCAAAGTTCCTATTCACACAACTCCAGGAAACATTTCACTGCTCCTCACTGTAAAAACAAACATGCAACACTAATAAGTATTTCTGCAGTGCCCAGTATGACTGCAGTGAATTTCAATCTATTATCTAAAACTAATTTATCTTATTATACCATCTTAGAACATAAGAACATAAGAAAGTTTACAAACGAGAGGAGGCCATTCGGCCCTTCCTTTCTAGTTTAAATGCTTCTGAACCTGCTTGAGGATCTTTTCTCAAAGTAGATTGGTTCCCTTTTTATTTAAGTGCAGTCTGTCCCGTCTATACAGATAGTCCTTGTTGTAGAATGTTGTCCAATGATCAAGATAGGTGAAGCCTTCCCGTGTGCACCACGTCTTCAGCCATGCGTTTAGATTAATTATTTCCAGCTGTCCATATGGTCCTTTGCAAGGTGCCGGTAGTATACCAGAAAATACCACAGTTTTGGTCTTGTTTTTTAATTTCCTTCCTAGCTCTCTGAATTTGTTTTGTAGGGATTTTGGTCTGTCTCTTCCAATGTTGTTGTACCGATGTGGATGACTACTACCGGGTCATCTCCTGTTCGTTTTAGGAGGCTGTCCACGTTCTGAGTGATGTGTATGACGGAGGCTCCTGTAAGGCAGCACACTGTTGTAGTAAGGGGTTCCAAACTGCAAACTGAACTTTCTGTGTTTCTCAGTATGGAGTCCCGAATAATCATGACCTCCCTTCTTTTTGCTGTCTGGTCACCACTGTTAATAGGTTCCTGGATGTTGTTCCTTTCGTTCTCTTGATGTTGGTTTTGCTCATCAAAATTTTGAAGTGGCTCAGATTTGTTGGATGTTTTGATTTCTGGTGGTTGTGTTTGACGAAGTGTCTTTTTTTCCCTGCTTCTGCCTACCTGAACCCATTTGTTCTGACCTTCTATCTCCCTGGTGGCTTTCATTCTGTTAGGGGTGGTACAGACTTCCATGAATTGTGGGTGTGCCAGCTCCTCAATATCCTGTTGCTGTCTCATTTCTTCCAGCTCCATTTCTAGCATACTTACTAGTTTATGAAAGTACTGGATCGTGCGACACTTTACACACACTTGGTTTAGCTCTGCTGGGTTTTCTCAGCTTTCCCACATCATGCTTGTGTCACAGATTACTGGCTTGAAGACCATGTTAATTTTTTTTTTTTTTTTTTGAAGTTTAGTTTCTTCTGCAGCTGTCAACCTGCTTTCAAACTACTTCTAAACTGCTCTGCACTTTTCCACGCCTGTACTTCTCCCACAATGTTGCTTCCACTCGCTGTTGCTGGGAAGACTGCCTTGTTTAAAGCTGCGTTGTTCTGTTGTGCTGTTGGCTCCTCCCCTCCCTCGTGTCTGAGAATGGCACTGAATTTGAATCAGCTGCTCCGAGTTTCAGCTTGTTTGTTATCAGCAAAACACACACAGCTGTATTTTTATATTGCAGTGTTTTCCCAATGTCCTGTGTTTTCTGATTAAAGCAATTAAAGATGTAATTTCTCCTTACTGCTTCTAAACTGCTCTGCACTTTTCCATGCCTGTATTTCTCCCACGCTGTTGCTTCCACTCCTTCCATCTTCATTCAGCAAATCAAACTGTGAAATATTTAAAAAAAATCACCCACACCTATAGATATGACACATTCCTAGTGGTGTTTGATTTTCTATAAAGAAAAAAGCCAAGACTATACATAGCTCATTTAATTAAATTATTTAGAACCTGCACTTTCATTCCCCATCACATTGCAGTGCTAGTGGCATTGTGGTAACCTCACATTCTGTGATGGCACAATCGGACCTGCTAGCACTACTGAGAATACTTTGGGTCAGCCCTTGTCTAAACAGAAAAGTTTTTGAATCAGTACCTCTTTGTAGTGGATAAATTGGTTGGCTGCATTCCAGGTCTTTTAGTGTAAAGGCCTGTGGTAAGCCTTAAATAAGAACATAATTAAACGGACACAAATATCTATGAAAAGAAAAGTTGATGTCATACAGACTATTTTCAAACATTCTACATGCTTCAGATCTATTCTGTAAATCTAGAAAATGAAAGTGACTTAAAAAAAGCAATACATGCAAATAGTTTGTCAGGACACTTTTTGACAATACAACTGTTCTGAAGACTCCTCTGTGGTTGTGCCTTTTGTCTGATATATATATATATATATATATATATATCTATATATATATATATATATATATATATATATATATATATATATATATATATAGTGCATATTTAAAATATAATATTTGGTATTTTCAGCCCTAAAATAATTTAAATGTTATAAACCATAGACCAATAATTTAACTGTTCCTTCTTAATTTTCTATTTTATCCCTGTGACATAACGTCATCAACACCCTGCTATTAACGTAATAGTTTCTATTGCAGAATCTGTGCATTACAAATTAATTAAACATGTTCCCTTTAAAATAATTGTAGCAACAAGATAATTCTATGAATTTTATCCATTGTGCATTTCCATTAGCTTCATAGGCCTCAGATATGCAGTTTTGAAATAAACACGTTATAACAAACATGTATTTTAATTTTAAAACAGACATCTTGCACTACACGACTTTAAAGAATGTTCCTTGCCTTCCAGGAAGTCTTTTACTGCTTTACTTCCTTGAACATTTCACCCCCGCAGTGTCTTCTGGGACAAAGCATGCTATTGGCTGAAAACATGTACGTCAATAGAGGAAGAGGCTGATTGGTTGAAATGAGTGGGGACAATTTCACCCCCCAAGTAAAATGACCTAAGAAGTACAAGACAATCTAAAAGCATGACTTGCAAACAGACTTCATTAACCTAGTGTAATACGAGAGATCATGTTTTTTTTGTTTTGTTTTGTTTTTGTTTTTAAGTACATGTTTGTTAAAACTTGTTTATTTCAAAACTTCAGACCTACAGTGTAAAATGAACGAGCCATTTTGTTAGCTAAAATTACTTTTGCATAATCTTTTAAGTTAGAATGCAAGTCACTTTATTTGTTTTGCAATGTTCAGGAATGCCCTTTGTGCTTGATATGGAGTTTATGTATTCTTTATGTCTGTTTCAAAGACATTTCCACCCATGGTGACTACTGTCTGACATTATGTCAACATTAATAGTGGTGTGTAGAATGTTTCCTTTTAAATTATGTATCACACAATACATACGTTTTATAGGATCCAACATGTTTTTTCTAAGAAAATCCTGTGTACTATACATGTGCCGGAATTAAGGAAATAAGGCAGGGCTGTATTGGAATTATAATTTTACAGCCCTGCTACAGTATCTGCAAAGAAGTGTCATGGAATCTCAAGTGTCCATGTATCTTCATCTACAAATATATATATATATATATAATATATATACACACACACACACACACACACACACACACACACACACACACACATATATATATATATATATATATATATATATATATATATATATATATATATATATATATATATATGTATATATATATATATATATAGCCATATATATAATAGCATAATTTTCGTAGGTGTCAGATTTTCCCATATGAAAATCGCACATATTATATTCAATGTGAATTTGATTTTTTTATGGTAATTTATTTTAAGTTGCTGGTGAATAACATTTTTTGAAGGCCCCTTGCATATATTTCATTGCAGTACTTCCAGTGAACTTCGCAAACTTGAATGAAGTAATTAGATCAACATTGACTGTGTTTAAAACCACTTTTGATACCCAGAATGCATATATTTTTCTTAGTTTTTTAATGAGATTGTTGCGATGCATTTCAAGACTGATGAATGAAATTCTGCCAAATTCACTTGCTCATGTCATGCGCATGTTCATTGACTCAGCACAGCAATAAGTGCACCGGTGCCTCTTTGGTGCCTCCGTTACAGACTGCTGTCCACATCCATCACCATAAACAGACTGCTGTGATTACTTTGAGGGCCCCTTTTGCCTTAGTTGTGATATTTTATTCAGCCCACTATTTCTTAATCAGGCATTTTGAAAGAGAATCATTTTAATGTACTGAAACATTGTCCCATCTGTTGAAAGCATGCCATAGTTATGCTGACCCATGTCTAATTGCATGATAGGGAGGCAAATGAACTGTTTGGCTGCTTTTCGTAGTAGGGCCTTTTATTAGTGGGAGGTGGCAGTAAAAAAAGAACACAAGGAAGACTGAAAGTGTTTACTTAAAACCAAAGCCAAATGGCCGGAAGAGTCATTAAAAATCATAGGCTGTCAATGAAGACAATGTCTGACTGCTACTAGTTCATTCCAATTCTTGCCTTTTTTACATTCCATTATCTGTTTTAATGTTTGTGGTTACTTCCTTGTAAGCACTGATGTATAGTCTTTTGTTTGGTCTTCAACAGGTGGGATCTGAAGAGTTCAAGCAGCCAGTTCTTTTTTTTCCAAAAGGAAACAACAGAATATAAATGTTATTCAAGTAGGTACTCCTGTTTGCAGATGATAAAGAGAAAAAGCTGTTGCGTAAAAGGACATTTTATAATACAGCATTATTATTATTATTATTATTATTATAAAGACCATTGACCAAATCCTACATGCAGCCACAGACAGATCCATCTCCCATTCATCCTCTCTTATACATGTCACGATTTCTCCTCTTTCGGAACAAAATCGACAACATCTATTCTACGCTCTCCCACCACAAACCCAGTATACTACTTGACCACCTTGACGCTCTTCCGGTTGCCTCTCCTGCCCTCTCCTTCTCTCTCCATTGCTGATGTTTCCGGCTTACTGTTGAAGTCAATTACTGCCACATGTCTCCCGGACCCCTGGTCGATTCACCTTGTCCGTCTCTGTTCTTCTGATTTTGCACCCTCCATTATGCACACTCTCAACCTGTCCCTGGACTCTGGCTAGGTTCCTGCTGCCCTTAAGCTTGCCCGAGTTGCGCCAATACTCAAAAATCCCTCCCTTCACCCAGCTGACTTGTCTAATTTATGTCCCATATCCAATCTCCCTTTTCTCTCAAAAACTCTCAAAAGGGCTGTAGCCAGTCAGCTGATGAAACATCTCATGGACAACAATCTGCTTGAATCTCGACAGTCTGGTATCACAGTACTGAAACTGCTCTGCTCAGAATTCTGAACGATCTCCTGCTTAATGCTGATGCTGGTGCTCCCTCTGTGCTTGTCATCCTTGACCTAACAGCTGCTCTTGATACCATAGATCATGGCATTCTTCTTGACTGCTTTCAGAAGTATGCTGGAATCTCTGGAACCTGTCTCTCCTGGATGTCCTCTTATCTATCCATATGCATGCAGCCTGTTTTCCCCGCTGGACGTAGTGGTGTTGCAAACCCAGTCACTTGTGGTGTCCCCGAAGGATCCATTTTCTACATGCTTCCCTTGGGGCACCTCATCCACCAGCACAGCCTCATGTTTTACTCGTATGCTGACGACACAAAGCTCTACTTAAAACTCGACCCTGTAGCCCCTCTGCCATGGACCAGCTCTTGGCTTGCATTCAAGACATCAAACTCCTTCTAGTAGGATCTAAAACTCAACTTAAAATCTAAACATAGCTACCCTGAACCTCGGATACTGTCTGCTGCTGCCTTCCCCCAGAGTACGAAGCAACCTCTCCTTTGATTTGATCTCCTCCGTGGTCAATCTTCCTTCTGCCATCTTCAAAACATCTTTAAAACATCCCGGATGGAGAGAAACTGTGTCTCCTCTCGACTCAACTACTGCAACTCTCTATATGGTGGTCTCCCGGCACGCACCATAAACCGACTGCAGCTAGTTCCGAATATCGCTGCCAGGATCCTTATCAGATGTAAAAAACATGATCACATCACCCCCCCCCCCCCCCCTGTAACGTAAACGTAAGGCCTCTATGAAGGTAGTGTGGAAAAGCAAAGTTAGCAAAGATTTAGAACTAAACTAACTTACACAAAGCTTGTGCAACAGAGACCTGTTTATTTTACAAGTATATTGAACAACAACTGTGCATGATAAACCCTTCTGCAGGATTAGCATTCTCTGCATATTTATTTATTCATTCTTTTTATTTTGGATTTCACTTAGAAAAGCTACAGATTGTATTGGTATGTCTTTGTTTTTACCTTACTACTTTACTGATGAGTGTACAGCAACAATGATTGCTTTGTTTATTCCTGCATTACAATTATTATAGTCTTCGTGATGGCAGGATGTATAGGTTCAAAGGATAACATTACTGTATCCACAATCTGCGTGTGTACTGTATATGAGGCATCATGCATGCAATTTGGAAATAAATGGAAATGGAACAGAGCCAGGGTATTTCATGGGTTCACCAAATGTTGCGTAAACTATAGAGCATCCAATTTCTCTATATGCACACAATGTCCACATTTCCAAACATTGAAAACACATGGTTTAGAGTAGTTTTTTTCTAACCTTGAGTTATTAGTTCCCAAAAATACAAGACTCTACAAACTTTCTGTTGTTCGTTATGTTTAATGTATAACCACATACCAAGCATATTTCAGCTATATGTTTTTTGTCAAGTACTGGTATGTTAAAAGAGTATGTGATATGGCAAGATAGTATGTTTCATGTATATGCATTCAGTGCTGAATATCAGATCACACATGCATATCCCATATTAAATTTGCATGATATGTTTGACAAGCCTGCAATACATTTAATGAGTAACAACCCAAAACAATGCTGTTTTGCAAGATAGCTAATGTCCTTGAGATGTTATGCTTTGAAAATTTTAAAAGCCACTTTACAACCTTCATTTCATGACTGTCCTCCAATACATGGAGTTTCAAATGTTTATGTTTTTAAGTACAACAGATAGGTATGAACTAGAACAATACAATTAAAAATAAGATTTTGGAGCTGAAGCAGCTTTCTAAATAATTTTTCGGTTGACCAATTAAGAGCAATTGTTTGTGCTTGGGGATACATTTTTTTTCATGCCAGATGCAAATATTCATGTAGAAATGAGATCCAGCAGTGTACTATAACAGAAGAACATTTACATTTCCTTTGCTAGCAAATCTACTTCTGTCCTGCACACATGGCAATGATTTTCCATTCCTGAGCATGCTGTGCCATTCTGTACTCCTTGTCACATTCAAAGAGTGACTGGTATGTTTTATTTATGTTTCCACCACCAACATCCACAAACACATCCTTTATATAATTGTATTCCCACGTTCCTTAGACTTACAGGATTTTTCAAGGATGTTCATGGTTTTATTTTTTAACCAAAATGCCATACACTTTAATTCCAAAACAAAATCTCCTGAGGTACAATTTTTATTTTTTACTGTTTAGTCATCTCGATTTTATGCTAGTATGTTAGTTAGGTACAGAAGCCTTCCTCTGGTATGTATAGGACGGTACAGTACAATAACTCAGCTCTGCAAAAATGATTAAATACTAATTGCTTACTAAATACTAATTTTCAGGTTATGTTTCATCTATTGTATAGCTCTCTCTCTCTCTCTCTCTCTCTCTCTCTCTCTCTCTCTCTCTCTCTCTCTCTATATATATATATATATATATATATATATATATATATATAAAATAAATCAGCACATGTATTGTTATGTAGTACTACCATAAAAGTGTAAAAACCAAGACTTTGTTTTCTTATATATTAATTAGCATATTCATAGGTTACCGATATGTTTAGCTCATCAAAGTGTGTAATGTAGGGCTTTATGGCAGAGCTGGGAAAATAACATGCATTTAACAAGTGTTTATGAGAAAGAAGTTGAAGGCACAGCATAACTGGATAGAGTCACTGGCATGGCTTGTTACCGTCAGGGAGAAAGATACACCAGAAGCTGCAAATTAAGAGTTATTGTGCACTTTTAATAACACAAAAACAACAAACAAAACACAGCAACAAACAAATAGGCACAGTGGCCAAAAATAAATGGTTGAAACAAGCAATAAAACGGCACAACATTTGCTTCCATAAACTTCCAACAGCGTATAACTCCAATGGTTCCAATCACCTACTCACCAACCTTAACACCAACAGTGTTTGCCCTTTTATACACCTGTGGCTGGAGCCTAATTAATCATCAATTATTCCATTATGGTCCCAGCCACATTCCCACATGTGTTCTGGCAGGAAGGAATTTAACCCCCTCCCTGCCAACCCAATATTCCCCACACCCACACATTACACTGGCTCGGCTTCCACCCTGCCACACTAGGCTATTCAAAATACCCAGAAAGGATTGTTTTTTCAATACAAGTGATGCAATGTGTTCAGTCCAAAAGCAGAGTTCTGTTGTTCACTGGTTAGGGCACAATATTGGGGAATAAGAAAATGTCACAAACGATGCCAAAGCACAGACTGACAACTTAGAATCATGTTGCCTACTTTACTGTACTTCTCCCTCCCACAGAAGTGCTTACAGCTTTATGCATATTTTAATTGTGGGCAATTGTAGAAGGCGGTTCAGGAGATAGACAGGCAGACAACAGACAGGACAGCATTATTGAGCATCCAGTGAATGTTTTGAGAAGACTGATACGAGTTTGGGGCCAGATTTCGAAAAGCTGATAAAAGAGATTTATTAAAAGTAAGGGCAGTTTTTTAACTCCAGTAAAATACCTGGATTTCTCAATTCAAGTGAATGACAGAGGCTTCTGTCTTAATCAGTCAGTGACTTTCGTTACTGGCTAATCCACTACATTAATTTCACACTATTATCAAAATGAACTTTAAGTTTCTTTCAACTCAAAACTTTGATATTCTATTCAAACATAAAAAAAGAACTTGAACAGCTTCTTACCATAATGTTCCTAGGGAAAAGAGTAAAGGTATGTTAAGCACATTTGCTAGATCTATATAATAGTGTATGTAGTTAATCAGCTTTGATTTATGAAGTTTCAGATAATCCTTGCATTTATGGATAAAAGGTCAGTGTCTTTACAACACAGTTAGATGGATTTAGATTTTGAGCTGCACACATCTGCATTTTATTTAACAGAGGTTCTAAAACTGCAGTACAGGGACTGCATTTTCCTGCCTTGGACCTTGTAACTCACACAACAGTGTGCTCCTAATGTCCCTGCTTGTAGTTTAAGATCTCAGGATGCTCGTTTGTTTGTAGTCCCTAGGCTTTTGACTGCAGTCTGCTGGAGCCATGGCTTTCAATTATATCCCTCAGTTTATTAGGAAAGCAGATTCCATTAATGTTTTGAAATCTAGGCTTTTTTAACTTGGCTTTTGGTCACATGTATGTGTGTGCGTGCATGCGTGCGTGCGTGTGTATTATATATACACACGCACAATTATTTTACAATTATTTTGTGCCCTCATCCACTTTTCTTATTCTCCAAAACAACCTTTATTAAGAATTACATATTGAATAAAAAAGGCTAAAGTTCGAGCATCCTGTTGTTCCACAGAGGAATAGACATTCAAGCTACAGGCAGCTGTGCTTTTCTTGGAAAATTTCAATTTTGTTTTATTTTCATTCTCTTGTGTATTTATTAATTTATTAAACTTTCTGAAAATACATATCTTTATTACTATTTAATTTGGGAAAGATAGTGCATGCAAAAAAATGAGAAATTAAGTGTTCAGGTTTTTAGTTTATAATACATATAACATAAACAACCATGAATCGGAATTTGCAACTTGTTTTGTGTTCAGGACTTGGCTCATCTTTTATTTGAGGTAATGTTTTTTTTTTTGGTTTATGGAGAAAATACTGGTGTGGGTTTTAATAGTTAGGCTACAGTTTATTGAGATGAAATGTGTAGTGCAAAGTTTTTGTTGCCTTCTATATAAACAAACCTAAAATATCAAGTTGCATTAACGTCTGCCTGGCTGGATGAGTTTTCAGCCATCACAAATGTCATTGTTAATCCCTTCAGGATGGCACAAGCACATTAAAGAAAGGAAAAGAACATCTGTTTCTTTTTCTTAAATGACATGAAGAAGTGTCCATTCTTTTTATCAGTTAACATGTCTTGACAATATTGGATTTGTTTGTGCCTTAAGGGAAAATGTATACAATATTTTTTTTTTTTTTACAAATTGAATGAAACTTTTGTTTGGAAAAAGAAAAGAAAAGAAAACATGTCATTCTGTGTCATTAATTTCACTGTATTCATTGATGTACGGTGTACACGATATGCATATATATATATATATATATATATATATATATATATATATATATATACACACACACACACACACACACACACACACACACACACACACACACAGTGCCTTGCAAAGTATTCAGACCCCTGACCAATTCTCTCATATTACCGAATTACAAATGGTACATTGAAATTTCGTTCTGTTTAATATTTTATTTTTAAAAGAATCAATTATTGTAAGGTGACATTGGTTTTATGTTGGGAAATATTTTTAAGAAAAATAAAAACTGAAATATCTTGCTTGCATAAGTATTCAACTCCTGTGCTGTGGAAGCTCCCAGTTTGCACCGATGAAAGAAATTGCCCTAACGAGGACACAATTACCTTACCGTTGGCCTCCACCTGTGAACCATTAAAGTTGCTGTCACATTTTCTGGATAAAAACTCCACTGTTCAAGGATCATTGGTAAGGAAAATGAAGGAAAATGAAGACCAAAGAGCATTCTACAGAAGTTAGAGATAAAGTAATACAAATGCATAGATTAGGGAAAGGGTACAAAATAATATTCAAGTGTTTGGACATCCCAGTGAGCATAGTTGGATCAATAATCAGGAAGTGGAAGCTGCATCACACCACCCAGGCACTGCCAAGAAATGGCCGTCCCTCAAAACTCAGCGCTCAAACTAGAAGGAAGACTTATGAGAGAAGCCACAGAGAGGTCAACAATCACTTTGAAGGAGCTACAGAGTTCAGTGGCTGGGAGTGGAGTAATGGTGCACCAGTCAACCATATCAAGAGCTCTGCATAACACTGGCCTGTATGGGAGGGTGGCAAGAAAGAAGCCGTTATTCAAAAAGTACCATCTGAAAGCACGTCTGGAGTTTGCCAGAAAGCATGAGAGTGACCCAGCTGCGATGTGGGAAAAGGTTTTGTGGTCAGATGAGACCAAGATAGAGCTTTTTGGCCAAAACTCAAAGCGCTATGTGTGGCGCAAACCTAACACTGCCCATGCCTCAAGACACACCATCCCTACAGTGAAGTATGGTGGTGGCAGCATCATGCTGTGGGGATGCTTCTCATCAGCAGGGACTGGGCATCTTGTTACAATTGAAGGAAGAATGGATGGAGCAAAATACAGGAAAATACTGCAAGAGAATCTGCTTCAGTCCGCTAAAAAATTGGAGCTTGGGAGGAAATTCATCTTTCAGCAGGACAATGATCCCAAGCACAAGGCCAAAGCAACATTGGAGTGGCTCAAGAACAAAAAAGGTGAATGTCTTACAGTGGCCCAGTCAAAGTCCTGACCTCAATCCCATTGAGGATCTGTGGCAGTATTTGAAAATTGCAGTCCACAAGCGTCGTCCAACCAACCTGAACAACCTGGAGCAAATCTGCCAAGAAGAATGAACCAGAATCACTCCAACACATACTTACTCCAAAAGACTTAAAGCTATTATTACAGAGAAAGGTGGCTGCACAAAATATTAATGTGTGGGGGTTGAATACTTATGCAAGCAAGATATTTCAGTTTTTTATTTTTCTTAAAAATATTTCCCAACATAAAACCAATGTCACCTTACAATAATTGATTTTGAGTTTAAGTGTTTTAAAATAAGATATCGAACAGAACGAAATTTCAATGTACCATTTGTAATTCAGTAATATGAGAGAATTGGTCAGGGGTCTGAATACTTTTGCAAGGCACTATATATATATATATATATATATATATATATATATATATATATATATATATATATATATATATATATATATATATAGATAGATAGATAGATAGATAGATAGATAGATAGATAGCCTAGTTTCATTTTGTAAATATAGTCCTACTGTTAAAGTCACTGTGCCTGACAATAATATAGGTTAATGTATTTGAAGCTTATAAATGTATTGTTGCTCTTATTTACAGTAGGTACTAAGAAAGGGAATAGCTATAATTCAAAGTAAAAAAGCATATTGTATGAGTATGTACTTAGTAAAATAATTACAAATAAAAATGGTAATATAATTGATTGTTTCTCCAGCTTCCACTGTGCAGCTTTGGAATGTCATCATTTTAAATGATATTTGCCGGCTGTAGCCCAGCCAACCATTAAATGTTCTGGTTTAGTTGGCACGATCCACTTTCAAAAAAACAATCTTTGTAAAATCTTTCTCACATTAAGAGGAAAGAATTGCCAAACAGCTCCCAACATCTCCAAGCTTATTATTTTAATTATGTTATGTCTCTAAGATTTGATTGAATGTATGTCACATTATTTGCTAAGGTGTATTATTTTAAATAATGTAAAAAAACATGGGTATGGTGAAAACATTACTAAGACAACTTGGATCATATATTATTTTCAATACATTTAAACCCAATAAAAGACAAACCAGGTGCACTAGTAAATCCTCCTACAAGACATATTCAAATCCATTAAATTGCATTACAGTGAAGAATTGACGACACAGATAATAAATACTGATTTGAAGACGAGAAGCAGTATAATCACAGTTACTGCAATGTGAGATCCTCACAGATGACAATGCAACTATAATTAGTACAATATTGCTGAAGGTTTAAGAAAATAGTTCTTGTTTCATAATAATCTTTCTCAATTTTTTTAATTACATTTTTAATAAATTTACAGTTGAATCGTGTGCCTCTGAACTATTTGGGACCAGAATCTGGTCTGCTTAGTGACAGTTTTCGGAGTGCTTTTGGTAATCTGTATCTTACAGAAAAAGATTTTTGTTTTATGGTTCTGGTACTTATATTTCATCAAACATCAGCAATAACCTTTTGAAAAAACATCACATGACAGCTGTAAGTGTTTTCCACATTGACCATAAACTTGAGGAGTAATTATCATGATATTGAAGTTTGGTTTCTACATTTGCTACCAGTATGCATAATAGGTCAGTTCAGACTACCAGGCTTCTGCTTAACATGAGTCTACTGTGCTTATCTGAGCAGACATCCCTGCACTGTTCAGCTTTCCTTCAGTCAGAGTCACTGTGTCAGACAGCAATGCTTGATGAATCAAAACCCTTGCGACTAGCTTTCTAAATGAACACACGCTGTCGTGCAAATTGAAAAACTTTTTTTTTTTTTTTATCATGGAATCACGCACTTTTTCAGTCAATCAGACAAGATACAAACACTACACATATAATCCTTTAATTCCAACTTTCTGGTTGTTACATAAGAACATAAGAAAGGTTACAAATGAGAGGAGGCTATTCAGCCCATCTTGCTCGTTTGGTTGTTAGTAGCTTATTTATCACAGAATCTCATCCCAGAGTGCCAGCTTCAACATTACTGGAGAGTTGCTGTGCTAGTCTTGGCTCTAAAATTGACAGCTCTCCACATCTTGTAAATTTTCTGCTAAATACACGAACACATTGACTTTTATACGTAGATTTACTGCTGAAAGGTGTTCCTAGTTTTACTACTAACCTACAGTTAAAGGAATACTATATATACCTGCACTGAATGTTTTTACTTTGTGTGCTGTTTCCTCCTGATTAATTCAAGACAATGGTAGAAAAGAGGAGTTTTAATATTCAGAACTTTGGCTGTACACTTAGATGTATATTGTTGTGCACTGCGGTAAAAGCAAAAATACGACTGTATCAATACAGTAGTGAAGCCTAGACAAGTGAAAAGAAATCACAGAATAGTATGGAAATTCACAGAAAATGCATAGTCGAAAAACATAGTAAACTGCAATATTACTGTGCAAATTTATCTTGTTAAACTTTATAAGGGACATATTTTACAAATCTTACTAAAGATCCCTGTGTGTAATCCCTTTTGGTCTCCCCGTTACACAACATATACATATAAGACTTCTGACAGGACAGGTTATTAAACCAAAAATGCAATTAATTCAAGGTAAGAAATTGTACTGCAGACATATGTATGTCTTTAACGTTCATCTGAAACATATCCCCTTGTCTCATACACATAGCCAATCTGTAACACATTATAAAGGCTTACTTATTTTATAGAGTAGAAAAAAAAAAACACATACACTGAAGGAGTGTAACTTAAAAATCACTGAAGGATTTATTTATTTCCATGTAATTCCTTAAAAAAAAAAAAACATACTTTATAACTGCATTAAACTGCATTGTAATGTAATATTTTGGACATATTGGTGTGTATTCAATTGATCTAAAGTATTTACACTAAAGAGACTCACATGCACTGTTAGATATTTAATTTTCATAAACATGGCATGCAAATGTATACCCACCACTGTTTACAAATACCTGTACATCCCAGTAACATTTTAACGTGTAGCAGAAGGGTTTGACAATGTCATTTTCAGTGTCTTAATGTGTTAGCGTTTCAATGCTTTGCATGCACTACTACTGAACATTTTAAACATTATGGGTATTTTGCAGTAAAACCACAGTATGTGCATACAGAATACCTTGGAATTAATACAGGAAATTCCAGCTCCCTTGCTTACGGATTTATTGGGTATTCCCACTTTGTGGCCTTGCTGCAGAGGGATTAGGGTTTTGGCAGAGTTCAAAATAGCTGATAAATCACAAGCAAGTTGTGGTAAGAGATTGGTAAGGCTGGTAAAGTTTTCATTTTAAAAGATCTATGCATTAGTTGGTTCATGTTTTAAATTGTGTAGTGAGAGCCTTGCTCTGAACTGCTGAAAATAGACATCTGCCACAAGGAAGTTTCTCCATTTTAAACAATGACAGTGCTAAAATAAGCTATGGTGCACGTTAACTTGATTAGAAGAATATTCCCTTTTCTCCTGCAAGTTTTTCCTGCAAATTTTTGTTTGATAACTGAGACATGTTGACAAAAATTAATGGAATGTTGGGGTTGGTTGGTAAGTTTCTTTAAACTACGAACGAAAGTAAGAATTTGTGTCCTATTAATTGCATTTTTTGTAACAGGGTTTATTGTGGACAAGTTAAACCTTCGTCAATAAGTTTCCTAGACATCAAATAAGCAGCATTAGTAAAGAATGTAACTTGCAACGCAGGTTGTTGATTTGATTGGTGAAAAGTGACCCGGAAACAACTGCAATTAGTCTTCTTACTGCTATATATATTAAAAAAATAATAATAATCATATTCCCAACCCAAAAGCATTTTCCACTGTGCAAATCGACAACACACACTTGTAACACAGACATCAGACAGCAGGAGGGGTTCGAGTTTGGAACAGAATTTTACCACAATGCCTTGGATTAGCATTTCCTGGTCTATAACAACTCACCCACAGCCACCTAGAAGTATTTTGAAATCTCCATCAGTATTTGTTTTAATTGATGGTAAATGGCACTCTGCTAAATGACCAAGCCAGTCCAGATGCCCTAAGAACATGTTTCGGATTCCAACAATCTACTCATGTTGAAAGCAAACAGGGCCATGTGGTAAGATTCATGTCCTTGACCTTTTATTTGGTGAACCACAATGTCCTGTGGGATTTT
The DNA here is from genome assembly GCF_017654505.1 of Polyodon spathula. Taxonomy (NCBI): domain Eukaryota; kingdom Metazoa; phylum Chordata; class Actinopteri; order Acipenseriformes; family Polyodontidae; genus Polyodon; species Polyodon spathula. The sequence continues at coordinate 63,316,748 of NC_054539.1, forward strand.
TTTTATTAGCCTTGGGTATAAGCTATACTTGACTATTTTAAGTACTGTTTGACAGAAAATTAGCAAATGGTAGCCAGTCCATATTTAAAAGGGATGTCCCACATGGGTCTGTTGCTGGCCTTATTCTCTTTCTCTATAAACAATTCATCACACTCTGTATTTACATGCCAGACCTTTTGTCAACTCTATTGTTTGTATATTGCTAATACTTCAGCCATATTTTAATACTAGTAAACACTAGTTGTTGATGACTAAGCACAGGCTGACAAATCCAAACACATAGGGGGTTATTTTCAAAGGAGATCTGCTAGAGGATCGCATTATTTCGACAGTTTTCAGCAAGGTCAATATGACTATCTGCCAGTAATAAATAGTGACAGCAAGTCAGACCAAGTGTCCCTGGCTTTCAACGTGGATCCTATGTTAGAAGCAGCTGTGTGTGTGTGTCTCTCTCTCTCTCTCTCTCTCTCTCTCTCTCTCTCTCTCTCTCTCTCTCTCTCTCTCTCTCTCTATATATATATATATATATATAAACTTAACTTGGCGAAGCTGCTGTTGGCTTCTTGTTCGGCCAGCTTCTTATTCTGATATTTTATAACTGATAGTTGTAACATATGTATTGACAAGTACCACAGACATATCTCTGTCATTAATATAGGTTGTCAAAAAGCCCTGTTTTTGGTTTATTCAGCAACCATGTGGCAAAGCAAAATTGATTAAGATTTGGTGCACTTTGAAATGATTCATTTCAGATTGATTTAGAATTTTAGCTTCAATTTGGGATTTTTGCTTTTTGTAATATGTTTTAATTCTTTAACAAATAGGACAAAGCAAAGGCAGAATACTGCAGACATGAGACAAACAGGTACATGTAATTCTACTTTCATTTACAATATCATCTCATTAACTTACTCCAACAGTTTATCGTTCACTTCTACTGTCCTTTCACTATAGCAAACAAAAGGCTTGGACCCCAGCAGGTTCATTATATTGAGGGTGTACTGTATTTATAACAGCTTGGCATGCTGTGAACTATGGACTCTTTAGGGGGTGCAAATCTCATAATCAGCTTACTGATACTCAAAATATTTCCATGCTAGAACATAACAGAAGTGAAAATCTCATTTTAGTCATCATTGATGCTAACTTGCATGTCTATGGTATCATTCTCTCTTATTCTACATATTACAAAATGTTATGACAGAATTTACCCTTTTCACTCCTTTTATATGACAGTTATACTCCATTCTAGCGCTCAGTGAAGCAATAATTGTATGATGATATAACTGTTTAATCTTTTGCAATGTCTTTCTCCTGGTGTAACCCAGGTTACTTTATGCTTTGTGAGATGATCCCCAAGTAACCAGCGTTTTCATTGCAGTCGGTAATTTATTGACGGCCCCTTATAGAAAAAAAAAAACAGTAGAGGTCTGCCTACATTTTCCTGAATGCGTTCTGAGCAGAGAAGACAAGAAGAAGGTCTAGCGTTTAAAAAAAATAGAGTACTGTGAAGATCGGGGATATTGAAATCTGAACCAAGTTTGGGTGTCCTTTATCACTTTTTCTATTTGACTCCAAATTTGATGTTCTTCATTACATACATCCATTAGTTTACTGGACATTTTCTCCAGCATCAGCATCTCCAAATATGAGCAAAGCCAATAGTCCCCAGTGACTTTGTCAATGTCCTATCAATTAAATCTCATAAAACGTTTCGCTTTCATACATCCTACTGCTATTAATCTTTTCACAGATTTGTCCCATAAATTGTCACTAAAATAGTTCAAAAGACATATCTTTGGGTCCAGTTGTTCTACTCTTCAGTAATTTTGGATACAGAATCAACTACCATAAACCAGTATCTCACGGGTTTTGGACAAGACCATACCATATGAACAAATACATTTTGGGTTACAGTGCCAAGAAATGGCAGAATCCCTTACCCTCATTATATTTAACCTTCAGGTGTAAGATACATTTTATGTATGAATTTATAGTGGATTAGTTTATTTCTCACAGATTTCAATATTTTATGCACATCCTTCCATACTCTGGTCCACATTTCAGGGGTAAACTGATCTTCAGTTATCTCTTTTGCATGTTTTCTGCAGTGGGCTACCTATTGTGGGCTTTGTGTTGTTTATTTATTTTTTTAATAAATATTGGATGCAATATGTGAGGTTTTTCCTATAATTTCCATAAATGTATATTCAAGCTCTGTAATTTGGGGGTTGCTATTCTTTCTCCAAGAAATTTGGTAAAGTGTGACCTAATTTGCAAGTAGAGAAAGAAGTCTTAAGATATATTTATGATTTAATTGTTGAAATGACATTGTTTTATCTTCAAAGAGATGTTTTAATTTGAAGATACCTTTGGACTCTCAGATAGTGTTCTTTAATGGTCTACCATTGCATACAATACTACCATTACACCATACAGGAGTACTGGGGGAAGCTGTCCCTTCAAATTTCAAAGCTTTATGTATGCGGCAGGCAATATCACATGATAATTTTATAACTGGGTTATTTATAGATGTCCAATATTTGGGGTGAACCACAGAGAATTTAAGGATACGTTACATTTATTTACCTCCAAGATCTCCTGTTCTATACCCCCACCACCACCACGTTTTGATCAAGGTTTATATCATAAGACCATTTGAATGGATATCTTGCATTAAATGAGATATAATATTTATAAATATCTGGGAGACCCAGACCCCCTATATCCCTGACTGCTGACAACTTCAACCTACTAATTATAGGAGCCTTTCCTGTCCACAGAAATTTACTGAATAATGCATATTTTTTAAAAAAAAAAACAATGTTTATGGAGAGATAGTGGGATGGCACCCATAAGAAAGGTTATTCTTGGCAAAATATTAATTTTAATTGTATCTATTCTACACCAAAATGTCAAAGGCATGTCCTTCCATCTGTCTAAGTCCTCTAAGACATATTGTATGAAGTAATTTCCTCTATCTGTGGTTTTAGAGTCACACCAAGGTATTTCATTCCTTCAGGAGACCATTTAAAGGATAGTGAAGCATCGGGTGGCAATGCCATAAATGTTCACAAAAATTTAGATTTAGAAGTGAGTAGTTTTTCGAGATTTACGATTATACTGTAAATGTACAGTATAATCGTAAATCTCGAAAAACTACTCCTAAATCTTTTGTAGTCATTTTTATATTACTTTAGTATAAATACATGTTAATTTGGACTCATGTTATTTTTTCTGACTTTATGTGAACGAAAAGATACAAATTTGCCCGTTTTCCCATTGGAAATAGTGATATTTTGAAATATCACTGTCCTGGTCACAAAAGCAAAGTTTGTGGGGAATAATATCAATTTTCTATACTTTTGAGGCATAAGCAATTAGGAAATAACACTTACTACCCAGGAACAAAAAAAAAAAAATAAAAATTGTTACACGGTGTAATTTACCTGCCTTATCACCAGTTCATTTATTTGCCATGCGAAGCGCTTTGTGATTCCTTGACATGAAAGGCTCTATATAAAATAAATTTGATTGATTTAATGATAGGTTAAAATTTTCAAGCAAAACAAGACAAATTCTAGCTTTTTATTTAATAAATCACTAAGTTCCATTTGTGTTTTTAATAATTCAGTATAAATCTTTTCATCACTGGGGTTTGCTTTATGCTTTGTTGAAAGATTTGTCAAGGTCTCGGTAAGTTTGTTAATTTCTGATTTCTTGCTTTCTTTTGGTAACTTGAATAGCTTATAAACCATCCTCTGTGTGTAGCTTTGTATGCATCTCATACAGTTGCAAATGAGTAAATAGATTTAGCATTTGTATCTAATAAATGTTTTGTTTCTGTTGTTTTACATATTCTTGATTTAATAATACTGAGTTATTTAGTCTACAGCTGAAATTTGTAATGTTACAGTTTGAATGGAGAAGGAGATAGTAATCAGGGATTGATCTGAATAAATTATATTCTAAATTTTTGATTACCAAACATTTGATAAACTGTCTTGTGTAACACAGAAAGCATCAATCTTAGAGTAGAATTTGCAGGGTCTCGAATAGAACGTGTTCTCTTTCTTTAGGATGAATTAATCTCCAAACATCAGATAATCCAGCTGCTTTGCACATGTCAGTTAGGGCATTTGAAATCTTAATATCTGAGGGAGAAGGTCTATTTGACCTGTCTGAGTTAGGGATAGAAACGGCATTGAAATCCCCTCCAATTAGTATTGGAAGCCTTACATAACAGTCAAGTAGTTTGGCGATTTGAGTGAGAAAGTGTATTGTGTCATTATTTGGTGCACAGACATTCAACAATACAACAGGTTCGTTATATAGTTTACCTTCTCTAAGTACATAACGAACATCGTTGTCTGTGATAATGTTCTGGACTGCAAAGGGAGAATTTTTGTGCACAAGTATGGTAACCCATCTGCTTTTACTGTTATAACAGGAGTAAAATATTTGTCCTACCCATTTTTGTTTTAGTTTCAAGGTTTCACTTCTTGTTCGTTTTACAGGACATTTAATCCCATTTGCATTCCAGGATGTAACAATCATATTTTTGAACTGTATAACTGTCATTAACAGTTATCTAATACAAATAATAACAACAACCGCAACAGAAAAAAATAAGGAAAAAAAATAAAGAAAAAGAAAAAAGGTGTTTGGAATTCACAACCATGCACAACAGCTCCCTATTGTGGTACTTTACGAACCACTGCATTTCTCATTTATATTCATGGATATTACAAACAAAAGAACAGTTTGTTGCTTTGTCCCATAAAAAACATGCCTAAGGAAAGAAGCGAAAACAGTTTTAACAAGTAAAAAACAGGAAAAAGGTTTTTAAGATAGTGCTCGGTCTTATGTTAATTAGAGCCACAAAAAATCTTGAATCTAACGTCCAAACAGACAACTTAAATGCGTTGCATGTATTAACTCACTGCGTCACAGCTGAAGCTTGGGAAGTAGCTTCTGAAGAGCTACTTTAACCTTTTGGGGATTTTCAAAGATGTTTCTTTTCTCATTAACAATAACCCGGAGCTTTGCTGGGTAAAGCAGTGTGTAGGGAATTTTTTTTTTTTTTTTCCTGAGAGACGGCTTAATACAATTATACTCCATCCTCTTTCATTGCAACTCAGCCAAAAAATCTTGGAAAGGTAGAACCTCTTCTGGTTGTAGGTCAGTTCCTAAATTTTCCTTGTCATTTAAATACAGTTCTGCTTGTCTCTATATCTGAATCATTTCAGGATAATTGGTCTGGATAGTTCGCCATCAGGAGGTTTTGGCCTTAAGGACCTGTGCACCCTTTCAATTTCTGGGCCAGTTTCTTCTCTCGGTATTGTAGCGTGCACGGGGGAAGGCAGCAGCAGGACTGGTAGGTGACATAATCATATACAAAGACATAAGCCCGACATATGTTCCTTGCAAAGGAGCCAGCTCTTTTGTACAGAGGTATCGGCGCTATGCTTCAGTGCGAGAGGTCCCGGGTTCGCGCCCGCCCTCCGCCTGTGCGTGAATTGTCTCGTCCTGTGTGAGGAGCCTGCCTGCGGGAAATTGGTGTCGCCTCAATGGTGTCAGAGTGGAATGAAGGTACCCCAGCATGCACTTGTCATACCGTAGCCTGGTGAGCAAGTCCGGGGTGGTCTTGAGGCTGGCAGGGGAGAGTGTAGCGTGCACGGGGGAAGGCAGCAGCAGGGCTGGTAGGTGACGTAATCACATACAAAGACATAAGCCCGATAAACCGTCCTTGCAAAGAAGACGGCTCTTTTGTACAGCAGTATCAGTGCTGTTCTTTAGTGTGAGAGGTCCCGGGTTCGCTAATGTAGCGATATTGGTTCCCGCAGGCAGGCTCCTAACACAGGGCAAGGCAATCCACACACAGTCGGAGGGTGGGCGCAAACCTGGGACCTCTCGCACTGAAGCATAGCGCCAATACCGCTGTACAAAAGATCCGGCTCCTTTGCAAGGAGCGTATATCGTACTTATGTCTTTGTATGTGATTATGTCACTTACCAGTCCTGCTGCTGCTTTCCCCCGTGCATGCTACACTCTCCCCTACCAGTGTCAAGTCCGCCCCGGACTTGCTGTCCAGGCTACAGTCTGACGAGTGCATGCCGGGGTACCTGCGTCCACTTCTGACACAAATGTAGCGATCCCAGGTTCGCGCCTGCCCTCCGTCTGTGTGTGGATTGCCTCGCCCTGTGTGAGGCGCCTGCCTGCGGGAACCAGGATCGCTGCAGTATGTTTAAAATGCTTTTAGCAATTCAGTAGGGAGCTCCATAATATCTCTGCCTTCTGCGCTTTCAGCAATGCCAATTAGAAGTAAATTATTCCTTCTTAACCGATTCTCCAAGTCATTGATTTTTTATTCTAGCCAGGCCAGTCATCTTTGTTGTCTTCTGAATTACTTCCAATGGTGGTAGTTTATCTTCCAGATCAAATACCCTTTGCTCACATTCGGCTAACCTTGCACCGACAGCGGCCATGTCGTTCTGAATATGCGACGTTGCTGGCAGGCAGGCAGGCTTTTGACTAGAACTTTCTGTATTTTAGAGACATCTTTATCATGTTCTTAGCACATAAAGGGCATTGCTCACTGTCGTCATGTCCTTGCAGTTCGTCCCCCTCCATTAACTGCAAGTCTGAGCTTCCTGCCATTAATGGCGTATTGTCTATACTCAATCCTTTTTCTTTGGCTCTTTTTGTTTTTTTTTGTAGCTGTAGACATTGCACTAGACTCCAAAGGAGGTTTATATTAAGATTTGATTATTTTTAGGTTGATTGTCGGATGTTTTTATGAATTATTTGCATATATTTTCCAGAGCTCGGCTGCTTCGCTGTCTACTCTTCCGACGTCATCACGTGAATCTCAAATCAAAAGTTTGTTAGTCTTGACATCATTTTCGAATTGAATCCATGGATAGCCGTGCTCTCTGATACAAACATATGCACTGAGCTGTACTGAGGCCTTTTCCAAAGACAGTTTAAATTTTGTGCTTATATGATTGTATTGGAGGTATACCTTTCTTGTATATGAAGTGTTATTGAATCAAAAAACATTTGTCAGCTTAATTTTTTCACTACAGCCAAGACAATAAACACAACATAGATCATGGTGCAGAGTTAATTCTTATTAATACGAATTTCAAAGGACCAGCAACAAATTTTGTATTATACTAATTGCATACAATCATTTATATTATCATTAGTAGTCTATAAACCTAATGTATACTGTCCATTTTTATTTAAGTTAGTCAGGGGTGCAGTGCTAAATTGTTCACTATTACAAACCACGTACACATTAATAGAATAGGTGTGTTTCCTAGTCCTATACAGATGCTCAGAATGAGCTGGAGGGTTTAGTGGCACATGTGTGCAGTCTATTGCTCCCAACATGCGGCATGTTGGGGAAACCATAAATGTCACAGACATTTTTTTTCAAGGCTTGCAAGTACACCACACTTTTAGGGAAAATTGGTATGTGGCTGTTCACCTGAAAAATGCATTGAGCACAACTGGCAATGCATGAGAAAAAGCAGACTGGGAAATTCCAGCAACAACTGTGACTGTTTGTTTAAAACATGCATTCAAAAGTTCTTAACAAATTGATGCAATTGTAAGTGTCGCAATTGCCTGCAGCTTTCGTACATCTCGTACATTTCGTACACCTGCCCCCTTTTTGCTAATTTATGCAAGAACGCCCCAAATTACATATTTATTTACGCTTGAACCGTAAACAGAAACTGCGGCCGCAAAGCATTCCATAAAAAGTCGCAAATAGCATTGTGCTTGTTTAGAACATTTCACACAAGTTATGTTCCGACAGGCGCACCACTTTAGTACACCTACCCCTATGTATGATGTATTTAAAAAGCACATAATTTGTTCTATAATGCTTTATTAATACATTGCACATCATCCATTACTTATTTATAAAGTGTTAATAAAGTATTTATACATTGCACCTTAATGTAAAGTGTTACCCAGAAGTCTTACAGTGCATACTCTAACAGTACTATACTATTTTCATTAACCACTTTTTCTGTTTGTGTTGGTTTTTCTAAAACTTCAATTTGGAATATTATTTTAGAGCACTATAGAGGAGAAACTTCCTGGTACCTAAATGCTTTGTGTTTTAAAATTTTAGCTACAATTAGGCTGTGCAACCCACAGCAGATGTACCATGATCCATCAGTTTCATCTAAAGTGTTGTATACTATATCTGTACCTCTATACAACTGTACCTAAACAAACTGTGACGCTTCTCCTTTGTCTTTAATTTGTTAAGCTAAGGAGGGGCAATGGTTAGAAATTATTTTTGGTCACAATGAGCAGAAGCCAGCTAGAGTAATGCATATATAAAACAGCAAGAACAGCAACCAAGGAGTATCTGAATCCTACAACATACTCATCAATCACTAGAAATGTTTATTGAAGATAACTGTTAATCAATGTCTTTTTCTGATCTCCCTCTCTCTATTTTAAAAACCCTAATAAGTACATTTCAAACTATATGCATTGCAAATCCAAACCCTCAATGCTGCACCATTCTTGCTGTGCCCAACGTGGTGTTTACATGTTTATTTTGCTCGCTCTATTATTATCTTTCTGCGAGTATGTTTGATATAATTTAACTTACAGTGCTTCCTCACCATAGCCTTATAATCAAAATGGCTGGCTTAAGCCAAGACAGCAGTGCTGTAATTTGTGATCATGTGCCAAATACAGCAGTACAGAGGAAGCATCAGCCTAATCAGCAAAATGTAGTGTCTTCTCTCCAGCCGTGATGTGTCACGGTTTTATGTAGCGTTCTGTATAATTTTATTTTATTATGTGGACCACAAACAGAGATATTGTGGGTCAGCGGAAGTCCAGGCAAAGAGAAGGTATTGTAGTTTTTGGAGAAAGAAGAACTCTTTGCTAAGCAGAAAGGAATCACAGAGGCAGCTGTGCAACAGAAACACAGCAATCGGATTCAACAGGGCCCTCCACAGAACTGTTGGCTGAAGTGTCAATGGTTAGGGCCTTGAAAATGCAAAGTAAGTTGACTGTCTTTTTTAAGTTTTATTTTGTAGTTGGTCTCCCAGGTGACATGTACTGTATGTGAAGGGCTGCTTGCACAGTGTTGAAATGTGATCTATTTTATGTTTGTAAAAGTTCCTAAAAAAATTTGGAAAATAAATACATTACAAAACAAATACTTAATGTTCAATATGTTCAATTCCCTTTAGAAATGTTACTGACTTTCAGAGATGGGCATGGATATTAAAAATACCACAGAATCTCTACACACACACACACACACACACACACACACACACACACACACACACACACACACACACACACACATATATATATATATATATATATATATATATATATATATAAAACTAACCAGAAAACACAAAGCTTATCTAATGTTACACATATTTAAAGGGATATTGGGGATCATCTCAGGTTCCTTGTGGGGTTACAGTTGGGGACATCTGCAATCTTTTAAAGATTATCAATTATTGTATTTAACATTAGGCAGGATAGTTTGTTTATCAATTGCTTACCTATTGTGTTTATTTGGGGAAGTGTGTATTCACCTTTTACCCCATAGAGAAAGGTGGAGCAAATGCCCTCCCTCCAAAAGACATTTGTTGACAGATCTATCAAAATGCATCTTTGTAGAGTGATTAGAAGTGTAACTTTCAGTTGACACACAGGTTTACAAAAGTTGTCGTTACTGATTGATATCTGATGACTGGTGTCATCAGATGTTAATGACAGGTGGGTGGGTGAAAAAGGTTTAAATAAATTGATAAAGAACACAAAATACAATCAGTATAATTGATACCAACTGTTACCAGTGCAATGGAGGATAAGGTAAAGCAGTGAGTAGTTTTTAGAAATTTATGATTATACTGTAAATACAGCATAATCGTAAATCTCTTGTAGTCTTTTTTGTATTACTTTAGTATAAATACATGTTAATTTGGATTCATATGTTGTTTTTTTCTGACTTTATGTGAACGAGAAGACACACATTTGCACGTTTTCCCATTGGAAATAGTGATATTTTGAAATATCACTGTCCTGGTCACAAAAGCAAAGTTTGTGGGGAATAATAGCCATTTTCAATACTTTTGAGGCATAAGCAATTAGGAAATAACACTTACTACCCAGGAACAAAAAAATAAAAATAAAAATTGTTACACGGTGGAATCAAATGTGCTGTTCAAGTGCTTGTACTTTAATCCCATCTGAATATCTAGCTAAAATAGACATGAGCTTTATTTAAAAAAAAAAAAGAAAAAACTAACAGTAAGAATAATTCTTACATTTCAGTGACAATGACAGTAGTGAAATTGTGTATTTTCTCATGATGAAATGCATATCTTTTATTAGTTCTTTGCTGTTCTATAATGATATATGTGGATATTATTTAACTGCTTTATATTTTTCATGATGACCATGTTACAATGTCCTGAAATAAAATATTTCTTAAGCATGTTATATAACTGCAAAGTATTAGTTGTAGTCTAATATTGGTTAATTTGTGGTGAGAGAGACTAAGGGCACTTTTAACTCACCAGGTAGTTTTTTTAAAGTCTGTTTTGAATAGTCATATTCATTAACACCAGTATAGAACAGTTTAATGAATACCAAGCTTAATTTAATTAATCAAAACAGACTTTAACAAAACAAGTAAGTGCCCAGCAGTGGATTTCAGCTGATCCATTTTTAGCGATGGAAAACTCAACAGGGTTGGGTACTTTTTTTTTTTTTTTTTTAATAAAACGTTGTTGGACAACCCTTAGAAAGCAAAATCAAACAGGCAGTTGAAATCTCCAGCATTTTCACAGGATTGGAGTCTACTCTTTTTAACCCTGTCTCGTCTCCAAAATGTTTGTTCGTAAATGTTTCTTCATTCAGCATATGGCCAAAAGTACAAAGAGCTGGCTCCATCTGACGAAGTCCATTTTACACTCAACAACATATGGTTGAAGTACTTCAGAAGTTGCATGAAAACACTGTAAGATCTTAAAACTGATATGAAACTTGTCAACACATTTACAATCCAGCTGCATTATTGCTGTGGCTGCTGAAAAATTGTAAATTTGATACAAATGCAATTTTCAAAGAAACAAATCACTTATTTAAAAAAAGTAGCGTTGCTGCTTCTGATATTGACAGCATTGAAATGTACTGTCTATATGAACTTTATAACTATGTAAATTTACATTGAAATTTTTTTAAGCCAAATAAATGCAGTGACAGCAATCATGTGGAAGCAATTCACTGCAACCACAATTTATATTAAGATTGCTATGCAAACTTTGTTTTGATGATGATAATGCATTTAAGAAGTTCATGGTTATGTTACAGTCTTGACACAATTGAAAACTGGCAACAGTAAAAACTAGGCAAAGTAACACTAAGCCTAGAATAACTGGCAATCATTATATTTGTCAGTAAACATTACAAGAGAAAATACAGAACCAAGGATCCAGACATTTTAATAAACTTGAATATACTTCAGTCTACACGATTTTGCACATTGAAGAAGAAATACCTAAATAATGAAATGCAGGAGTAAACTTCTGGATAGACAACAGTAGTCTAGGTAATGGCATTTCCTATGGTTATATAAGCATCCAATAGAACTAAGTGTTCCATGCAACATTCATAGAGCACAAACTTAGATTATTCTTCCTCCAGTCTAATTGTTAAAAAAAAAACAAAAAACAAAAAAAACATTACAGTACAGGAAAGATCAAATAAAGATTATACTTTGTCTACTGGGTTTTAGACAGTGTGTTGAGGTCATTTAGTAATTAGCTTATTAGAACGAGCCACAGCCATTCTCCAATCAGGTAGCGGAGAGAAGTTATGAAACTGAAAACACTTTGGCTCCAGTCATTGAGTCAGCACCATGTAGTAAACTAGAGAGTGGCAGCAGCCAAAGGGACAAACAAAGACTTGCATTTTCCTAACCTCCTATGTTTTCAGTCTGTTTTTTTTTTCTTTAAGCCTGATTGATTGCTGTACAAACAAGAGCCCAATCCACTGCACTAATTGCCAGCAGGACATTTTAATCTCGCAATTCGTCTGAGTGAACACTGTCTTCGGGTCCAATACATATTATCTGTGGTGCAGCACTGATTCATTTAGAACTTTTTTGGGTTCAATTAACATCATTAAATTATATCCATCACTTATGAAAGTTAATTAGTTTAAGAAACTAGAATAATAACAGCAATATTTTAACTGTTAATTTAAAACAACGTATCCTATTATTATTGGGCCTCTTTGTACTAAACATTGCATTTGTTTTCTTTGGGGACTTACCACTACTAGGTTTCTGTACAGATTTTTAGTCATATGGCTAATTTCCCAACTCTATAAAAATATATCATGTTTTTATAGTCTATTAGAATGTTTAAAATACTACTATTTTAATAACAATTCATATGTACTTATGGCTTGTTGTTATAAGAAATATAATTTGGCCAAAATAAATGTGATTCCTACTGTGTGCACCATGGGGGTTTTACGCTGTTGGTATTCCTTCAGTTATGAACGATAAATGATATGCATATCTGGAGCACCCTATTAATTTCACTGCGGTCAATACTATGTAATTCACCTCACTTACTATTACAAGAATACATCCATCATTAGGATTTTCTGCTCTGTAAAAGAAAAACCACATTGAAAAACCGCAAGGGGTTATCCTTTCAGTGTACAGTTTCTAAAGATATTGTTTAAATATCAGTTTCAAGTTATTTTAGTGAGAATTGTATGTTAAAAAATAAATTTATGTTGAAAAAAATTGTCAATAAAAGAAAAGGTGTGGAGGCTTAACTACTGTGCCATGAAAATTATTACAATAGGTTGTGTGCGAAGGATTTGGAATGCTGTCAACTGTCTTTTCTTTGGCACAGTGAACTGGCATCAGCAAAAAACAAATCTCTCTTGCACATTTAATGTGACTAATTTGTACAACATGTAGACAGTGATTTCTTTACCCATTTTGTCATTACAAGGTTGTTTTTTAATTGATTTTTTTTTCAGACAATACCTATCCTGAGTATGGAAAACATATATATATATATATATATATATATATATATATATATATATATATATATATATATATATATATACAGAGTTAGTCAATCTTGTGTTAATAGGGTGTTTTTCAATACAATACAATATATGGGAGCACTTTCAATGATGTGATTGCAATTACATATAAACTGAAGTCATGTTTTCTATTACTATAACCAATTAACAATTACGATTGCTATGGCTGTATTGGAGAGACTGGACAATCATTGAGAAAACATATTGCAGCGTTGGGTCATTATGTGTGTTCTGTGTTGAAATTGTGGGGGGGAATGGGATTATCGTTTCTGTGGGTAGGTCTGTTTATTTTTACTGTTGAAATGCTGTTATTTTATTGTTGTGTATGAGCTGTTGCTGCCTGTTATTTTTTGTGAATGTCTCTGCCTCCTGTTGTGTGTGTACACAGCCCCCTACGTGTCTGCTGTACTGTGTGAATGGTGGGGGGATTATGTAAATTAGTTTTTGTAACCTCAGCCAATGAGCATTACAGTACCTATAGAAAGTCTACAGCCCCTTTCAAAATTTTCACATTTTGTTGCCTTATAGTCTGGAATTAAAATGCATTTAAATATGTTTTTTTCATTCATCTACACATCCTACCCCATAACTTCCAAGTGAAAAAATATTCTAGAAATTTGTAGAAAATGAATTAAAAATAAAAACTGAAATAGCTCAGATGTAACCAATTGCCTTCAAAATCACGCACCAAATTAAGTGGCCTCCACCGTTGTTAAATTGTAGTGATTCACGTGATTTCAGGATAAATTCAGCAGTTCCTGTAGGTTCCCTGTGTTGGGTAGTACATTTCAAAGCAAAGACTCAACCATGAGCACCAAGGCTCTTTCAAAAGAACTCTGGGATAAAGTTATTGAAAGGCACAGATAAGGTTGTGGGTATAAATAAATATCAAAGGCCTTGAATATCCCTTGGCGCACAGTCAAGATGATTATTAAGAAGTGGAAGGTGTATGGCACCACCAAGACCATGCATAGATCAGGCCTTCCCTCCAAACTGGATGACCGAGCAAGAAGGAGACTGATCAGAGAGGCTAGCAAGAGGGCAATGGCAACTTTGCAAGAGCTACAGGCTTTTATGGCGAAGCCTTCAAAGTGTGCATGTGACAACAATATCCCAAGCATTCCACAGATCTGGCCTGCATGGTAGGGTGGCAAGAAGGAAGCCATTACTCAAGAAAGCCCACCTTGAATTCCATTTGAAATATGCAAATAAAAAAAAAAAAAAAAAAAAAAAAACACTCTGGAGATTCTGTAGCCATGTGGTAGTTTTGTGGGCTGACAAAACTAAAATGGTATCTTTTGGCCTAAATCCAAACCATTATGTTTGACTCAAACCCAACACAGCGCATCACCCAAAGAACACCATCCCTACTGTGAAGCAATTTGGTGGCAGCATCATTTTATGGGGATGTTTCTCATCGACAGGGACTGGGGCACTTGTCAGGATAGATGGAAAAATGAATGGAGCAAAGTACAGAGAAGTCCTTGAGTCCTTGAAGAAAAACTGTTGCCCTCTGCAAGAAAGCTGAAACTGGGACGGAAGTTCACCTTTCAGCATGACAATGACCCAAAGCACATAGACATAACTACAATGGGGTGGCTAAGGAACAAAAAGGTAAATGTGCTTGAGTGGCCCAGTCAGAGCCCCGACCTAAATCCAATCGAAAATTTGTGGCATGACTTGAATTTTGCTGTCCATCAACGCTCCCCAATGAACTTAACAGAGCTTGAACAGTTTTGTAAAGAAGAATGGTCAAATATTGCTAAATCTAGGTGTGCAAAGTTGGTAGAGACCTATCCCAACAGACTCACAGCTGTAATTGCTGCCAAAGGTGCTTCCACCAAGTAGTAACTCAGGGGTGTGGAGACTTATCCAATTATGATCTTTCAGTTTTGTATTTTTAATATATAATTTTTTTTCTCAATAAAAACTTTTTCCCCTTTAGATTATGGAGTATGGTGTGTAGATAAGTGGAAAAAAATCCTCATTTAAATGCATAAAACTGAGTCACTGACACAACAACATGTGAAAAAAGTTCAAGGGGGGGGGGTAGAATTTCCATAGGCACTGTACACAAGTACAGCCTGTGCGCTGCAAAGAGTTGTTGTTACTGGGGAGTGTAAAGGACCTAAATTTGTTTTCTGAAACAACACATATTAAACAACACCTTTAAGAGCCAAAAACAATTCCTAGCAACACCTTCATTACTGCTGCTGACAACCCACCACACACTGTCAACACGCACAGGCACGCACCATCCTTAACCCTTTAAGAACGAAATACATTTTTTGAATAGTTAAAGAAAAAAACTTAAATAACAGGTAGATATATGCCATTTAAATTCTTCAAAAATTACATACATAGCCTGTCCTCAAATAAGGACACTTACTGGATTGATAGCATCGTAGATACAGCAGTTGTATGGCAAGCCAAATTATAATTTAGAGATATCTCAAGTTAATTTTGAGATATTTCTAAATATTTAAAGATATCTCTAAATCATTTCTATATATTCTAAATATTTGAAGATATTTTCAAATGATTTAAAAATATCTCTAAATGGACAGGAAGTTATTTTGAGATATCTTTAAATAATTTAGGGATATCTTAAATCATTTAGGCATGTTCATTTAAAGATATCTCTAAATCATCTGAAGATATCTTCAAATGAACAGGAAGCCATTTCAAGATATCTCGAAATGTCTTCCTGTGAAAATGCTCTGTGTTTTGTATGGTTATCCTGTCCATTTAAAGATATCTCTAAATGAACAGGAAGTTATTTTGAGAGATCTTCAAATGATTTAGAGACATCTTTAAATGAACAGGAAGTCGTTTCGAGATATCTTTAAAACCGTAATTTTAAGACATCTCTAAATGACAGTTTGGCTTACCATGCTAGCAAAATCCACATGATTTCAATAGTATTTAAAGGTATCTGTAAATCAGGTTGAGATTTTATTTCATTTTAGAGATCTCCAATTGATTTACAGATATCTTAAACACTGCACAATTAAAGATATATCTAATTCAATTTGAGATATTTCAAAATGATTTAGAGATATCTTTAAATATTTCAAGATATCTTAAAATGCAATTTCAGATATCTCTAAATGATAGTTTGTCTTGCCAACAGTTGCAGTTCACTTTTCACTACTGGATAACAGTATCTTACAATTACAGCTTTGATAGGAAGCTTCAGTGGGCAGTAAATCACTGGGCAGTGCCGCCCACATAACTACATCCAGAGTAGCAACTTCCTGGACTATAAAATTATTAATAGAGTTAAATAAATAAATACATTGTTGGATTCTTTTCAAATGTAAAATAACGAAAGGGATATTGTTATTGTAAAACGAAATATTTGTACAGTAGTTCAAATTAACATTACAGTTAAAATGTAAGGCTATAATTCACGCATACCCCATAAGTTAACGTTAAAGTATCTACAGTTTATTGAAAATGCTCATGACTACAAGGTAATGTTGGGTTTTAGTCACACAAAATACATTTTACTCACTTAGGGCCTCATTTACGAAAAGGCACTAAATGTAGCTGTAACGTGCACATTTAGTAGTGAGCCTAATCTAAATTTACTGCCCCATTTGCAAACAGAGAACACATTAATTTACGTGAGCGTTATTTGGCTAGTTTACATACTATAGTGTGCACTACATGTATTGTGAGTGATAACTTAATGTGCACGATAATGTCCAAGACTTACCCGTGACCACCGTGAAATAAAAAGCTGCGCAGTCCAGGCATATCTTTTGGTCAGTGGATTATTGTGAAAGGTGGAGGTGGCTTACACTGACTGAAAATGAGCGATCAACAGACAGAGGCAACACAAACTAAAACTGCACGCAGAGGAGTTAGAAATTCTAGTGACAGAGGTTGTTATAAATTACAATACCTTGTTTGGTCCAGTGGTTTATTTAACCACTCTATTATTTGTACCAATGCAATGAACCATAAAATAAAATATAAGAAATTATAACATTAATTCATGTTTATTCACGCTTATTTACAGGTAATTTTCACTGCTCTGTATGAAAACTGTAATGTAATTAATACCTCCATGAAGGTTTCCAAACAAACTGGAGCACACTACGATTATTGCCCTTTAGTAAATATGGTGTGAAAAAAAAAATCATTTCATTATTCAGAGCAGGGTGCCTCTTTTAAATACATTAGCAGGCATTATCATACAAATCACATAGTCATTCCGATTACCATAACGTGGCACAATAAAATCAGTGTGCACCATAATATATGCACTATTTGTCGTGATAATTAATAAAATTGCATTAGTAAATACGGAAATCATAAACGTTCATGTGATTATGATGCATCATAATGTTTAGTGCCATTTCGTAAATGAGGCCCATAGTGTCTAAATCGTAGAGGAAATCACTCAATGACCTCAAACCTTATCTGGAGCACTGTTTCCAAACATTCTCCTACAAATGTAAACAATAACATCTTTTTTGTAAAATTTCAACTTAAACCTTGAAAGCTAGTGTTTGAATATGACAGTTAATCTAATAAACAGTATCAGCTCTTCAAATCAATTGTGAACAATTCTTCATTATTTGCTACTAGCTATAGTTCAACCATTATATAATTTGTACTAATGTTGTGAAATATTTTAATAAGTCAAAATAATGAATTTTAACTGAATTATAAATTACCTAAATAATAATAAATAATGAAGAAAATGTAACAGGAACACTTGGGGTGTCATTAAAGTGTTGTCCTAGAGCAATATTTTTACATTTATTTTTATTCTCAGAAAGCCCAAGAGTACAAGAACGCCTGTACTAGAACTAGTCCAAATCATTATATTGAACATAATTGTGAGTTATTGATAACACAATTTATATTGAAGTAATTGTTGGTGTATGGAAAAAATGATGTCTTAGTAGTTGTTACACACTGTTTAAAAAGGCAACACTCAATAAAGTTGGGACAGCTGATTGTCTCCCCACACATTGGTTAGCACCTCTCACATGCCACATTTTTAAATGTTGCTACTTTAGCAAAAATTCTGAAAATGTATTTTTTATGATCTGTTACAAAACTCCAGTTCTCATTACCAGGAATAAAGGGAGTTTGGTATTAGCCAATGTAATACAGTGGGGTCTGTTTGTCAAATTTCACGGGACCAGTAAAAAAGTTTGGCTTATCAGAAATTCAGCTCATCCGGAGCTCTCATTTCTACCAGCGGTTACCAAAATAGAATAGTCCTATAGTCATTAATAATAAGAATGCTCTGTTTTATATAGTATTTTTTTTTTATCAAATATTTTTATAAGAATATGTTTTAAATCCTGAGCAAACAAACTCATATGTACTGTAATTTGTGTGTTTCTCATTTGATCACAAGAAAATACTGGAGAACAAAAAAAGATAAAACCGAAACATGTTTTATGGAACAACATTCCTTGTACTACTGTATGACTTTTGTCACTGAATACATAAGTTGTTTTAAATCCTAACTTGTTACATTTTATATTGTATTTAGTAATACAAACTTGCACTTACTGTAAACTTATTGTGTTTAAATATTGTTCTTGCATTGTAATCTTGTATTGTCCTGTAACACCTTGGATAAAGGTGTCTTCCAAATAAATAAATAATAATATTAACAACAGTATGGTAAGAAAAAAAAAAGAAACTTTTAGGGCACTCACATTTCACTCATATTTTGCCAATGCAGACAAATCCCTGTACATTTTTGAGTAAAAGTCCAGGATAGATGTTTGCACTTGACTCTGAAATGCAGTTTTCAACAATTTGTTCAAGTCTTCCCATCAAAGTGAACTGTGAATCACGTTCATGTTGCATACAGTTTCTGGGGGCTCACCGCTGTCTTAAACACTGCCATCTAAAGTTTCCTAATGCTGTATGTTGCAGAGGATTTCCTCCTCATTCAGTTCTTCTGCCACCGCTATATCGGTGTCCACACTAACAATGTCCTCAATTGCAAAGTGTGGCTCAATAATATTTCTGTCTTTCACTACTGTAAGTTTGCACTGCTCATCCTCAGTAATCTCTGTTTCAAGTTTGTTGGCATTGCGAAAAAAAAAAAAAAAGCCAGCCTCATGGAAACAGTTGGCTACTGTCTGCTGGGTAACATCTCTCTGAATGTTGTCATAGTCTCCAACAATTAAATTGTAAACTCAGATGCATTTCTGCCAGCATACATACATCTCAAAAGCTTCTTTATAATCTTTCTTCTGTAGTGGCATTTCAAATTGTAGATTGTAGATTTTACTCATAGGGTTGCAGCATTGCTGTCATGTTGGGTGGCAGAAAAAAGTTTGGTTGCCTTCAGGTTAATGACCTCAGCATGAGCAGGGCAATTGTCCACACACACAAAGTGAAGAGTTCATGATTCATCCACGCTCGACGGTTCCATTGGTACAGTGTGGGTAGCCACTTGATACCCTTGAAACACCAGGGATAACCCAATTAGATGTAACTGCTATGCCACTGGGTGATGTGTCATCCTCCAGAAATTAATATTACAGGTTCTTTGCAATCTGGGCTGGCTGACAAGCATCTACAATTGTATACACACACAGACAACAAAATAAGCTTGACACAGTTTATTTAAAATGTTCCTTTTACACTGGCCTCAAGAAAGCCACGCCACAAAATGCAATAAAATATAGAAACAGCACAACTACACTGAACAAAAATATAAATGCAACATGTAAAGTGTTGGTCCCATGTTTCTTGAGCTGAAATAAAAGATCCCAGAAATTTTCCATATTCACAAAAAGCTTATTTCTCTCACGTTTTGTGCACAAATTTGTTTATATCCCTGTTGGTGAGCATTTCTTCTTTGCCCAGATAATCCATCCACCTGACAGGTGTGTCATATCAAGAAGCTGATTAAACCGCATGATCATTACACAGGTGCACCTTGTGCTGGGGACAATAAAAGGCCACTCTAAAATGTGCAGTTTTGTCATGCAACACAATGCCACAGATGTTTCAAGTTTTGAGGGAGCGTGCAGTTGGCATGCTGACTGCAGGAATGTCCACCAGAGCTGTTGCCAGAGAATTGAATGTTCATTTCTCTAGCATAAGCCGCCTCCCACGTCGTTTTAGAGAATTTGGCAGTACATCCAACCGGCCTCACAACTGCAGACCACGTGTAACCAAACACCAGCCCAGGACCGGCTTCTTCACCTGTGGGATAGTCTGAGACCAGCCACCCGGACAGCTGATGAAACTGTGGGTTTGCACAACCAAAGAATTTCTGCACAAACTGTCAGAAACCACCTCAGGAAAGCTCATCTGCGTGCTCATCGTCCTCATCAGGATCTTAACCTGACTGCAGTTTGGCGTCGTAAACAACAGTGGGCAAATGCTCACCTTCGTTGGCCACTGGCACGCTGGAGACATGTGCTCTTCACGGATGAATCCCAGTTTCAACTGTACCAGGAAGATGGCAGACAGCGTGTATGGCGTCATGTGGGCGAGCGGTTTGCTGATGTCAACGTTGTGAACAGAGTGCCCCATGGTGGCAGTGGGGTTCTGGTATAGGCAGGCATAAGCTACGGACAACGAACACAATTGCATTTTATCGATGGCATTCATCCACCGCCATCATCTCATGTTTCAAGATGATAACACTATGTAACACAATTTTTGTTCCTGGGTAGTAAGTGTTATTTCTTAATTGCTTATGCCTCAAAAGTATAGAAAATGGCTGCTATTCCCCACAAACTTTGCTTTTGTGACCAGGACAGTGATATTTCAAAATATCACTATTTCCAATGGGAAAACGGGCAAATGTGTGTCTTTTCATTCAAATAAAGTCAGAAAAAAACAACATATGAATCCAAATTAACATGTATTTATACTAAAGTAATACAAAAATGACTACAAAAGATTTTTGTAAATACAGTATAATCGTAAATCTCGAAAATCTTTTGTAGTCATTTTTGTATTACTTTAGTATAAATACATGTTAATTTGGATTCATATGTTGTTTTTTTCTGACTTTATTTGAATGAAAAGACACACATTTGCCCGTTTTCCCATTGGAAATAGTGATATCTTGAAATATCACTGTCCTGGTCACAAAAGCAAAGTTTGTGGGGAATAATAGCCATTTTCTATACTTTTGAGGCATAAGCAATTAGGAAATAACACTTACTACCCAGGAACAAAAAACATATATATATATTTGTTACACGGTGTAGTGCATGGCCCCATGACGCAAGGATCTGTACACAATTCCTGGAAGCTGAAAATGTCCTAGTTCTTCCATGGCCTGCATACTCACTAGACATGTCACCCATTGAGGATGTTTGGGATGCTCTGGATCGATGTGTATGACAGCGTGTTCCAATTCCCACCAATATCCAGCAACTTCGCACAGCCATTGAAGAGGAGTGGGACAACATTCCATAGGCCCCAATCAACAGCCTGATCAACTCTATGCGAAGGAGATGTGTCGCGCTGCATGAGGCAAATAGTGGTCACACCAGATACTGACTGGTTTTCGGATCCACACCCCTACCTTTTTTTTAAGGTATCTGTGACCAACAGATGCTTATCTGTATTCCCAGTCATGTGAAATCCATAGATTAGGGCCTAATGAATTTATTTCAATTGACTGATTTCCTTATATGAACTGTAACTCAGTAAAATCTTTGAAATTGTTACATGTTGTGTTTATATTTTTGTTCAGTGTATAAACAAAGCAAAATGATCTGTTGCCACCAGCATACTCTGTTAGCCACCCGAGAATCCGTAGACAGCAACTCTGAAAGGTAGGAGGTGCATATGGAACAAGCATCCCAGGCCAGTGAAACCGCTGTCAAAGAGCTGCTGTGGTCTTCTCTACTGCACAATTCCCAAACTTGACATTTTTATCTAGATTTGACTGACTGTATTAATTTATGTTCAGGCATCTTCAGCTGATTTTGAATCACTTTTTGCTTCTCTTCTGAATTTGGGCTGTGATGGAAGGGAATCCAAGCTAGGGTCAGCCTTTAATGAGCCTTTAACTACTAAGTTCAAAGTATGAGCAAAACATGGAATATGTTTCCATTCTGCTTTGCGCACTGCAGCCACCATGTTTGCCCCAATATCTGTAATCACAGCTTGGACTTTGTGGTTAATTTCCCGTTCAGCTGTTATTCTTATTAGGTGCTCAGCAATGTTATCTACAGTGTGCTGTCCAGGGATGTGTGATGTTTCCAAAATGTAGGACTGCATTTGTCAGTTTGTATCTATGTAATGACATGAGACAGTTAGATATGCCTCTGTTGCCCTTGAAGTCAGAACAACATCACTTACAGGTAACAGTGATCTCTTCACTTCCATCTTACCTTTATCATATAGTTGAGGGAGTTCAATGCGCATCAGCGATCTCCTATTTGGAATCTTATACCAGGGTTCAAGCAGCTTTACAAACGTCTGAAAACCAACGTCTTCAACAACAGAAATTGGCTGAAGATCCAATGCTATAATTTGTATTAAGCTGTTTGAAATTGATTTTGCTCTTGGAGAATCATCTAAAAAATCAACAAAATGCATTATTGAGTTGTGCTACAACAGAGTGGTAAAAGCACCAGTCAGTACATAAATACATACGTTTACTAAAGTAGATAAGATAAAAAATCAGTACAGAAACAATATTCTGGTTTAATGTTTACATTCACAGGTGGTTGTTATTAATTTATTTATGCCACAGTACATAGTAACGTCTTGTATAGGGTTTGTTTTTATGCTATATGTACATACAATAAAAATCTTAAATTTCAGGACACCCTTGGCGCTAGTGTAAACAGGTGTGTCTTCATGTTGTTTTTGTTTTTAAAATTTTTAGTTTTTCAACTATTAGTTGTCAAACTGTTGATAATTGTGCCTGCATGACTGCAATATAACCTTTTAGAACGCCACTTAAAAATGTAATAATTGTAGGTGAGTCACATCTGATATTTTAATTTGTGGTTTAAATGATTTGGACAAACAGCTGAAATAAATAAATAAATAAAAGTGTTTTATTGACAGTGATGGTGGTGACTCAACACTAGAGCCCCCGCGGTTATACCTAAAACCACCGCCAGCAGTCATTATGGCGGATACATTTTAAACAACATCAATATTAAAATGAAAGACAAACTATCGGCTACAGCTCAAAAGTTTTATTCAAACACATCGATTAAACATGAAAGGGTTTATTTTCTAACTTACCACATACTAATAAAGCACTACTTAAAAAAATAAAAAAATATAATAAAATAAACATTTCAAAAGTAACTAGTGTGTAAACAGGTGTATGTACATACAAAATTAAAAAGAAATTTTTTATTTTAAAATGAAAGTAATATACTGTATATTTCCTCTTGATCGAGAAAGTTCACACATGTTTAAAATGTGTAGTGTAACTTTATAACTGTAATTTACGAGATTAACTTCATGGTCTGTCTTTCTCTACAGAGGGGACAGACAGATACTGAGCTTCAAGGATTCCCTTCACAAACTGATTGATGCGTATTGCATTATGAAGGGATCTAAACAGACAAGCAGAAAGGAATGGGCATTCATGCAGTACAAAGCAACATGCCGACAGCAGAGAGAAACTCTCTTTTAAGGGTTGAATAGATATTTATCTGTAGTCTTACTTGTGTGGAGATAGGGATGCAGTGTCACTACCCACACTGGTAAGATTGCATGCAACAAGACACACACATTACCAGGCTTGAGCATTTTGACTGCAGTAAGCAGGATTGGAATGTTGATGTTTTGGAAGCAGTGAAAAAGTAGACAATTCTTTTGCACAATATTTTCTAACACCCGGTCAACAGTTATTTCCTGAAAGGTTTTATTGCTCTATAGCTCATACTGTATTTGTACCTAGTCGGAATATGCTTTGTCTGAGCAGGGATTTTTTGCAGCTCTTTGTAGAATCATAATAAGCCATGCTTGTGGATTCATCACACATTGTTTAATGTGAACGTTCTGGGTTACAACCTGGGACAGTCAACATCCTTGTAAATACACAGAGAGGGGTTAAAGTTACTAGCTGGTCAGTTCTCGGGTAATAAAAGAGGGTGGTAATGCTGATGACAAGTATTAATATATGGTTATTCCTTTTCACTGTGCTTGTTTGATTGGCCTACTTACTTATTTGACTCTAGTGGAATATTAAGATCACAGCCAAGAGGCCGTGAATGTGTAACCACAATCAAAAGACAACATGGCTTGCTTTTAATGTTCAATGCTGTGTCATTTGATGAACGTTTTGTGGCCTGAGACTAAGCAGAAGTTGATTTACTTTACCCGGCAATGATGGACGAGTGATATAATGTGTATTAAGCACGTCCAGTTCCCTGGCAACGCCAAAAAAACCTAATAGGATAAACCAAGTTTCTGCTTTATTTCAAAGATATTTCTTTTTAAGTGAGCCATGTTCATCGACTACAAAACTGTGTTAGATCTGCTTGCTTTTTCTGGCACTTGCTTCATATTAGTGCACAGGCTTGGAACTTAATGTTTTTCAAATGGCAGAGGTCATTGTATTCTTTGCATGCAATATTATGCTTCCCATCACTGATATCATTACTAATAAACTGATCTCAGTGACTGGAAAACTTTTTTTTTCATGACTTCTGCATATTATTAGAACACATTTATATATTGAAGCCTAAGTATGAAATCTCGGAAAATATATGTACTAGTTTTGCTATTTGTTAGTGTTAATACACTAGAGCAGTGATACAGCTGTTTACTTCATTTCTAATTACTATTCTAATATGCAGAGGGTACAGTAAAAGTAGAATAAGCATATCATTAATGTTTTACCCTGACATGCCAAAACCATCTCGGGATCATAACTATTTGGTTTCAAAATGTACAGATAGCCTCAATAAGTAAAAATGTCTGCTCAGTTCCAAATAAACATTTTAGCTGAGAGGCATCCTACAGGAAATACCTGTGGAGAGATTCAAAATGTTTAGTTTAATAAACATTAAGACATCTTTTTTTTAATAATCACTAAGTTAGCATGAGTCCCAGATCAACTAGATTTTTTTCCCCCAACATTGAAATGTCCCTTTAATTACAATGCATTTTTCCCAACATATAGCTTCAATTTTCCATAAAACTGAACAATTTCCTTCCTAATAATAATATTCCTATAAATTAGTGGTGGGCAACGATATGAAATTGTATACTGATATCATATATGTATTTCGATACCGACATTGATAATATCAACGCCTTCCAAAACAGACAAATATAACACACAATTGCAAAAAGTTTAAGCACTCTAGTACATATTCCATTCAAGCATGCACAGCTGTAGAGGCTGGGCTGGCAGGTTATCGTCTCTGGTTGTCCTGGAGGTAGTTACCTGCATTCAGTCCGTGAAATAAAAGGAGAATTGTAGTCCTTGGTTGGTTTGTCTGTTTGTTTGTTTGTTGTACTTTGCGTCTTGCCCTGGATTTGTCTCCCACAAGTGGAGAGACTGCTCTCTGGCTGGGCTTAGTTGATTGTTAATTAATTAATTAAGTCCTTCCACAGTCTGTATATGTATTTGACAGGGATAATATTAACCCAATCCCTGCCAAAGTGGAAGAACAGCAATGCAACAGGGCTTGCACCCTGTCTCGTAAATGTATTAAATTATAGACATTAACAAAGCGCAGATGATATGATAAAAACAGATATTTATATATGAAAAGCAGTAACTTACTTTAACTCAGAGTTGCTTTACTTTGTAATATCCATGGAGAAAAATCTTTTAAGATGTTATCTTTTAAGATTCCACCATCATCCATCTCAAAACCGTAATATTTCCATTCTTCACAGCGCACAGACTTCGGGTTGTTCACTTTGTAGACATTCTGATGTAACTGAATCTTCCACTGCTCTGTGCGGAAATGCTGACTCATGACACCTCTAAAGTATTAAGTATGATGTCATGCTGAATTTTGCATGTGTTCTGATGTTTTTATATTATTTTGATGTAATAAAGTACATCTCATATCTAATAGCGAAAGTTCACGGCAGTGAATAAAATAATAGGGTAAGTAAACACACAGACAAAATTAAATGAAACACTGACGCATGCGCACATCTCAAAATAAGGCAGGATGCAAAATTCAGCAGGATGCAAAATTTGTCACGACCCCATCAACACTTTACGGATGGTCAGTTGTGCCAAACTTAATGCAGCATGCAAATAGCGTTTAATACCTAAACATAAATCAATGGAATAAAATGGTTAAATAATACTTTAGTGTGTGGGTTTTCTTTGCTTACAAGACTGCCAATGATTGATAGAGTGTATTTTATCTTAATATAAAATAAACATTATTGTACTATGTTTGTATATTAGCAGAATTAGCAATAAAAGTATGTCTCTGCGAGCTTTCCGTACTTGAATTTTCTTTTAAATCCCACAATATCGTGATATGGAAATTATTGATCTATATTGGTGCTTGTGACAGGGAGATCCCTGTTGTTGGTTCCTGTGCAAGTGTTTGCAGCTGGGAGGCGTTGCTGGGCAACCAATGGGGCGTGCCCGGGGATGTTGCGTGGAACTCAAATATTTGTGCCATAGTTCCAGGCTTTGGCCATTGTTACACACTGAGCGAAAGCTTGTGTTTGTTTACATCAAGGAGGAGAGTGTCCGCTCTGCAGGAACTATTACACGAAACCCTTCCACTCCAAGACGGTGCTCATGAAGTCATTCCTCAACCAAGGCCATTGGAAAAGGCTGTGTGAAGAGGCAGGAGTCTCTGTGAGAATGTCGGGACTCTGGGAGCCCAGAAGTAGGTCAGTTTAGGGAATGCTGATCCCAAACAGTATAGAGAGGGTTTGCATAGAGTAGTAGGTTCCAAAATACAAACACGTTCCTTAGAGGGACCAGTGTTCACCATTTTGTGTGCAAACTTTTATTTTTAGCTTTGTTTTCTTTTGTTTTCATTCTTAAATGTGCCACTATGGCTATCATTGCTGGTACCCTAGTGTCAGCACTTGTGTTGATAATAAATCTGCACTCCTGTGTGGCGTGTCAAAAACAATGCTCTGTGTCTGCCTCATGATTATTCGGTGTCGGCCTACACACATAACATATCCCCTGTTACAGTACCCGTCACTACTATAGATAAATATTTAAATATAAGAAACTTCTGCTTTTAATACTTGATGACATTATATGCCATATTTATCAAGGTATTTACATCAAATTACTAACATGGCGTACAAGACTGTCTCTGTGGCTGCCAGTAGTGTCTTCAATTTTATTCAGTATAATTGCTTGGCATGCTCCTCGTGTTTTCAGTTTGTGTAAATACATGTACTTCCCCTAATGAGTCACTGCTTGCTGTCATGAGTAAGATCTGTGCACTTCTCCTTCCCAGAATCCTACACGAAAATGACTTGGCAGATCATTTTATAGTTCACCTGTAAGTATGTGCCTAATACAATCTGTGTCCAAAACCAGGATAAAGGATTGTTTCATATCACCTGCAGTAGTTGTGAGATGTGAAAATCAGCAGAATTACCCCACAAACTAAAAGGGCCTATTGGAAAGCATTGAATCTCCACAGTCACAGTGAAAATATTGGGTAAAGCTTGACACTAACTGAATGTGTTTTGATCACAGTTCAAAGCTCCAAACAGGTTGTATGAATGAAAGAAAGATCTTGCTGCTTAGTTTTTTAATGTTGTCTTTCTGGTTTTGAACGTTTTTTTGCATGCAACGTTAAAGCCCATTTGCACAACATGTTGAGGACCAGCAGCACAACCAACATGCAGATAGCTATAAAAAGTGAATACAAGGTTGCATTTCAGAGATTTATAATAAATTATCTTACAAAGCCCCCTAAAAACATTAAATAAGCACAGGTACTTGTATACCAGCCTGTTTTAGTATTTTAGAAAAGCATTTAAGTGAAAATATATTATAAATCCACTTACTTTAAAGCAGTCTTTTTATGTTACCACTAAAACTTACCATCCTGTTGTACAGTAATGCAAAAATTATACCCACGACAACTTGCATTTGCACATATCTTCAGGAATTGTGGGTGCTTGATGGCTAATAAAACAGCATACTTGTGTACCCAAGTGTGGCAACGTGGTTAACAGTGTGCAGGTGAGTGTTGCAGTGGTCAATGAAAGCAAACAACAAGAATCCAAAGTGCAAGGGGGTTTATTTTTATAATCCTGGTCTGGTGACCGTAAATAAAAATCCCAAGCAATACACAGCAATGTATATTGCACTGTTCAAAATAAAGGGTTTGCAGTCCCAAATTATAAACACAGTCAATTACATACACAATGTACAAACACGGTTACTAGTCCTGGGATCGTGCTATAGTGCTCGTGGTGCAAACACAATTTATATTGTGATATAGGTGAAGTGATGTCTGGGTTAGTGCTGGCCTCAGACGAGTGCTCCGGAACATGTTTACTGTCTACTAAGAAATAACAAGTAACAAATTAGAGACAAACAAACAATGTAACCATAAATGAAGGAAGCTCTGTCCCCTTTCTATATGACCGACTTTCTTTTAGCCCTGGGAATGAATTGTCAGGCCAGCCATTCCAGGATACTCTGTTCCCTTTACTTAGCACCCTCACAGGTCAGGAGGGAGATTTACAACCAAGAATTATTCTATTTCTGTCACACCAAGTATAACCGCATAATGCATGCCTGTTTGCACAATTAAAAGAAGATGGGGCCTCTTTTAACTTCCCGAATAGGGAAGCAACTTTTGGCAACTCAGGTCAGAGTTGTCAGTTTCAAAACAGCCAGAAGCAACTTATTCAGTCTACAAGAAAAAAAAATCAACTCATTATTTGAGAAACAGCAGGCTTAGAATGATTGTAAACATTATAAAAATGTGAAGCAACTTTCTTTTTACACTGCTAAACAGATAATGATAAAATGCAGAAAATACGTACACTTTGTGTAAATTATTTTACATTTTTTAACTTTAAAGCCTTATACAGGCAGCCAGATTGAGATGTAAAACGCACAAGCAAACAAAGTAAACGTAGACTGTCTTCATTTATAAACAGTGAGGCTAGCCAGCAGATTTGTTTGACATTTGACCTAAAGCTCATATCTGTAAAATGAATATTGTAAAAGAGTCTGTTTATAATCTCTGCTTGTGTAAAAGAAAAAGAAAAAAAAAACACTCTCATTAGTTGCATCATTGGAAACATACTGCAATATTTATGACCATATGGTGCTCAATAGAATCCCATGTGGGATTACAACAAACCCATCTTTCATTTTGCAAAAATATTTATTATACTTGTACATAAGGTTTATAGTTGTGTAAGTACATTCCATTTGTTTTTTGCGCAGCCAAATGAAAGTTAAAAAAGCTCCATTATTAAAAGCTCCCAGCTGACAATTTTACACTATTGCTGGATTGTTCCTTCCTCTAAAGCCATACTGCAGAAATGAGCCAAGGACAACTCTGGAGTCTCCCCAGCACACCTGTGTCTCTGCCGTACACTTTTGCTTCTGAGATCATCAGTTGGAACCTTTTGACCTGTAAAATCCTACCAAAACAGCACATTCAGCCAACTGAAAAGATGTGGATTTGATCAATATCTGCATAGAATCAGGGGGCCTAAGATATGGGGAGAAGTTCTAAAAATATATTCCATCATCGCCAATTATTATTATTATTTTTTTTTACCCTTTTCATGCAAACATTAAGAACAGCTTTAGAATTACAAGACAAGATCCTTTTTGGTGAAATTAAGATGCCCATTAATAGCAGGTGGAAGTATTACTGAACAGGTTGTAGGGTTTAAAAGACAATGCATTACTTTCCCTAGCTTTCTGCTTTGTTGACAATATTCCTGCAATGTCTTTTTCAACTCAGTCGTGATTGTTTTGATATTTTAATTAACATATCCCTGGTCATAACATCCCTGGTTTTGACTAGTTATTTTCGGTTCACATCAGTTATGCCTTCTGCCATTAACTGTCATTCATCTTTAAGATCATTGTTGCTGTTGGATAACATTTTGTGTAAAAAAATAAAATTAAAAAATTAAAAAATTCCACAATGTGGTTATACTGGTTTTGGACAGTCTAGCTGAATCAAATTATTATTATTATTATTATTATTATTATTATTATTATTATTATTATTATTATTAATAATAATAATAATAATAATAATAATAATAATAATAATAATAATAATAATAATAACACTGTGTAACAATTTTTAAATTTTTTTTTGTTCCTGGGTAGTAAGTGTTATTTCCTAATTGCTTATGCCTCAAAAGTATAGAAACTGGCTATTATTCCCCACAAACTTTGCTTTTGTGACCAGGACAGTGATATTTCAAAATATCACTATTTCCAATGGGAAAACGGGCAAATGTGTGTCTTTTCGTTCACATAAAGTCAGAAAAAAAAAACATATGAATCCAAATTAACATGTATTTATACTAAAGTAATATAAAAAATGACTACAAAAGATTTAGAAGTGAGTAGTTTTTCAAGATTTACGATTATACTGTATTTACATGGCCGCCATTGACGAAAACTTTTTCTTTGAATGACTTTTAAAGATTGACCATTCATAAACCTGTACAGCAAGTTTCACATCTCTAGCATAAGCGGTTTCAGAGAAGAGTTTAGAAAATAACCAAAATTTTGATAAATCCAACATGGCTGCCAAACCATGTGACCTACGTGCTCCATTTTGCTTCAGGGTTAACGTCCAACGTTCCAAACATTGAGTCTCTCTCTACCTGCAACGGTTTTCATTTTATGGGCTGTTAAAGATTTACCATTGTGGCGGAAGGAAAGAAAATATTAATAATTTGAAGAACAATAGGCTTCCAGCCATAATAATAAATAATAATAATAATAATAATAATAATAATAATAATAATAATAACTTAATTATCATTATATTTTTTAAA
The DNA here is from genome assembly GCF_017654505.1 of Polyodon spathula. Classification (NCBI taxonomy): domain Eukaryota; kingdom Metazoa; phylum Chordata; class Actinopteri; order Acipenseriformes; family Polyodontidae; genus Polyodon; species Polyodon spathula. Next base: position 63,347,825 of record NC_054539.1, read on the forward strand.
TATGATAAAATGTCATTGTTTTCAGAAGCACTTGTTACCCCATGGCAGGCCTCTTGCCAACAGGTGTATGTAGTATAATAAATCTTATGCTATGGAGGTTGGCAAGTTATTTTTTATCTTTCATGTCGAAAAACACGTTTACATTTCTATTAGAGAGCAATTTTATGTGTTTCAGCTTGCTCTTGTTTATGGGCAAAATCTTTAGGCTTTACTCTGCCAAAACCAACATTTGTGGTACAGCCCAGATGTATCATTCCAGTATTAAAATAACACAGCCTCAACTACTACCGATATTATAATGTATATTACTATGCATTAGAAACCTCAGAACATTAGGTTATTATCGTAACCCTGGTTCCTTGAAATAGAAATGTAACAACTACCAAATGGTTATTTACCTCCTAAAGACCCAAAACCCGAATAAGACATAAGAAATCTGCTGAGCCGAGCCTGTGATACAGTTATGCCCACCCTGAAGGGTATAAATGACTGTGCGCAGAGATCTCAGCATCATTTTTCCTTCAAGCCTGCTGCAATCATGGAGCTGCATTAGGGCTGAAAACCAGAGCCTCCTGAGCCAATAAGGGGCTACTAAGAGCACCTTGGTCTGGTCTGATTTTCTATAGACACACCAGGAGCATGGCGAGTGATGGGATGGCATATAACAGTTGCCTGGGTCACCTGTGTGCCAAGGCATCCATCTTCAATGGGTCCCCAACTCCTGTTATGGAGAACCAGAGGGGGCAGTGGGTCGATTCCTGTGGAGACAAAGAGATCTATCTCTGCTCTCCCAAATTTCTCCGAAGTGAGGCTCACCACCTTGGAGTCGCTGGGAACTCCTCTTGAGAGGAAGCCTGCCGCCCATTTTGTCACACCGGGAAGGTGTAGTGCCCGCAGTGAGATACGGTTCTCGTGTGTCCGGAGTAAAAGCTTGCGGGCCATGCGATGGATATTGAGACCTGAGGTGGCCACCCTCGTGGTTTATGTATCACTGCTATGCTGTCCGTACTGACAAGAAGGTGTTTCATTCGAACCTCCTTCAATAAATTCTATAAGAACAGATAAACTGCCTGCAGCTCCAAAACATTTGTGTGGAGGCCCTGCCAAGGGGGGTTGCGCACCCCTGCCATTCACACAGTGCCCCATCCCAGGTTGGACATGTCCGTGGTGTCCATCTCCCCAGTGGAATGCCAAGGCATAGATGTGCAGGCTGTTTCCACCAAGAGAGTGCCTTTAGACGCGAGACACTGTCAGTAGGCGGTCGTGGTTCAACGCCTCATGCATGTTTTGTTTTTTTTTCTAATATGTCATGCAATGTCTATGTCTTAAACGCAAGGCAGTTGTGTTTAAACAGTGAATTTAAAAAACGAAATGCAGCATCAGTGCAGCCACGGATCCTACATTTTCTGTGGGAATATGGCTTTTGCGGTCCACTGTGGTGAACCAGTCGCCTGGACTGATTGACTGCAACAGCTGTTGCATTGTCAACATTTTAAACCTCCTTCGCCTCAGATATATGTTGACCTGCCTGAGGTTGAGAATCAGTCTGAAGCCTCCTGGCCACTTGGGCACTAGGACGTACCTGGAGTAGAACCATTCCTCCAAATGGAGAGGGTCTAACATGCAAACAGCCCATTTTTACAACAGAGTTGCTACCTCCTGAGACACCACTGCAGGGTCCTGTAGGTCTGTGACTGAATGGGAGGGGGACCATGTTTGAACTGTAGTGAGTAGCCAGTCTAGAGTAATGTTTTAAATGATTTCAATACAGCACTAGATAGCAGCACATGCTTAATGTGACATATTTATTCTAACAATTTCAAAAATATATAAATAAACAACAACTAAATTAGACTTACTGTATATAACACCTGTCATGTCTAGCCATCCCAAGGCCCTGTATAATAGCATAGGAGCAACTTAAAATATACAAGAAATAAAAAAGGACACGCTATAACTAATCTTTTATTAAGAAAGCCACGAGTTAAGAGATCAGTGTTTTTTTTTTTTTTTTAAAACCTAATGCAAAGAAATAGGTTTTCAGTCTAGCAGAAACTTAGTCAGTGTCTCAGGTATTCCAAAGTAGACCTGAAAATCTAAAGCTTAGGTTTGTAGGGACAGAAGGCTCAGTCATCTCGAGGGCACAATCTCATCCTGGTAAATTACAGCAGGCCAACTTTAGTTGACCACAGCGGATGAGTTGTTGTACAGGTGAGGACGTCGGGCCACTGTTATAAGAGGGGAAGTCATGTAATTAGCATTGAAAATAACATCTTGGATAACATTTTGTTTCCCTTTAATGCCTGATACAGTGAGGTATGGTTAAAGTGGAAAGCAATGCAAGGAGCCCAAAGAAGTCCAAGAAAAAAGTGGTTGCTGTCTTTTCCGAGACGGACTGCAACTGGAAAGAGAGCACAGCCAAGGATCAGGGTCAAGAGTCCTGGCATAGAGTGCTAGTATATCTTTTGCAGTATGGATGTTTGCCAGCAATATACACAATGTAGTACAGCAGGGGAAAGTGTCTGATACATCTTTAAAGTCTTTACAAGGGCTTCTGTTTTGAAGATAGTTTCTTAGGAAACAGAATAATAACATGATTAGAGTAATTGTCAAATAACAAGGATTGGGATCACACAGGAAATTAAAACTTAACAACTTGGTAACTTCACTTTTTTATTGTTCTAAAAAGACATTTACATTCTCGCAAGACTTTGTAAATGGTCAGAGAACCACCTAAGGAGCCTTTTATTGCTGAGACACCTTGGACTGGACAAGTTAACCATGACATATGGCTTTAAAACAATAATGCAAGAATATTAATATTGTAATTTTTTTTTTTTCCCTTATGGATATGTTATTTATGCCTGACTTTAACTGACAAGGACAAGAATGTCACCAAATCCGCAATACATTCCTATATTTTATGTTTCCATGGTTGTACAGTATCTCTCAGTATTTGTCTCCTTTTAAAGCATAAAGCAGTGTGTGCAGGTTTTGAAGGGGGCTTTTAAACCCAGGCTCCAATAGTTGCCTAGAAGTATGTTTATATTAGTCTAGCAGATCATAGAGTTTAGCAGATTATCACAAAGTGATTAAAAGGCTTCACAGAGGTCACTGTCTTTAATCCATTGTAATTATAATGATTTTATATCTGTATAAAAATGGACTCCCCCAAAATTGCATTGTAAAGAAAACATTTAGATCTTTTTTATGTTAGTGCCCAAATCAGCCACTAATTAATTTTTTTTCAACGTGCTTGCAATCAATCATAAAAAAATAAATGAAAGTCAACTCTTCATATTCAATACAATTCACTTCAAATCTTTAGCTTAATTTAATACTTGTCTCCACTACTCCTGGAGCTTTCTAATACACACAAAAACAATCGTCAAATTAATGTTTGACTGGTTAACCTCTCTTAATGTATGACACAGCAGAACAATGCAATACGTAAAATGTATTTAAAAGGTTCTAAGTCAAGTGACTTTCTGAAATGTTGATTGTGTGACACTACACATTGGGAAGCACATTTTCTGGTACCCTATCTACGTTGACTCTGAAGTGAAAAACACAAATAATACAAATCGAAAAACACAAATACAAATCAAGAAACACAAATAGAAATCGAAAAACACAAATGCAAATAATTTAAAAAAAAACTTAAATACAAATTGAAAAACACAAATACTAATAAAAGAACATGAATGCAAATTGAAAAACACAAATACAAATAAAAGAACATGAATGCAAAAAACTGAAAAACGCAAAAATGTGCTCCTGCTGCTTGACAAGTGTCAAATTCAACATGTGCTGTTCCTGCAGGGAAGGTGACTAGTCTAATTCAACACTAGATTATGTGCTGTTCCTGCAGGGAAGGTGACTAGTCTAATTCAACACTAGGTTATGTGCTGTTCCTGCAGGGAAAGTGACTAGTCTAATTCAACACTAGATTATGTGCTGTTCCTGCAGGGAAGGTGACTAGTCTAATTCAACACTAGATTATGTGCTGTTCCTGCAGGGAAGGTGACTAGTCTAATTCAACACTAGGTTATGTGCTGTTCCTGCAGGGAAGGTGACTAGTCTAATTCAACACTAGATTATGTGCTGTTCCTGCAGGGAAGGTGACTAGTCTAATTCAACACTAGGTTTTGTGCTGTTCCTGCAGGGAAAGTGACTAGTCTAATTCAACACTAGATTATGTGCTGTTCCTGCAGGGAAGGTGACTAGTCTAATTCAACACTAGATTATGTGCTGTTCCTGCAGGGAAGGTGACTAGTCTAATTCAACACTAGATTATGTGCTGTTCCTGCAGGGAAGGTGACTAGTCTAATTCAACACTAGGTTAAGTGCTGTTGCTGCTGGGAGTCTGTTTTTTATATTTATTTTTTCATTCATGATTTTTCCTTGCAAGCATGTGATTGCTTAATCCACCGACGGTGCCGTGCACTAGCCAGAAGAAATCACTCTAGATTCTATTTGAGCGTCACTGCTCAGTGTCACTGTGGAACTAACTATTTCATCCCACGCTGATCTGTCCAACACCTATTAAAGCAATGGCAGCGATACAGCTGGCAAAATGTCTTGCGTGCCGCACCGCGCCTGTCTGTCTGACTCGGGCTTTAGTAAGAAAAGTTGCACAAAAAAAGCCTACAGACTGAGATATGTTTTATATTTATCATTATTATTTTTAAAGCTTTTTCTGCTTAATTATTAAAAGGTATTTGTGGTTTAAACAAATATGTTAAATTCCTGACAGGGTTCGTAGTAAACAAATTAATTTTATAACAAACATGATTTTTATACAGATGGTCCTCTCACCTTCCCACTAAACACATTTGTTTCAAAACTTGTCATTCAAACTGCTTACAGTGTGGTGTTGGTGGGAAGAGGTGATGCGTTTATGGTATCGCTCTAGTTGAGTAAAACAAAAGAAAACAAAAGTCAATTAGCTGACCAGTAAAACATGGCAGAAGGGCTGGCTTCATAATACATCTTCTACTATTATGGATTAAGTGTAAATGTGCTATAATGAAATGCTAAGGATTTTAAGGTTAGGACAGAATTTTGTGATCACGCAACCCCCCTGCAATAGCCATGCCACGTCCTTTTGGGTCGGGATTCCCGGTTTGAGGAACACTGTTTTAAGGGATATCAATATATTTAGAGATTAGAGCTTGTTTGGGATTGAATGGGAAACATGTACCCCATCTCTCAACCCCATAAATCCAGCACAGGACTACACACAATCACAGCCATAGTCTGAAAAGTTTTCATAGGACAGAAAAGTTGCTGATATCTGTGTCTATTGCCAGTCACTTCTTTGTACAATCATTTCTTTTTTTAATACGATTTTAGTAAAAGGCAAAAGTTTGGTCATAAAACTTTAACTTAGCACAAACATAGCAGTCTGTAAGACCCTCATAAGTGTTTTGTATGTCTTCAAATGTCAGCTTTGGAAAGGATTGTGTGGATCGGAGTTTAGCTGAGATTAAACAGTTTGGCAAGAGCTAGGTATGCAATGCAGGATAGAGTTTGTTAACTATGAACTGCAGTTGTCATGTCATAACTTTAGACAAATACTTTAACCCTAAAGGTTTGTTGTTCAAAAAATGATTATTTTTTTGTTTCCATTTTTGTTTCCCCATTATAAACGTACAGATTTCACAGACATGATTGCTGGTCATCATCATTCATTTAACTTTTATTTTGCTCCTTTTGAACTACATAGTTCTGCTTATGTTCTGGTTTTATACTATGCACATACCTAAACCTACCAAGGCTTTTCCCATGTTTGTACCAGGAAGCAGTAACATAGCAGATAGTATTTTTTCCAGTTCCCTTTCAATTCGAAGACGGCCAACAACCATACTTTTGGGCTTACTGAGTTTTTTATGTCAGAGCTTCCGATAGGCTCCTCTGGGGAGTGGCGTCACTCCGCGGAGATCACGTTCTCTTTTGCTTCTCACAATCAGGTAGGTAAGGTAGATATAAACTAACCTCCAGTTGAATGTTTGGGAAAGAGCTCTCACTACGAGTTTCCTGGTAGTTTCTGTGCAATTTATTGCTGGAAGTCGGCTTGCTACTTTCCCAGAATCAGAAACTCGGCTTCTGAGTACTGAGATATAAACGCTGCGCAACTGCACTCCATATAAAAAAATAAATCTTTCTTTCGGCAGCTTACATCACTTGGCAACTGTAGTCTGCTTTTTCTAACCCTACAGCATCTGCTTTTTGCAGCTAAAATAAATAAAAGAAAGACATGTATTCCTTCACCGGGACCCGGCTCGGCTGGGCTGACTATGGCCTTCTCACTCGGTGTGTGTGGCAAAAAAAAAAAATTAAAATAAACAACAAACCCTACTCTTTATCTCTGCTGTGTGTTTGTTTTTTCACTGCCTTGCAGTTTTGAAAAAAAAAGAAAACAACAACCTGTGCTTCCTCCACTATAGAGTAGACTCCACGGATACATTGACCTCTACTCATCTCGATGTGTTAGGTCTTTAAAATAAAAAAAAATCCCTCTTTCTTTGTTTTTTATATATATATTATCTATAGGCTGTGCTCTACTCTGTTGAAAGCTATGTGCTGCTCTGGTTGTGTGACTGTATGCAGTCCAGACTAGACACCCGGCTGACCATGTCTCGCGTACACTGGGAAGACCTGTGCTGGTGGAGGCAAGCCTCTCACCTGCGCAAAGGTGTAAGGATGAGAGTGATCTACAGTCATCAGGTAGTTAGAACAGATGCACCCAACTCGGGTTAGAGTGTGGTCTGGACAGGCAGAGGAGTCTGCGGCTCCTGGTCGGGTCACTGGACATCCGTGCACATAAATGCAGTGGAGCTGTGAGCTGTTCACCTCACTCTCCAGCATTTCCTTCCAGTGCTCCAGAGGAGACATGTCCTTGTCCACACGGACAACATGTCAGTGGTAGCATATGTAAATCACCAGGGAGGACTTCAGTTCCCGGGGTTACACCGCATAGCCTTTTGGCAACTGACATGGGTGAAAGAGAACCTGTTATACCTCTGGGCTGTTCATCTCCTGGGAGTGGTGAATAAGGAGATGGACCTCCTCTCGAGTTAGGGTCCTCACCCGTCAGAATGGTGACTCCACCCTCAGGTGGTACAGCACATTTGGCAACGTTTTGGGAAGGCCAGAGTCGATCTCTTTGCAATGGCAGAGACAACTCACAGCCTACCGTGGTTCTTTCTCCATTGCTGCGGCGGTCCACTAAGAGTCAACGCCCTAGCCCACGAGTGGCCGATAATGCTATTGTACACATTCCCGCCAATACCATTGCTCCAGGCCTTCCTGGAGTCAGTCAGTTGAGCACTCTCTGGAACCTAGAACCAGGCAGACTGTGGGTCTAGCCCATAAACGGGACCATCTGTCCGCCTTAGGGCTCTGTGGCAAAGCGTAAGCCTTGCACAGTGAAATATGTAGTTTATTGTATGTTTTTGTGTTAATTGTTAATATTGATTTAATTGTTTAGCTGCTGTGGCGCTCCACTGGGGACGATTACCCGTCTGCGTGGAGCAGCAGCTGAAAGCAATCAGCTGTTCCAGCAGGCGGGTGGGCGTGTCTCAGCGGAGTGTCAGTATAAAAGCATGTTGATCGCTGTGATCGGGGCTGCTGCAAGGCCTGCCGTTTTCACGGCACCTTTTGAGTTATAGTTTGCGGTATTGTGTTTTATTTTGCACTTTTTGTACGGTTTTCTGTATCTGTCCTCTGTGCGTTACCATCGCTGGTAACGTCACATGACCGCCTTTATTTTACTTTCACTTTCTTTTTGTTGTTAATAAATCCTGCGCGCCTGTGCCGGCGTTTCAACACCAACCTCAGTCTCTCTGTATGCTTGAACAGCGGCTACCCACGCGTGTGACCCGAGGAAGACCCTGTCACAGGCTCTCAGACGTAGTTGTCAGTACACTGCAGCATGCTAGTTCCCCCTCCACAAGGTTGTTGTTTGCCTATAAGTGGAATTATTTCCAAAATTGGTGAATGGCCAGAGGTCATGACCCCATTTATTGCCTAATAGCAGTCATTTTACAGCTTCTGTAAGACCTGCTACAGGAGGCTAGATTTCCCCTCTACGCTGAAAGTGTACCTAGCAGCCATATCTGCATGCCATGTCCTCATTGACTCAATGTCTCTGGGTGCTTATATACTAACGACCCGTTATCTAAAGGGAGCTCGGAGGTTACGTCCTCCTAGAAAGGACGTCCTCCCCGAGTGGAGTCTATATGTGGTATTGAAGGCTCTTCCTAAGGCCGTGTTTGAGCCTATATTTTCCATAGTTGAAATATCTCTCTACGAAGATAGCCTTTTTATTAGCCATCACCTTCACAAAGTGGGTTAGTAAGCTACAGGCTCTGTCAGTGCACAGCTCCTGTATGCATGTTTGGGATGATGAAAACAGGGTGTCGTTATGCACAAACCCCGCTTTCCTCCCTAAAGTGTTTATGGCTTTCCACTTGAACCAATCAGTGGAACTAAAGGCTTTCCATCCCCCTCCTTTTTCTTCAGAGGAGGATCGATTGAATTCCCTCTGCCCGTTTTGGGCATTCAGATGTTATGTGGATAGGACAAAAGCGTTGCATCAATCTGACCAGCTCTTCGTCTGTCATGATGAAAGGACCCTGTCAAAGCCCTCTTAAAGCAATGACTATCTGTGACAGAAATACAATGAGTTCTGGTGTTAAATCTTCTTCCCGACCTGTGAGGGCGCTAAAGAATGAAAGGAGAAGTATCTGGAAGGGCTGGCCTGACAGTTTGTTTCCGGGACCGGGAAGTGGGTCAGCCTGGAAAGAAGCGAGACTCTGTTGTAAGACCATATTGACTTGAAAGGTAAACGAGGGACAGCTGCAAGTAATAAGGCAGCTGCAACCATTTACCTAAATATCATGCAGGATTACATATAGGGGCCAGGGTAATGCTGATCTTTTCCTTCGTTTGGGTTAATGCTTGGAGAGAGAAGGACTGAGAGAGGAGCTCTCAGTGAATTGTGTTTGTGTTTTGTGTTATTGTGTCTGTCCGTGTAACGGTCTGTTTTTGTATACACCACTAGTCAGTTAAGCACACCTCTGGAGCTGTCGCCAGGGTCAGCACGATCCAGAGCACCACTACACACCACACAACTGGTGACCGCATCTTGTGTTTTGTTCGGGACTGTGCCCTGTTTTCGTTATCCCCTCGCTTTACACATTGTTGTGTATAGCCGGGGATTTATTATTTTACGGTCACCAGACCTGGATTATAATTAAAGCACCTTTTTTTTTCACCGGATACTATTGTCTGCCTGTCATTCCTGCATCATATCACCGCTACACCTGTTCCTCTTCACTAGCCACTTTGCCACACTCTCCCACTGGACTGTGGACACAGTTTCGCCTACATATACCAATACCAGCCTACCCCCACCTGGGAGGGTGGCCGCGCACTCTACCAGAGGAGTGGCTATGTCATGGTCCATCTTTAGAGGAGCTTCATTGACTGATATTTGTACTGCGGCTAGCTGGGCTACTCCACATACATTCACCAGGTTCTAATGACTTAATGTGGTCGATCCCTCTATGTCTTCATTAGGCACAAGGGTCCTTGAGTTTGTACACTCACACCACAAACAATAGTTTGGTGGTAGCGAGATGTCCCACATTTGCTGTTCGCTCACACTCCTTAGCGATGGCTTTGATATACTTTCCCAAAAGCATGGTTGTTGGTCATCTTCAAATTGAAAGAGAGCGTTAGGTTACGGATGTAACCCCAGTTCACTGAAAGAGAAGACGACCAACAAACCGTGCAAGGTCGCATCACTTGCATTCGTGGGTTCGATGGAAAAGAGAATGTGACTACTTATTCCCTCATAGGCAGGACCGAGGACATCACTCTCCGGAGGGGCCTATCGGCAGCTCTGACATAAAATGCTCAGTAAATACCTGACCTGCGGCAGGCATATCCCAAAAGTGTGGCTGTTGGTCGTCTTCTCTTTCAGGGAACCAGGGTTACATCTATAACCGAACTTTCAGAATAATTTAGACAGGTTCGTTTACTGAGTGACATTTATTAAGCCCAAGGCAGAGTTGTCTGTGGACTGGGGATGCTTCTGCGTGCCTCAATAACTGCTTTAATCCATATGCAATATGAGATTCACTTTAAAATAAAACTAATTTGGGCAAACAAATACAATATTGATAATGCCAACAATTGTTAATAATACTTTTCATGGAATCAGAAGATGATATCAAGTGTGGGCTACTTTAAATAGTATGCAGAATAACTAGATACCCGATGAAATTTATCATACGTATTATAGATATATATATAATATATATATATAATATATATATATATATATATATATATATATTTTTTAAAGAGAAAAATCAACTGGTATATTTTGCATTTCTCCATCAACTGTGTATTTGAAGCTGGTACAGTAAAATATGAAGCTTTATTGTTTTAATGTAATTTTTGAACTTGTTCCGAAGTGTTTAAATAAACTTTGGGTGCAAAGTAACTAATAGAGGAAAATGCAGCTTGAAGCTGGACTGGTGTAGTGTGGAATTTTAACACTGCCTGCATACATAACAGAAATGACAAGCTGTTTAGCAAATAAGCTGTGCAAAAAAAACAGCAGATGAAAGTTATAAACCAGCTGTTTCTTTCCAAAAGAGAGATTTTAGTGTTCAGTGTGTATATAATAGTTTATTCCAAAAGCAAATATTTTGTCATTTTAATGTTTTCAATAACATGTTTTAATGAAATGTTAAAGCCTACGCTAGCTAACAATCACTTGGCTTTTCCTTCTATCAATCTCTGCCTCTGTAACTATATCAACAGCATATATATATAACAGAAATTGACTTTTATTGTGCTTGCACAGACTTTTAATAAACACAAATCAAATAAACAAACACAAACAAAACCTAACTCAGTTTTGGAGCTCTGACTATATACCACCAGGTCCCTGACTAACACACAGGACGGCTAAGCCGTTTACCTGTCACAAACCAAAACACTTCGTACCTCACTCTTGACTGCTCGGAAACAGAGCACACCTTCTGCTTCCCACCTCTCAGCAGCCCCGAACAAACTTACTGCTTCCTTTAAATACCCTGCACCTGGCTCTAATTTACAATTAACACCAGGTGGAGGGGATTACTAAACAATAAAACAATTAAACAAAAACCAGGTGTGCGTTTTCACATGTTTTGTGCAGGGAAGGATTTTAACCCCCTGCCTGCCATCTTACACCCCCCCCCCCCCCCCCCCCCAAGTGTACAACACTGATCGGCCATTCCAAGGCCACATCCTCCCCTAAAACACAACCACCCACACTCAAGTCCAGAAATGTCCATTTCCACCCTCTTCCATGGGCGGGCTTGAGGGTGGGTAGGACCTTCCGGCACATCCGGGAAGGGACCATGAACCGGCGACACGGGACCCCATCGGGATGGCAGGGCCGACCGAAACAATGACCGGGGAACAGGAGGATGCAGCAGTGGGTAGAGATCTTCACCTGGGGACTGGTGCAGCGATGTCCGATCACCCAGGGGAAGCGAAGCAGCGAACAGGGGGAGCACCAGCGACGTCTGGCAACAGCCCAGCGACAACTGGATGCTCAGGAAGAGCGGAGCAGGGAACCAGGGGCAGAGCTGTGGCCAATGTTGCAGACTCCTGGGATCCAGGTCTAGCGCTGGAAGGTCTAAGAAGACCGGCAGGGTGTCCAGGAGCAAGGGGCAAGGGACCGTACCTTGCAGTGCCGGACTGGTTCTCTGGGGTGATGGAAGTGGGCACCTCACCTCACCTCCTCCTCTTTGTTCGTTGCTTCTCCCTCTCTGGGCTCTGGGAGCGGCGGCTCCTCCTCTCTGGGCTCTGGGAGCGGCTCCAGCTCCGTCGGCTCCCGTTCCGGCAGCCCTAGTGCCAATCTCCATCTTTTATTCTGCTCCTGTTGAGCAGCTGTCATTCTGTTCATCCTGGCGATCCATTTCTTATTCTGCTCCAGTTGAGCAGCGGTATCTCTGTTGATCCTGGCAATCAACTGTTCAATGCTTTCCATTTCCAAGGTCATAGGGGCACCCACACTTTCTGCCACCATATGTAACAAAATTGCACAACTCTCACGGTTCATTGCCCCTTTAAAAACAGACCCAGGAAACAGAAATTGATTTTTATGGCGATTGCGCACACTTTTAATAAACACAAATCAAATAAACAAACACAAACAAAACCTAACTCCGTTTTGGAGCTCTGACTATACACCACCAGGTCCCTGACTAACACACAGGACGGCTAAGCCATTTACCTGTCACAAACCAAAAAACACCATACCTCACTCTTGACTGCTCGGAAACAGAGCACACCTTCTGCTTCCCACCTCTCAGCAGCCCCGAACAGACCGGCTGCATTCTTTAAATACCCTGCACCTGGCTCTAATTTACAATTAACACCAGGTGCAGGGGATTACTAAACAATAAAACAATTAAACAAAAACCAGGTGTGCATTTTCACATGTTTTGTGCAGGGAAGGGTTTTAACCCCCTCCCTGACATCTTACAATATATATATATATATAGTTGCTAATTTAATTGTCCCATTACTTTTATTATACCAACTACACTCTGACATGTTATACTTGTAAATAAAGCTTAGTTTGTGGTTATGTCTATTATTACCTGCTAGGACTAGTAATATTTGTATTAATATAATATTAAATAATTATATATTTGTGTTAAATATCGTATAACTTTCATCTGCGTAAAGCACTAGGGGATATCGAAGCATACTGTGTAAGCAGATTCCAACACGGTTCACGTCCAGATTACAGTTAAATCAGTTTATCTAACCCAGTTATGCCGACAACTGAGTTCAAGACTACCTCCTGAGTAGGTTTCAAACTCGGTTGTCGGTTATGAACCGTGTTTAGTGTTGATGCAAATCGAGTTAAGCACTTTTAAACAGGTTTTAAACCCTTAGCAGTTATATACATTTATAATAGCGTAAGTAATCACACAGACAAAATGCAATTAACCACTGACGCATACACAAATGCTGTGCAAAAGTCTTAGACTTTGCATTTTTCTACTCTGATGCATTATGAGCATCATCAATTTACTAAAAGCCTCCACTAGTGTTTTCTACTGTTATAAAAACCTTGACTTGCATAAAAAAGGAAAAACATTCAATGAAATAGCTTGCATCACTCAATTATCAAGGTGTGGTATCCGAAGCATAATCAACAAGTACAGAAAAACATCATCTGTAATTGACAAACCTAGGACTGGAAGACCCAAAAAGATGTCTAACAAGGATGAGCAATACTTGAAGATAATATCCTTAAGGAATAAAAAGAAGACAAGCATTAAATTGACCACAGAACTGGCAGAAGGCAAAGGTGTCATTGTCCATTAAATCAACAATACGAAGTTCACTCTTGAAATCAGGACTTAAGGGATGTGTTGCAGTAAGAATACCTCTTAAGAAAAGGGAACAAGACTAAAAAGCTCAAATATTCACAAAGAAATTGGACTATGGAAAAATGGTCAAAGGTGCTTTGGACAGATCAGTCAAAGTTTCAGTCATTTGGATCTAATCGAAGACAGTATGTGAGATGAAGAACAACTGAAATTTATAAAGAGCCTTGCTTGAAGCCAAATATTAAGCATGGAGGTTCAATTCAAGTTTGGGGGTGCATATCCTCAAGTGGTGTGGAACATTGTTGAAAATTGATGGTTTATTGACTGCAGCAAGGTAGTTTTTTTTTACGTGTGTATCCCTTTAAAAAAAGACAATCCTGTTTCCTGTTGCTTTATTGGTTAATTGCGCATAGTTTTTAAAAACAGGATACAGTTGCCGGTAAGAGACTGGCCGGGGAGAGGGAACAGGTGAAGAAATGCATATGAGAGAGGGTGGGGGTTGTGGATTTATTGTTTTCCTTGATTCATAGTTGTTGAATGTTTGAAATACGGGTTCTTAGAAAAAGAAAAATGCCAATCAATGGAATAAAATGGTTAAATAATACTTTAAGTGTGGTGTTTGTCTATGAGAATAACAATGATTGGTATGCATAGGGTTTGTTGAATCTTAATATAAAATAAACTTGATTGTACCGTGTTTGTATTTTTAACAGTATTAGCAAAAAATACTCTGCGAGCGTACGTGATTTTTTTTTTTTAAGCCTACAATATTCGGATATGAAAATTATTATCGATATCTAACGATACTGATGTCATGCCCACCTCTATATATACAAGGAAGCATGCTCTTCAATTGTTTTTATGGAAACATTTTTTAAAAACATTTTAGCAACACATGATCATTCCGTATTGAAGTCTGAAAACAGAAGAAATCAATAATATTGCATTTGTGTGACACAGAAATACATTTTATGCAATGTAAATGGGGGGGGGGGGGGGGGGGCAGCTGACACAGTGATTGACTTGACTTCAAGCTGCTCTTTACTACTGCAAAGGAAAATCCTCAGCCTCTGTGTTATTTTGTTTAAATGCCTCCTATTTTCTTGCCAAGGAATCAATAATTATACTAATCTTGAAGTCACTTGCTGCAGAAAAAAATGGCTGAAGTGTACATGTAATCGTTTCCTTACATTGAGAATCATAAAACTATTATTAATCTGATTGCCAAAACTGTTCTATACAGTTCCCCCCAAAGTTCAAGAGATAATGTATAAGGAACTCAGTACAATTAATGCATGTTATGTGAGCTTGTGCACATCATGACATAACTACATTTGTTATATATGATTTCCATTTTTTTTTTTTTTGTGTGTGGATACAGTATATATTTTTATTTCCATTATGGATTCTAATGTCTTTCGGTTTTGCTTCTGAACATTCTGCATTATTTGTAATATTTTAGTTTCTTTTTGATCTCCTCTTCTATTACCTATTGCTTAGTAACACTACAAACATATTAATAACATAACCATGCGTGAAAACATTGAAATCATAATGGCAGTCTGTGAACTTGCAGCAAGTCTGCACTGAACAGTGTCAGCCGACTACTTCACTTAATCTTGAATACTTGACTGTGCCCTCATTACAACACATAATAAATTTATTCGGTAAACTAACTTCTTACAGAAATCCAGATGATCATTTAGGGAAGCAAGCCCTAGGTATTCCTTTTGTATTTAAATGGCCCAGTTATATCTGTTTGCTCTTTTGTTGCTGGTAGTGATTTCCACACTCACTGCTATTATATTTTTAGAGTTGATGACTTTATTCTGAATGATTTAACCTTTATCTATAACCCTTTGGGCTTTGAGTTTATAATCTGCTAGAAATGTCATATACACAACTACAGTAAACATGCCAAGAGTGAGACACAACATAACTACTGAAGCAGTTGACTTCTGACAGCAGCTGCAAGTTTCAAATGTAATATTACCAGGTGTTAAGTATATCTTATGACAGACCTTTTATATATTGTCAGCATTTCTGTTGTAACACAGTGTTGGTACTTATTCTCACCTCTAATCATTTAAATTTATGACAGTAGAGATGTGGGAAAATGCTGGTTCCTTGATTGATATAGTGATAAAACATCTACATATACAGTATATTTAAATGAATAATGTGTTGGTCAGTATAAATTGTTTTACAGTACACTGCAGTAATGTGTATTACATGTGAAAACATAGTATACTTGGTTAGTTGGCCACAAACTAAAACCTTATTCTACAACATCATGTGCTGACATTTACAGTTGTCAAATAATTACAGAGAAATGCACTAGGAAAACATAATCTGACAAAAAGAAAGATGTTGCACTGTTACAAAGCTAAGCCTCTAAAGTTTGGAAATTGCTGCATTTGTTTTGCTTTTATTCATCATGTCACTATAGCACATCAACTCTAACAATCTGAAAACACTGTGTCCACTCTTCTCAAAATGCTCAAGCCACACAATTAAGTGTAGTAAAAACCTCCAAAAACTTACTTCAAAGGACAACACAACAAGCTTATGGGGGGCCTGTGGGGAACAACCCCATTGAACTACCCTGTAGGTCAGCGGTCCTCAATCATTAAATAATATATATATATATATATATATATATATTATATATATATATATATATATATATATATATATATATTCTTTAAGAGTTTTAGTGGGGTTATTCTTGGCTCACTTTGATAAGGCCAAGTCTCAGGTAGTAATTGTGCATGATGCTCTTATTCTTTAGATAATTTACATAAAATACGCAATTGAAATATTTTTTTAAATAGCCTGTTTACACAGATAACCGTGAATAAACTAACATAAAAGAGTGTAGATAGCGTCTCGCTTTGTTTCAATTTGACAAAGTTGTCAACACTACTCTGTTTTAAAGATCGCTCATTTCCAGTACAATTACTCAGAGAAAGTGGATTCGTAACTAAATCTACTATGGTGTTTCCCTTGTCTGGTGAAATTAAAAAAAATATATATATATAGAGAGAGAAAATTAAATTCTACAGACTGAAATGTATTATTTTTCTCAATAACAGTCAGTGTAATTCAGTGCTTACCCGACATATTAACACCCCACCTCTGCTCAGGAATGATTGGACCGCTGTCAGATCTTTCACTTTCTCATTGGCTACTCACTCGCCTTCTATTTTCATGCAGAATACCGTAAACAGCCTCTGCTTGCTTATGATTGGACAGCTGTGTAAAACTTGGCAGATATTTGACTCTCCTATTGGTTAAACTTACAGTTGGTACCTGCACCTGAAACAGACACCGTTTATGTCCCACCCAGCTAACTTATGATTGGGCTACTGCAGAGACAAGCAGATATTTAATTGGTTGATCATATCACAAAAGCCATTCAGAAAAAATAAATAAAATGTCGCGTACGTACAAGCACAGCATAAGCGAGCAGCGCTGCAACAGACTGCTGTGGCGCTTTTGTTGGAAAATGTGTTTAAAGCTTTCTTTATTTTCCCAAGCTACGACCCGCCAGAAATGTGTTCACAACCCATAATTTAAAAACAGCTGCCGCGGGCATGATGGCCTGGCTTCACGGGCACGACTTTGAGGTCCACTGCTGTAGAGTAATGCTTTGACCAGTTCCATCACAAGGATTGGTTTAATGTGTAAGAATAAACCTCTAGCTAAAACAATGTAGAGAACTGTGTGTGAGCTGGAAATGTGGATTGGACTCCTGAAAAGTCAGGAATAGCATTCTTTCTACAAACAACCCCTCCCACCAACTGGTTCACTTTTAAATTCATTTTGAAAAACCTTCCAGGAGAGTCTATATGAAATGAATGATCAGAACCCCAGTCATTTGGAACAGCAGTTAACTATCAGAACTGAAACATGGTGCTAAAAAAAAAAAAAAAGAAATTTGATGATCCACCACAATTTTAACAAAAGCTACTGAGTGAGAATTATCAACAGGAATACAAATCTATGCATGTCTAGATTACAAAATACAATACAGTATGAGCTATTTAAAAAAAAACAACAAAAAAAAACAAAAAAAAAAAACAGTTGTTTATATTAATTTTCCAATTTTGGAATGTCCAAAT
Source organism: Polyodon spathula (assembly GCF_017654505.1). NCBI lineage: Eukaryota > Metazoa > Chordata > Actinopteri > Acipenseriformes > Polyodontidae > Polyodon > Polyodon spathula. Next base: position 63,365,364 of record NC_054539.1, read on the forward strand.
TATTCAACCTGGCTCACCGCTGCAACCCCCAAAATAATTGGGAGAGGGAAAGACGAGCACTGGCGTCCTCCGAAACAAGTGCAGTCAGTGGTCCACTTTAATTGCCCGCTGTACAGCGATATTCAGAACTCACCGCGTCAGAGTACCTCACAGTTCTGAATTGCATACAGGCTGGCCTGCAGGTGCCTGACCAGCCACAGGGGTCACTGGTGTAGGGTGAGCCAAGGACTCCCCAGCCAATCTAATCCTACTCCGCCCGGGCAGTGCTTTTCCAGTTGTGTGCTGCCCCCTGGGAACTCCCGTCCACGGCTGGCAGTGACATAGCTTGGATTATGACCTACGATTTCCAAGCTATAGGGCACATCTTGCACTCCGGACGATGTGAACTGTTTTTTTTATTATTTAATTTATTTTGCTTGTTACTTAAATTATTCCAATAAATACACATCTCCATACTAATACGGCAGTAATTATTTTTAAAAAATGCCAACCAAGTCAAAAAACAACAACAACAACAACAACAAACAATTTAGAAGAGGGAATGTAAAGAATGATAGTAGCGTGACTGAACTTTAAAAAAAACAAAAACTTTCAGTGCCCTAATTTTGAAACAATTTTAATGTTGAAATCAATTCTTTCTCATTGACCTTAATTGTGTGCACATTTAAAAATATCCCCCTTGGGCGTTCATAAAGTAGGGGGGTAAAGAACAAGTATGCAACAATCTGTGGTAGCCTTACAAGGAGCCCATCATAGAGCAAATTCTTAGCATTGTGAGAAATTTGGTAGGACTGTTATTACTTAGCGATTTACAGTTTCCTAGTCCACTATATATTTATTTTGTCTGCCGACAGTCCATATTGACAAATTCCACGGGGGTGTCTACTTGGTTTACGTTGAATCTCACCAGCTTTGGTTGCTCACAGTCTGGTGGCTCATCGATGACTTGAACAACAGTGCGGTGAGCACAGACACTCACTGGTGGAGCAACCGATGAATAAAACAACGCAACTAGTCAGTAAAAATTGAAATAAAAAATCGTGTTAGTCAGTAATACAAGGTGAATGAGCATTTAAATATATACTGTACACAGATGCTGCGGAGCACCACTTAATGTAAGGGCAAAAATAAAAAAACTTAGAGAAACGTTTAACCCCTTGCCTGGTACGTCCTCAAAAACACTTGCTCAGTTCTGCATAACATATCAGGTATTTCCTAATTAAATTATTTATAATTAAATATATATATCTATATATATAATATATATATATATATATATATAGACATATAATGCACACACACACACACCACAATTAATGCTGGATTGTTGTATTTCTCTGCGGAGTCGCTCACCGAGAAACTTTTACTGATAATAGGGTTGGTATTTTCAATTTCATTCATGTTACATAGATAAAATGTCTTCGATGTGGTGTGCCAGTTTTTTTTTACCGAATTTATAGCCTGCTTGCGCTCTGATACATCAAGCAAATTTAAAACAATCTGCGTGAATCTTTCGTTTCTGTTCAGTGAGGATCGATAGTAAAAAAAATATTATTTTGATTAGGAGCTTTGTCTCACATTTCATTAATTGAAATTCCAGATTAAAACACTGGGCTCATTGTCAACCGTAAGCCTGTTTTTTTGTTTGTTCTTTTTGTTGGTTAAATCATTTACATTTGAAAATGGCATCATATTAAGAAAAGTGTTAAGGAAAAAAAAAAAACCTTTGAATATTGTGCAGAATCGCTAAATGAAGAAAGTGATAAAAGAAAATGGCACTTGTAGAAACTCTATGGGGATCTTTTTCTCTACCCCTTTGCTCTGGATATTTTTTATATTGCGAGACCCCAAAAAAACCTTCACGTTATAGAAATGGACCTCTTTAGTGAAATTTCTGCAGGAATAATAAATAAAAAAATGTATTTAAATTTTTTATTTTATATTTATAAAGTTGATTATTAACTAATTAGAAGAAGAAAGAAAAGCTGGATACAGAGCAACTATGAAATTAAATTCACACAAGTGTAGAAATCACACTGATTCATCATTCAAGAACCATCTGATGGAGAAAAAGTAGCTATTTACTGTAAAGCAAGACCATTTTACAAGCAAGACATTTTTGGAGAATTTTGTGTAAATCCGCAAACTGAATGTGATGGTGTGGCAAAGTGGTTAGTTGGGTACAGGTGTAGGAGTGATGCGGTGCGCAATGAAGAAACAGACAGTGATAATCCAATCAGGAAATAGATTTAATTTGTAATCCAGGTCTGGTGACCAAACAATAATTGCAGTCCCAAATAATAAACACAGTCGTGTTACAAACACAATACGCAAACAGTCCTGGGTGCGTGCTGTAGTGCTCGTGGTGCTATTAAAGGTATTTATTGTGACAGAGGTGGAGTGCTGTCCAGGTTTATGTTGGCCTCTGGTGACAGCTCTGGACGTGTTAGCTGTCTACTAATAATAAACGATTAGAGACAAAACAAACAACCACTCACGATACGATTTCACAATTCATAGGTTGTTCCGGGTTCTTTCTTTAACCAAAATGAAGGAACAGATTACGTTGAGTCGTCCCCTTTTTGTGCCATCATACATGACCCCTTGGTAAACGATTGTAGTCACTCCTCAAATCCGTGGCTGCCACATCGTTTCCCTTCTGGGTCGATGCATTAGTGCACCAAAGCTCTGCCTCCTTTCTAGATGACAGACCGTCTTTTAACCCAGGGAATAAATTGTCTGGCCAAACAGTCCAGTGTACTCTGTTCCTGTTACTTAGCGTCCTCACAGGTTGGGAGAGAGATTTACCACCAAGAATCAATGTCTTTCTGTCACAGATGGGTATTGCAACAGCAGTTCTACGGTACAGTGTTTCTGTTCATGTGCACGCTAGGTTGCCATGGTGCTGGTCCCAAAGATTGGGTAGAACAGAACCGTTAATTGTTTCTGAATACAGTACACTACTTGGTTGTGTTAAATTACTGGTAATCGTGCTTCTCAACCCAGGAACTCCTGAACCAAATGCATAAGAAAAGGCATCTGAAGCAAAAACAGTAGCATCTACCAATGAAGAGGTTATTGAGGACACTGAACAATCATGTAAAAGAGGATATTATAATATGTACGACATTTCAACACAAGCCAAACTAGCCTGGTATGCTACTCTATGGAAATGCCGCCACCGTTGGGAAGTTTCAATGTGCAGTAACGTTTGTATTATTGTTGTATACTGTACTGTATACTACCAGTAAAGTATGTTACATTTTCAGGGATAAGATTGTTGCAGTGTACCAGGATAGTGTGCAAGCTAATGACAGATCTGAAAAAATAAAAAAATAAACACTTACTTGATTTTGATATGCAAATAAATAAAGTACTTTTTTTAAAAACACTAAGATTTAGATTTTGAGTCAAGTCCTTTGTTGTCGCACAAATGTACCTTGCAGGCCATTAGCGAAATTAAGTTGCTGCAAAAAAAAAAAAAAAAAAAAAAGACAGTTTACAGTAGTGCATTTTTTGGTTGTACAGTATATCATGATACACAGCCTCTGTTTGTGTCAAAATATTGTTTTGTTGCCAATACACAATGAACGATGAACACAATAAACATTTTAGCTCTACAAAAAAAAAGTGTCTTAATTTAAAATGAAGAAGGTATTTTAATCAGACTGTCTCTTTATATTTATGTACTTAGGGGAACAGTGTTCATGTAAAACAAATGAGATGTATGAAGCAGAAGATTTATTGCACATGTAGCAGCCTGCAGCACGCCAGTAATTAGTCAAGGTAAGAATCTGCTAGCGGCAATACCTAGGTAACAGAAATCAGATGTTGTGGTTAAAAGCTGGAAAACATAAGAATGATAATCTGTGGTTCGAATGCTTTGGGCCCAACTTTAATCTCACTGCACTGAAACATTTACATTTCAAGAAGTCTAGAATTGACTTGAAGAACTTTCGGTCCAAAATGACAAATGTGACAAAGAATGGTAAATAAATAAAGCAATAAATCATATTTTTCTCCTGCAGCTTTGTACTTTCCTGTTTGAAAAGTAAACACTATATATATTAAATTGTTAATATGTATTGGAGATACATGGCAAGATAACTAGATGACTGGCTTAGACTCCAACCCAGATTATTTTGTCCTTTTGTTTAGTTCAGAGCAAACTTTAACTGAACTAGGTCAAGTAAATCACCTTTACATTGAATGTCCCATACAAAGACCACTAAATACATTTCTATTTACTGACACTGACAGCCACCTACAAAGTTGAGTATACACAGTCCTTTTGGTCAACAAAAAAACTACTTACCACATGTAATTTATATACAAATATACTTCTGGTTGTATACTTGTGAAGCCTGCAAGGTTTGCAGCGCTGATATATTTGAAACCCTAGTTTTGGTAAAGCAAAGTAGGTAGGTATGTTGTACCTCAGTAAAGGTAATCCAAAAGTACACAAACACATCCAACAAACGTATGGTACAGGCCAGACCTTTTTTTTTATAATTCCTGAAGTAAGACAACCCAGAATATGAATGAAATGTTAATAAGAAATACTTCTTTTTATTTATTTATTTTTTTAATGGCGCACATCAAAAAGACTGTATACATAACATTCTGGGATATACCTAGGTAGTTCCAGGGGTAGTTTACATAGTGCTGTCGCAGCTCAAGTGCTATTTGTGAAGCAATTTTAAACATGTTTTTTAAACTAAACAATAAACCATTGGATTTCAAAGGGTAGTGTTTTTGTGGCTGTTCGTTATGATACATTTCCAGCCAAATGTGTCATTAATGCTGCTTAAGAAACAGTTTAAAAACAAATGCAAACTGATCTTAGATATTGAGATTTTGTTTGCTCAAAAGTATGTTCATAATGCTAGAATAAACAAATGTGTAATTCTCTTTTGCATTGACAGTGAAATAAATAAGAATAACTTTGGCAGTTTCACATTGAGTGTTCAACTTGCAGTAGAGCCTATTGTTCATCCATTTGCACTTTTGATGCTCAGCTCCTTTGAATTTAGCTAGCACTGTATCTTTGAATTGTCACTGAGATGTTCAAAAACACTGACTCAGTCAATGCTAATATGAATGAATGGTGGAGGGATTATTGAAGGATTGCTCTGTCTCTAGGGTTATTGAATAATTGCCCATTAGATCACTCCTATGCAAATCTCAGGTAAATTCACCTGGGCGTTGTAGTCGCAATCCCACTTGTAATTCAACAATTATGCCGCCATTTACAAAGGACAGACTGCACTTGTTGCTTTATTTCAGAAGTCTGCACTTGTCGTTTTATTTCTGCAGTCTGAGCTTCCCCTTGCGTCGCCAGGCTTTTGTTTACTGCATTTTTATATTGTCTGTGCTTTGGCCATGAGCAGTTTGCCTTTGTTTGTTTACGTGCTAGTTGTCTATGTGTGTTTTATTTGATGCGTGTTGTTTGGAGGGCTCACCATGCCTCTTTCGGCTTCATGGTGACTGCTTGTCCGCCGCCATGCTCTGTGTTTTGTTATGCTTTTACTTGTTTGTATAGTTCCAAGCTTGTCGCCTCGGCCCGCTGACCCATTCAGGCAGCAGAATTGGAAGCAACGCATTAAGTTTGTTCTGTCTGCATTAATTAAAGCTGTGCTGTCTGTTCTTTGCATGCCCTCCAACTCCGAGTGGGCTATAACAATGGCACTGTAGTGGTACGTGCATTGAATCATGGGATTGATTGTCTTATCCCTTTTTACCATCACTATCGCAAGTCAAGCAGTTGCAGGTTTCTGTCGTGAGAGGTATTCCTTTTCCCAAGACTGAGAAACTCAGTCATGAACAGGTTCTTGCAGATTTTGAAAACATTTTACCGCTTAGCGGTCCATTTATTCAGTGCCTGTCAGGCACGTCAGGTCCAAGTTATTTTCACATGCGATGTTTATTTTACACACATCGTTTAAAGGTGTTTTTCACAGTAAAACAGGTTTAAAAGGCACTGCATATCAAAAGGACACTCAGTACTGCATCTCCAGTCAAGCCCCACCCTATTATTTTATTACTATAACATCTCAAAAAGCTTTGCAAATGTCCATCATATTCTTTGAGCTCTGGATGCGGAAGTGCTGCAGGGGCTATGTCTATTGCTCAGATCCGGCCCTTTTTGATTTTTTTTTGGCTTCTCTTGGCTCCTATCAGTCTCACTCGGCCATTGAAAGGTTTTCTCAGCTTTTTCCGGAGAAAAAAACTAGAGACTTGTGCTTGATGTTTTCTTTTTAGATGACTGGATTGGAAAGGGAAAATTGTAATACCTGAGTTTGGTCAGTAATACCCTCAGCAGAGGTCATTACCTGAGTTTGGTCAGTAATACCCTTGGTAGGGTCCTCACCTGAGTTTGGTTAGTAACAGTCTAGGCAGAGGTCATTGCCCAAGCTCGCTCAGTGATGCCCTCGGCAGCCGTCATTACCTGAGATTGGTCGGTAATACCCTCAGCAGCAGTCATTACCTGAGTTTCACCGTGTAAACGTTATCATCTTTTCTGATATCTATTTAGCCAAACAGAATATTGCTAGTATACCCAATTTGGCCATCTCTCCGACAGGACCACCATAGGTTTCCTCCCACAAGATATAAAACTATATAAAACTATATTTGAATAAAACTTTTATCTCATGGCATAAGTATATATCACTGTCAGAAAAGAAGTCGTGTTCAGTGAGGTACCTTTTTGTTTGAATAGAACTAGTTACCACAATTAATGACATTAAATTAAATTTTGATGCTCAGTAAAATGTCATGTTTATTATTATATATGTTATTATATTTTACAACAATAAAGTCTAGTTCATTTAAATTGTGTAGAAAATAATTTGCTGGCTGAATTAAAGACACCAATGAAGAAAAAAGAACTACACTGAAAGATATCGGGGTCTATTCCTGTTGAAATGAGAAAACATGAGTACATGATCGGATTTAACGGTAGTTGCTATTCGTAAGAGACAATTGAGATGTGTCGTTAAGCCCCAATGATTTTCGTCTATGAAGGCACGTTTTAAACAAATCGAGATAAAGCTTAACGATTACCTCATTAGCATAAAGTTTTCATCAGTCCTGAGCGTCAACCTGCTGTAAGTTAATACGTTGTGTGAAGGGTGCCTCTTATTGTATAAGAGATGTCATCTAACACAGTTTGGGCAAGAGGACCACGAAACAAAGCTGAGACAATTAAATAAACGTGCATTTTTTTTGCACGTGTTCTGGCATGGAGGCTTTTAACCCTCTCCCTGCCCTAAACTAATGCAGCTGCCTTTATAATCTGCGGCTGCTACAATACGTTCTCGCCTTCTTCCAGACTGACCGACTTCACGACCCAGGGAAAGAACTGTCAGGCTAGCCCGTCCAAAGAACTCTGTCCTCACTGCTTAGCACCCTCACAGGTCAGTAGGGAGATTTACAGCCAAGATTCATTGTATTTCTGTCACAATGCTATACAGTAAGAAAAAAAAAAGCATAATACATTAACTACAGTGGAAAGTGCATAATACATGATAGCAACATACTACATGACATTAGCAGCAATACAGCAACTAATAGCAGATATCAGGCTTAAAGTGCATGGGAAGCAAAAGAGAACAGGTGGGTCTTGAGAGGTGATTTAAAGCAAGCGGCAGTGGGAGCATCACACATCAAAGCTGGGAGAGAGTTCCAAAGAGTCGGAACCATGAAGCTAAATGAGCGTTCTCCAAGTGTGGTGCACTTTTGCTTGGGGATAACAAGCAGGCCAGAGTTGCAGGACCTTAGCTTGCGGGCAGGGACATAGCGGGTTAGCAGGTTGAGGAGGTACTCGGGATCTGTGTGATGAAGGGCATTGTAGGTGAGTAGGAGTGTTTTGAACATAATCCTGAACTTTACAGGTAGCCAGTGCAGTTGGGCAAGATGGGGGCGTGACTGATCACATTTTTTACATCTGGTAAGGATCCTGGCAGCGATATTCTGAACTAACCATAGTCGGTTTATGGTGCGTGCCGGGAGACCACAATATAGAGAGTTGCAGTAGTCGAGTCGAGAGGAGACAAATGCATGACAAAGTATCTACGCATCCGGGAGGGAAAGGTAGGGATGGACTTTGGAGATGTTTTGAAAATGGTAGAAGGAAGATTTGACCATGAAGGAAATGTGGGCATCAAAGGAGAGGTTGCTCTCAAGAAGTACACCAAGGCTTCATACTGTGGGGGACGGCAGCAGCAGATAGTTTCCGGGGTTCAGGGCAGATATATTTAGATTCTTAAGTTGAGTTTTAGATCCTACTAGAAGGAGTTCAGATTTGCTAGTGTTCAGGTGAAGACAGGAAACCAGACTGTAAAGACTGAAGCAGATTGTTATCCATGAGATGTTTCATCAGCTGACTGGTTATAGACCTTTCAAGAGTTTCTAATAGAAAAGGTAGATGGAAATTAGATAAGACAGCCGGGTCAAGGGAGGGTTTTTTGATTACCAGCGTAACTTGGGCAATCTTAAGGGCAGCAGGAAGTGAGCCTCCAGGGACAGGTTGAGAGTGTGCATAATGGAGGATGCAAGATCAGAAGAACAGAGATGGACAAGGTTAGTCAGCCAGAGGTCCAGGGAACATGTGGCAGTAGTTGATTTCAACAGTAAGCCGGAAACATCAGCAATAGAGAGAGGAGAGAAGGAGGAGAGGCAAAAAAGGGGCAACTGGAGGAGCATCAAGGTGGTTAAGTAGTAAACTGGGTTTGTGGGGGGGAGAACGTAGAATAGATGTTGTTGATTTTGTTCTGAAAGAGGAGAAATCATGACAGGTATAAGAGAGGAGGATGAATGGGAGTTGAATCTGTCGGTTGTAGGATGTAGGATTTGGTCAATGGTCCTAAAGAGAACATTGGGTTTACCTTGTCCCATAGTTATGATTTCAGAGAAGTATTTCACCCTGGTCGGCGGGAAGTGCATCCAGATCTCTCTGTGAACCGTTAGTCCAAATGACCTCCACTTGCACTCAAGCTTGCGACAGGCAGACAGACATAAGCAGTCGAAGTTCGAGGTTGTACCATAGGCAGTTTCGATTTGACAGTTCTGGTTGTAAGCGGGGCAACAATTTCAATGATATGAGTAATGGTGGTGTTGTAGAGGGTCACCGCATCATCAACTGAGGATGGAAGAGTTCCAGTTAGAGGGGATGCAGAGACACATTCTGAGAGTTTCAGAGGATTCAGCAGATTCTTGGAATGGAAGGAGATAACAGTATCAGTAGCGGAGGAAGGAGCAGGGAATTTAATATTAGTAGTAATTAAGAAATGGTCAGAAAGAGAGATATCTGAGAAGGAGAGATTGGAGATATCAAGGCCCCTGTTGATGAGCAGATCCAGGGTGTGTCCTTGGTTGTTGAGAGAACCCAAGACAGTATAGAATCATGTTGAAGTCGGTCACTAGTGGGGAGGAAGGCAAGTCAACATGAATGTTGAAGTCACATAGGAGTAGGATTTTGTCAGTAGAAGTGCAGACACTGTTCATGGGGGCCCATCTTACGTTTGACAGTGGATTCACTTTGTTTTATTGTAAACTATTTTGTAAAACTATATGTAATGTTGTCCTAATGAATTTAATTAAAATTGTAATGTATTTTGGAAAAATATTAAACCTTTTAATTAAATATTACTTGTCATGTGATATCTACTCTTCTTCCACTGAAAAAATAATTTAAGTTAATATGGCCTACAGAAGGATAAGCATGATTCAGGTAATGCATCTCTGGACATTGTCTTTAACACTTTAAATAAAAAAAGATTGAATAGCTCAAAACTACTTGGAGTGCACATATATAGTTCTTCGTCTGAACGATTTAAATGACCTTCCCAGCCATCTACTTTCTTCAGCCCAAAAACTTATGATGAATTCCTTAGCACCCTGGACCCTGGCTTCATCCATTACAGGCTGGAAATCCTAGCTCCACTTCTATTCAGTTTACCATCTATCCTGCCACACGAGCCTTCTGATCAGTTCCTCTTCTGATCAGTTCCTCTTCTGATCAGTTCCTGGTCTTCATCACACACTGTCATGAAAACTGCACCTCTAGCTATCTACAATCAAAACATACCAATCAGGTATCCAATTCAACCTAAACCTAATTGGAATCAACTGTCCTGTCACTGAACTATGGCAAGCATCTTTATTATTACATGGAATTCAAAAATCCTCGCCCAATTCTGCCAAAGCAGACGTTTTCAACGAGGATTTCATATTCACTACCATTAGATTCCTTTGACCTGTTGCCCGTACAACTCCATCTACAAGTACACCTTAGCCAGGGCTTTCAATAATGCTCCCCAAGATCCTGTGTTTGTAACAGAAACAAATAAACTTGATCATGGTTTTCAGTCTATCTATCCATGTTATTACTTCGTGCAGGTTTCTCTTCCACAGTATTTTCAGGCCATTCTTTCAGGATTTGAGCAACCACTTCAGCAGCCAAAGCTGGACTTTCCTATCCATGATCAAACTCCTTGGTAGATGTGCCTTCATTGCTGTAGAACTGTATATTAGAACTGCTCCAGAAGACATAGCTGTTGATCATCTAGCCATGAGCCAGTAGAGTTTGAGTATATTTTATTTTGTTAATTCCTGCACTTAAGTAGAGTGGCTGGATCCACTTGGTCTTGACTTTTTGGCAGGAAGAGTGTGGCTTCGTCACGGTCCACCCTGCTGACCTGGCATCATCAGATCAGTTCCTCTTTCTGAGGGCAGTGGCTTCTTCTTCTCCCCTTAACAGACGGGACCAGCGGCCAAATAGACCTTAATCACCCCCCTACCATACCCATACAAGCAGTCATGATCACCTCCCTACCATACCCATACAAGCAGTCATGATCCCGGCATTGAATATATGCAATATATGCAATATATATATATTATATATATATATATATATTATATATACTATATATATATAATATATATATATATATATATATATATAAAAACTGTTGTTCTGTAGCCTGGCACATACTACACATGACTCTTACTGGAGAGTTTGGGGGTGCTTTGAAGATATTTACTGTTTGGATCAAAAATAATTATTATCCATTGTCCGTGAGTTGAACAGACAAATTTGTGAATAAATCAAAGTGAATAAATACTTTTTTACCTCTTAACAAGGAGTCAAAGTCTCTTTATAAAAGTACTGGCAGTGTAAAACTAAAAAAATTATCTTCCAAACTCAACTAAGACTTTTAGTATTCGACTCCTATCTCACTGCTGTCTGAATGCTGGAGATCGGTTCTCTTTGGCAAACACTCTCTTTAGCCTGGATGTGCACATCCAAACAATGTGTCTAGGAACACCATTGAAGATGAAATGCAGCATATCACAGCACAATGTCAGCAGTAACAAATAAAAGCAATCATGCAAAGCCTGTGCCTAGCCTTGTTGGCCTGAGGTAATCCTAGCATATCTGCATCATAAAAAAATTCACACCAAGCTTTAGCTGGAGCAGTGACATTTACCAGAAATCAACACTGGGAAATCTGTTTCCCATTACTTTGTGATGTGCAATGATTTATTTGCTTTTTCTTAAAAAACTATTTTGCTTTGTAAGTGAGGTATCTACTTAACTGGCTTGTTAACTTCCCCACAGGGATCTTTTTTTTTCTTCTTATGCTTGTGTAGCATTAAATCTTGAATAGTTTTCTGGGTCAGGGAGGTAAGCTTTCTTTCCTTCTTACATTTTTTACAAGTTGCATTTCTTAGTTTAAATTTATGACTTGTGTGTCTGTTTTTTTATTCTTTTACTTGTTTCTTTTATCTTAATAGAGGGCAGAACTGTAATTTCATACGCCCTTGTTATCATACCCTGTGGTGGGAGCTACTACTACTGCAGCGTGTTTAGCAGTAATGGAAAGTATTTAGTCTTTGGAAGTCAACCAAATGAACAGGAGATGACTGTGTGCTGTGGGCAATGATGGATGATGAAACTTAAAACCTTTAAAAGTTTAGAGCTATGCTCATCTAAGGCAGGCACAGACCTGTCAAGACTCATGCATTCAGTGTGAGACATACTCATTCACAAGTAGAGGACAATGGTGTGCTTACAAGGGACGAGCCTTGATGGGTTAAATGGTCCTTTCTCGTTCTCAGACTGTTCTTATGTTTTTATGTAACCTCACTCTATCGCACACAGGTTCACTCTGCCTTGGACAGGAGCGAGTGGTGCAGCTGCCCAGTCCTGCCTTATTATAAGTGTTGTTCCTCCCCATTTTATTTATGGGGGCTTCCATGTATTATTCCAAACCAGGCCATAACCCAGAGTGGAGCACAAAGTGGAAACGGAGGAAATCGTCCATTTTTTAACTGTACGCTTTTTTGGGAGTCATCAGGCATCCATCATGTGAACGTCACCTGCATATCCACACACTATATGAAATCTGTGTCACAAACCCCTTGGCTTACAGCTTAACCTTTTTTGGATCTCATCACTGTTAAGATTTTTCTGCTTTCTTTTACAATGGCTGTTGATCGCATTTTTCATTAATCAAATCAAATTTATCTGTTGCCAAATATCAAGAAAAACCCTTCTGTTTTCAATGTTACTGGTAGGTAAGTTATAAACAGCCTTAAAGCAACATTATTATTATTATTATTATTATTATTATTATTATTATTATTATTATTATTATTATTATTTGAAAGTAGTAGTCAAACAACAATAAAAAGGATAATTCTATTTAAAGTATTAGATTATATCTGTGGGAAATCCGAAATAGCCACTGCACTTCAAAAGTGCAGTACTAATATGCTTTTTGATTTTTTTGTTTTTTAACATTGTTATGAAGTAAGCAAGCCTAACATGTAATTAAGAATATCAGAGTAGAACAGGGGAAGCAAGTTTCATCAGTAGACAGTTTAGTCTGTAATTGGTGATACTGTACAATGGTTCAGTTGTAAATTATATCCTCTTGGTAAGGTCTTCTCACTGTGTATCTTGACATATACACTTCCTCAAAAGTTTAACTCTTTGAGTTCATCTTACTTTGGCAGTTGTACTACTGCAAATCCAAGAAATCAAAATGTGATAGAAATATGTGGGATGTAACCTTTTCTCCTTGATATTCAGTCTGTCATTGTGATTGTTGGCTCAGCATTAAGTGCGCAGCCTGCATCTTTGCAGTTCTTTAAGGTTGGGTAATTGGTGGAACTCTGAGTTCTCAATATGTATTACAGTACATATTCCAGCATCCCCAGTAAGTCAAAAAGACAGATAGTATATCAGAAGTAGAGTGCAATTCAAAATAGGGACACGTTTGTTCATGTTGAGTAAGTGAATTTATTTTTGTCTCTTGTATTATTTTAAAATAAGTGAACATGAATTGGAATACTTAAATTAATATTGGAATACATAAAAATAATGCTTAGACTTTGTAGGATATATTTTTAGTTATGCAATTTCATTTAAATTCTTACCATTTTTTTTACAATTCTTACCGTCTTACCAGTATTATCATGTTACTTTAGCGGGAAAAGGATCAAATAGTGTTTTGGTATTTAGTAGATGCTGTAAAAATCTAAAACCTGTATTTTTTAACCCTTACTGACCCTAAGTGCATTCACACTGGGTCTGTTTCAAACCAACTCGGGTCTTACATATTGCTGTGGAAGAAAGCACTGGGGGAGCACTTCGCTAATTAATGAATACATTTAGTGAATGTCTACAGTAGCAGATGCAGTTTATACAATACTGCATGGTTTTCCTAATGTCGGTATTAAAGAAAGTAATTTTAATTTGAGAAATTTAAGTTGAGAAATGTGAGTTGTCCAGTTTGGCTCAGATTTTGGTGTCTGACCAAGTGTTCTATTATCAGAGCTTTAGTTTCTCGCACTGTCAATGTGGTTTAGGATTATCAGGAGTGCGTTTAATAGGCAGATCGCCCAAGATGTTGCGTGGCTTCACGCTGATCGGAGGACTAGGGTATGGAGAAAACCACATGAGTACATGCATCCATCATGCCGCGTGTCAACATTGTGGTGGTGTGATGGTGTGGGGTGTGTTTTCATGTCACACATTGGACCCCTTGATAAAAGTGGACCAACGTTTGAATGCCACAGGATATCTGAACATCATTGCCAATCAGGTGAATCCCTTCATGGCAGCATTGTATCCATCTGCTAATGGATTTTTTTCAGCAGGATAATGCCCCATGCCACAAGGCTAGGATTGCACAGGAATGGTTCCACAAACATGACAGTGAATTCAGCTTACAGCACTGGCCTGCCCAGTCACCAGATCTCAATCCAATTGAGGGATGAGATGGAATGAGCTATGAGATGGAATGAGCTATATACTATGACAGATTAATATATACTACTCTTTTGCAAGGGATTCCATGTGTAAGGTGAAATGGCAATTATTATGAAGTGGATGGACACCTCTGCCTATCTTTTAATTATTTAATTGTACACACACATTGACTTGCACATGCATACATAATGCAATTAATAAATACAAATGGTATATCAAATGGTAATCAAACGATTAATCGATCAAAAGATGTCAAGATTAAAACCCTATATAGTAATTAAACCATGTATATGCATGAGTGTAGATATACTATGCTTGTATGCATAGCTCAGATATTATTTGCAATATTGTATTGAAAAAAAAACACCCTAGAATACATTTTGATTCAATGTATCTATTTTTACATACAACCAACAGAGTTGTTGTTTTAATGTGTATTAATAAGGTTTATATAGCCTACATTTATAGAGGAGTGTGGGACGGAAATTGACATGACACTGGCAGTGCTGTTGTTGTACCCAGTGAGAAAGTTATAACTGAAGTCAAGAAAGTGAGAGAAGTATTTTTAACATAATAGGCAATATACACGTTTGTGTTGATGTGGTTTATTTTCTTTTTCGCATAGTAAGATGTCTATAATCCTCAGTGGTCACTACTATTCTCGTTTATTGCTGCTAGTACCATGCCTTTGGCTCTCAAAGCTATTGCAATAGAAGCATTATACAGCTGAATTTCTGTAAAATCCTCCATAAATGCATGAAGAAACATAGCTTGCACTATCTTGCTTGCTATTGTGAAACTCCTCGCTCCTAACAGACCGTTCAGTAACTGCTAACATATGTTACGGGGCGCCCAGAGAGAGCGCACTGCCTATTGAACGCACTCCAGATTTCCACAGTGAAAAACAGGAATGCTTTCAGTTCACTGACGCCGTTGTAACTGAAGCCATTAACAAAAGTAACAGTGTATAAAAAACACGATAATAGTTTTAAAATTGGGTGAGTTTATTGCAGATCGTAACAAGTTGTTATTTTATTTATATTGTCATCTAGTCAAAACATGTTAAATGTACAAAATGCCAGATTTAAAAAAAATAGATCAGCTATTACCATTTAAACATAAGGAATACACAAAACAATTAATTCATAAGATTGTGTTTATTTTAATTTTGAATGGCACTAACAGACAACTTGCTGAGTACGCTGATGCAGTTTTGTACTTTAAAAAAAAAAATACAATAGCAAAACCAGGACAATTAACAATTTTACTGTTTCTCACCAGGACAAAAAATGAAGATCTGAAAACTGTGACTGTAAATTTTCCCAGGATATCTGGTAACTCTAATGTAGTTCCCTGAGACATGTTTTGTTTTTTGCTCTACTTGTTTCCTCAGAATATGAACTAAACTGCAAAATGTTTAATTCCTGTCAGGTTACCTTGTATAATTTGTTTCCTTTGTGCAAAAGGACCGAGTCCAGCTGTTGCTCACATTGAGGTTTAGCAAGCGAAATGGACGGGGACCACTTCTTTAGGTGGACTCGGTATGGTTCGCTTCCCAAGAGGACTTTGTTGTTTGCACTTCACACCAAACATACCAAACCCTAGTGAGTGGGGACCAAACCCTTTGGACCCAGTGTGAACACAGAGTTAGAATCAGGGAGATAGATCTTATTTGATAATAAAGACTAATAAAGACATATGATCTATTCATATATGAACATGTTGTGTGTTGATGTTGAACAATTAGAGATGCCCTACGTGCAGTGTTGCCAACTGAAATGTTTGGGCCCGGGACAAGTCTTTAAGTCGGCTCTCCTCAGATGTTTTACACTCCCATCCCTGCATGAGATATGGGGCTTCTTTGGAATAGTTAAAATATGCTCATACTGTATTTTCTTATTTATTTATGCAAACTCTGTGTATGATATACTTAGCTGCTGGTTCTATAAATGACAAGAAAAATAACTACATGCATACATATTTATCCTCCTTACATACATTTCCAGTTCTGCAGGCAGTTCAGAAGTAACAAGGGTTTAATTATGTACACTCCCTTAAATCTCAGACGCTGACTAATTAGCAACATAAAAAAACTGGTTTTTGAATAAACATCAGTGCAGTAATAGCTACTAGTACTGTCTCTCATCATTCCAGGTTAGGGTTTGACAAAATGGAAAAACAATGTAGAAAAATGTGACATTGCATCCGGCTGGCACCTAGGGCTCTCCAGTCCTCGCCTTTCAAGAGCAATACATTCATCACTTAAGTTCAACCGAGGCAGCTGAAAGGCTTGTATTTCAGCAGCTTTAAGTAGGCCTGTAAATCTGTTTTTAACTCATGTCTGTGGATCACTTTGTCAAGTTGAAGCCTGGGAAAACAGCAATGTACATTGCTATTCCAAAGCTCACTGACTGACAGCAGAAGGTGTGCTTTTTACAATAATTTTCAGAGGCACAGTGGATACAAAATAAATTTGATTAAATTGAAATTAAAAGGAGGCATAACAGGCAAACATCCTGTCAATTGGACTTAAATGGATAATTTTTTTTTCACATTATTATAAAAAAATAAATAAAAATCCTATGTTAAATCCTAGTAGATGGGTTCTATATGATTATATTTTGTTATTTCTGCTTATGGCATTATGTACCATATTTTCTAACTATTCCAGCAAATATTGCTTCAGAAAGGGATTATCAGGGCTCTTGCACAGATTTTAGTACAGAACACAGATTCACATATGAGCTTCAGTGCTATAGGTTTTTGCTGGAATAGTTACAAATGACAAATAATGATCTAAGCAGAAATAACAGTACAAGAACACACATACAACAGGTAAGAAATAAAATATGTATAATGTAAATGACATAAAATATGCCTTTAACATAGGGATCAAAACCCCATAGAAAAATCCCCTGCAAAGCCAGGTCTTAAATAAAAGACCAGTTGGTGAGTGTAAAGCTGCCAGGAGAAACCTAGACTTTGAAGTAACAGCAGTAAAATGTTTGGCAGAAACTGCAGTATATGGAAAAACTACACTTGCACCAACGGATGGGCGCATCGATAAAGAATAGATAAAGTACTGTGGTCTGCCATGTGCTGTGCCTTGTTTTGCAGCAGAATTATAGTTATATAATACAAAAAATAATGAAAAAACACTGTTTTATTGGCATATGTACAAAGCTAGTTAGAACTAGTTAAAAACCCACAAGAACTAGGTTAAAGGGTTGAAAAGGGAATGACACCTGAATGTATTAGGCTTCACATCCCCTGTGCTGTTTACAACAAGAGTTACACTAACAAGAGTCTAAACACATTTTTTGAAATGTCAAGGTAATATAAAACAGATACAGGTCTGGTGATCCTTTATAGGATGGCCTTGTCACTAAAACATTAAACTGAAACAGCCTCTTGGCAATTACATCACTTAGTGCAAGCAGGTTTCCAAGCTGGGGGAAGCTGTTTTGATTTAACTGATAAGAAAAAAAAAAAAGATTTTGTTTTTATCTCTACTTCTTTGACAACTGAAGAATATTGATTGTGTTCAATCAAGTGTTAATGAACAAAATGCTCTCTTTTAACACTAGTAATGCATATTTTCTGTAGTAAAGGACAACTGTTAATCTCACCTAATTCAGTACGGTTATTTATTTTGCATATTTACATCTAAATACACAGTGTATCTCTCAAAACGAATATTCTGTGTTTGAGTTTTTTTTTTTTTCTGTAAATTTGGTACACAGTAGATCTATTTCATCTAGTTCAGCTAAAATACTTTTAAAGCATATTGTTAAGTTGAAATACAGATACAATCATGTCAAATGTTCATTGTAGGAATTACATCACCAGAACTTTGTCCAAATAGTCTCTATGGCTTCCAAAATATGTACACTACAGTATAATGAGGGTTTGAAATCACTTTTCAGCTCTCTCCTTTATGCTATACAGGCATTCCATGACTCAGTGTCCTTTGGGAATAAAAACCTTTATAGTACTTGAAATCTTGGAGATTTCTACTGTGGATTATGTTGCCCTGCAGAGTTTATGCTTAATTCTTGTCTAAAGTATGACAGATCTTTTATGAAGTTCCATGAATTCTTCCTTTAAAAAGTACGTCCTTGAAGCCATTTCATACAGCAGCAAACAAGACCACAGCTCAGAACCTGGTATGCCTTAGGGGACACTGTCATTTCTTACTACAGAAGGTAAGTATGTATACAGTGGCGCAAATCATACTTATACAGTTTCTTAAGATGATTTTTTTATATATTTAAAACAAACAAAAAATCGTGTTGGTACTTATTCGTCTGCATTGTTGCAAAAGCAAAATAAATAAATAAAATAAATAATAAGTCAAACATGTCTCTTTACTGTATTTCAGGTGGTGAAAAATACCATTAAAAATAAGGTCACAATTAAGTAACCCAATCAGGTTCTGGGTAGAGCAGTCATTATCTCATGGGTAGATGCCCTCTAAAAGCTAACATGACTTTAGAATTGGTGTTTTGTTTACAGTAGCATGTGTATCCTCTGCAGCTGTCATTACCTGTTGATAATTGACTGTATTATAAGTGCTTTTGTCTTAGGACACCTAAATGTCAGGTACCGCTGCATCAGACAATAGTGCTTCAAAGTCTCCCCTTCAATTTGTAATGCTGGTCTGTATATTACACCTCTGACAAAGATATTATTAAGCATCTTGGTCAGGTCAAGTTATTAGGGCAGTTATCAGGGCTGGCTCCACAGTGCCTGTTTTTGAGGATATTGAGGTAATACTTGCGGAATACGACCCCAGAAGTCAGCAAGCAAAGCCTTAAACTGGGATGATGAATAAAATCCCCCCAGAAAGGCTTCATCTTAAAAGTCAGTTATAATGAAAAAGCACATCAGTTTCTAATAGGTTAAATCAATAACGCTGAGTTAAAGAACACACAATTCAGCACTACTTATAACTTGCCATTAAAGGTACATGGGAAGTCTTTGTACTCATACTGTAAGAATGCAATGTAACTTATTGTTACTCATTTAACTTGTAACAATATTTTTCCCTTGAATGACAACTAATTAAAAGTATTTATAAAATGAAGACAGACAATATTTTTTTGTGTATCCTAGCAACAAGTGATTAAATCAAGGCCCAGGACTTAAGACCAAGCCTCGCCAAATAAATTGAATTGTTCGTGATATCGCTCTGCTGGCAAATATAATAGAACAAGCAGTAAGCTGGGCAAGTAACTTTGGATGACATCATTAGAACCTGCTAACATATTTTCAACAGCAATGTACAACAGAAAACAATGTTCAACTCAAATGCATTACACCACAGAAGAAAAAAAAATGCATTCTGATTCAGACATCAAGTATGTATAACAATGCAGCTTAAATCCTTTTAGAATATGAAGCTTACATGTTAGATAAAGAATGTTAAAATTATGGTGCAGTGAGCTAGAGAGTTAGTACAGTATTTATTTATGTATTTATGTATTTATGCATTTTACTGTTTTGAAAAAAAAGATGTACCCTGAGGAAACCACACCATAGTAGATAGATAGATAGATAGATAGATAGATAGATAGATAGATAGATAGATAGATAGATAGATAGATAGTGTGACTGGAGTGGATAAATAAGAGAGTTTGAAAACTTGCTGTGTCAGGGCATGAGGATTAATTAAAACACAAAAACAGGATCAGGTTGAGGGACAGGGTCTCCACTGCTTGCCAGCCTCTCTGTCACTCCTCAGTTGTAAGTCCTGTCTAAAAGAATAAACACCACGGGTTAATCTTTATAATCCTCCCCTCCAAGTCTCTCTTTCTCTCTCTCTCTCTCGCTCCTGAATCTGAACACCAGCCCTGAAGTACAACAATGCAGTTCCCTTTGTACTCACAAACCTGCCTCTGAGATTAGCGAAACACCTCTCTGCGAATGGCAGGTGTTTTTAATAAACACTTGACCTGAGTGACTGGGTTTAACATACCTGCACTGCTGCCACACACACAGATGGTGTCCTGGAAAAACGTGACTTCCATCATGGTCACGTGATCTTTGCACAGGATCCTTTGCTTGGACCAGCGCCCTCTGTTGTTGGGAGGCTGAATAACAACAGAAGACCCTTTTATCCCATCACAGATAGATAGATAGATAGATATATAGATAGACCGATGAAAACCTTCAATATGCAATATTCTGAAAGTGTTATAACCTAGAAGTAAAAACTCTATGATTATAATCCCAATGACCATGATTTGCTGGGCTGCTATGCAGATAGAGTGGAAGAAAACACTTTGATCTGTCATAGCATGGGGTCTGATTTAACCACTAGAGATGACAAATCTGATTAGACCTACTCTACTGGTAATCAAAGTCATGAGATTCCATTTGAGCCGTTTGCACATTGCAGGTAAGATAAGATGCTTCTCTATAGACCACTACTTTCATCTTAAGCATGACCTCAACTGTAATGAAGAGTGGCAATTGGTAATTAAGCTTTAGTTTCAAAGATACACAGCTCTTTTTGAAACTGGAAACTATAAGCATTCTACAAAACATAGGTAACATGTTACATGTCCAACACGCATATAGTTCTACAGGATATTTCTGGATTTCTACTTGGAGGGGATTTGGCAAAAGAGAAAACAAGCTCATTTTTTGTTTGTTCTTCAGTTGCATTGTTGGTACAGGTCTTTTCTAGACTTGTTTCTTAATTACAACAGAAATTAATTTAGGTTAGTTCTAAAAATAAAAAAAAGTCTAAATGATAGCATGTTATGGCCATTTTCCACAATTAAGTAGGACTGAATTAAATACATAAAGGGATTAATTGGCTACAAAAAAGCTAAAAAAAATAACATTACCAAAAGAAATATCCCAATCCTGGATGTGTTCCCACAAAACTATTAAAATAACTGCTGTGTTTCATATGTATGTATTGTATGTCCTCTGTCAACCAGTTTAGAAAAGACTCAGTCCCACTTTACCGTCCAGTGATATGTGTTACCAAGAAACTCTTATGACTTTTAGCAGTAAAGTGCATGCAACCAATCATCAAAGTGGTTGTCAACATTTTTATGGCCTACAGTGTGAATTGCCGATTTGTGCAAACCATAGTTGTGAATAATTGGATAAACTGCAAAGCCTTGCATTCCACATCTAGGTGAGCTATAACAGGCAAATCAACACCTGCATTCATTTTTACTGTCGGTGCCTGCTGTCTAAAGCTCCTTTCACACTGGCACAATCCCGCATAGTGTGAAACCACATACCTGGGTCGGACCCGGGTTAACTGATGCAATAACAAACAGCCATGTCTGTGTGAAGCTTTCACTTCCGAAAAGAACATTTTTGTTTATTCTGTTTAGCCATTTTTTTGTTGATTGAGACTCGGCATGAGCCAGGCTGAAGCAGGGATGCAGACACATTTGTTCTATCAACATTTGGGCCGACAGTTCAATCCAGAGAACAAGCTGCTTCCGGAGCATTGATACACATGTTATTTACTTGCGTCTGTCAAGCAGGTCAACCCTGCTTTATCAAGCACAGTGTGAAATCATGTGCCCGATTCGCATGACACCGGGTCCTGACCAGGGTATGTTCTGACCCAGGCCAATGTGAAAGGGGCTTAGGTGTTTGCACTGTAAAGCTACCTAAGAGTGTTTTCAATTACATGCCACAGGCATCAGGTGAGTGACAACAAGTAGCAGTTCAGGCCTCAGTAGGAAAAATATGGTGTAAAAAGTCCCCTGATTTAAGTAACAACATACATATGTAAATTCACTGCTGAAAGAGAAAAACACGTGCACACCGTGAAGCCCGTTTAAAATCAAGTCTCATTTGTCAAAATAAAGCTTAACAGTGATTTGATTTAAAGCATACTGTGTGTATATATATATATATATATATATATATATATATATATATATATATATATATATATATATACACACACACACACACACACACACACATTTGTGATTACCCTACATATCTCAAATGTATGTGAAGAAGAAGAAGAAGAAGAAGAAGAAGAAGAAGAAGAAGAAGAAGAAGAAGAAGAAGAAGAAGAAGAAGAAGAAGAAGAAGTTTCTGTTTGAATAATCAGTTATTGTGCCTTATAAATGCCAGTAAAATTAAGGTTAATGATCTAAATTCACAAGGAAATCCATTCCCAAAATCAGCACTGAAATAACTTTCTATACAAAAGCTAGCCATGAGCAAGACAGCAGTTTTATTCAATGCAAGAGCAGTTCTAGGGCATGAAGTTTGGGGCAGGCAGGAGTACATTTTGAAAACTCCGGCAATGTCATTACAACCTGTTTAGAATTTTGGATATCAATATTTCAGTGTATTATGTCTTGATTGCAAGATAAAGATCTTGTTATGAATTAATTTGTCATACAAATTTGGCATACAACGGAATGGTTTGGGTGTGCAATGGCCTTTACCAGTTTCTAATCTCACATAAAACAACAACTATAAGAGGCTATTATTATTGGTAATAGGCCTTGGCTCATAATGAGGGTTAAATTGTTTAAAGGGGATCTTATTGAGATTGTATTTATCTTACCTGAATTCAACTGCCCTGGCTAACAATAGCTTTTCAGTTTATGTAAACATATTTATAGCCTCTAATGAGTTCTGGTTCACTGCCATGAAGAACAATCACTTGGATAAAAAAAAATTGATTTCAATATAGTCGCCACAAAAACATTTACATTGGAGACACATATTGCCCATGAGTAATCATGATGGATAATATTTTTTATTCAAATGTTTTCAAATGCTTTGAAAATGAACATCATATAAAGTCTTATTTAAATATGATATTAAAAGAGCTGTGTATGTTTAGATGGATATTTTTACAATATCTTAACTAAGTGTCATGAAAATAAGTTGATGGCTAATGGATGAGAAGTGATCCTGATTGTGTTTCATGTTTGGTTTGGAAGCAAGGAATACTATTTTGAAACAGTGGATTTTGTTTTGTTTGCTATTTTTTTGTCAATGAAACCATAATGAAACCACAACAGCACAGAAGCATGAGGTCTGGGTAACTGGAATAAACTGGAAAAAGCAAAAAGATCACATGTCCTTGTTTAAATTGTCACCAACTCCATTATTAGATGAAGGACAGAGTATACTGATAGCACAACCTCTTCCAGTCTTTGCTCTGTTGAGCAATATGAATGAATTGGCTTTGCAAATGAAAAGAGCCTTAAGAATTTAATAAAACTGCCTAATTTAATGGAGAGCTAATTTTAATTGATGTCAGCAGCACCATTTCAGATCCAGAGCTAATGGTCTAATAAAGAGAGGATTGTTTTGTTTTTTTTGCACGAGGACGATTTTGTGTTGCAGAGACCACTCGACCACCTGGAGAAGGTTGGGGAATGTGTGATGGTAGCCACTCCAACCTTTATCTACTGATAAAGCTAGCCTGGAATGAACTGAGGTGGACTGCAAAAGTGCAGTGGCAAATCATTTGGACAAGCACAAAATTCATTTATATTAAGTGTTATAGGCATCAGAAACATATAAACTATGCATGAACATGATTTTGTTTGATTGCAAAATGCAATTTAAAATAGACATTGTAGGGAAATCTAAGTCTTTGCAGCTCTTGTAGATTAAGCAGACCCAATCCATTTAAAAAATAAACATTTTAATCTATTACTTGTTGGTATCCAGTTTATTATCTCTAGAACTTGGCAAGCATGATTTATCAGTCTGTGCACCCAATATGTTTATGTATTCATGTACATGCAGTACAGAAATGATATATTTTGCAGAAATCTTATACAGAAATGGGATACTGTAAAATATATAAGTACATGATTTTAGTTAAATCAGTTTTATTCAAGCTACAAAGCTATAGGGTTAAGTACAAACATATCTGCAGCAGACCTTTCATGTCATGGTCATCCACCCCAGCTGTTAGGACTATTGATAGTTCTGATATGTTTATCTGTTTTCCCACAAAGCAGTGATTGTGTGTCCCTTTTTATTTATTATTACAGCACCACTCCAACACCATGTCACCAGCACCTCAAAACAATGAACTGCTTAGAATGTACATCTGCAAGATTGATTTTGATTAATTACAGGTATGGCTTACAGAAAATGTCATAG
This sequence comes from Polyodon spathula, assembly GCF_017654505.1. Classification (NCBI taxonomy): domain Eukaryota; kingdom Metazoa; phylum Chordata; class Actinopteri; order Acipenseriformes; family Polyodontidae; genus Polyodon; species Polyodon spathula. The sequence goes on from NC_054539.1 coordinate 63,389,773, forward strand.
CACTGTATAGTTAAATAAACAAAGATGATGGTGTTCAATTTGTTTTAGAAACATATAAAGACGTAATATTGTGCGGTTGTGTTTATTTAATTACTGACTTCTATTTCCGGTTATTTTAACTTATGATTGGTGTGATCATTGCTGTGCCAATAGGGTTTCATGTGTAAATAAGATATTTGTGTTTTAAATATTTGAACAGAGGTATACATGGGAGGTGCACATATGTGGATGAAACATGTGAATCCATGTTGAATTCTTTTATATATGTATAAAAACAAAACATTATTTAAAGTTTGATTTCTGTGTTTTTCAGTGATTTTCACCCTTGCTTCAATGAGCGTGTAACTCAACGGTTGGAATGCAGGACAGTTTTGAAAATGTGGTCATGATAGAAATGTAAAATCCACTTCAAAATGCAGGTGCATTAACTGAACTGTAGTGAAAGAGCACTAATCTTATGTTAAATTGATATGCTTACTACTGCAGTATGTTGGATGCATATAACATTGTTCCTCTTTTAATTTTTGCCATGTTGTAAGTATATTGTATTAAAGATTGAAATGGTGTAATTATAGTGTAGTTAATGTATCTGGAATTTGAATTGTATCCTGTATTTCCTTATATCTTTATATTATTGATTATTGTTTGCTTGACTGAGGTCCTTTTTGTCCACTATCACATTGTCAGTCAAAAATGACATTAGAAGATTAATTATCCCCAGCTGTTATTTTTCTACTTCTGTTAGCTTAAAGCCACCACAATTAGCGGAAAAAAACCCCGCAAAAAGGTAGCTGATAATGAAAACTGTGCAGTCTGGGAGTGATTGTGTCCATCCAGACAATGCAATGCATTCCTGATTACTTGCCTTCTCATATTGCTATCGACAGAAACAGTTTGAAAACGGAAGATAATGTGAGTTTACTTTCTAATACTGATAAGAGGTGTTAATGGGAGAAAGCCCAAAAATGAAGGTCTGTTAATCTTTAATAATGAGCTCAAGTGTCTTCATGATAGTTATCTATTGGCGGAAATACAAAGTTTTCAGTATTGGTTGTATTACAGTAATTTCAGGTTAACATACAGTATATCATATGTAGCAGTAGAATAACATCAGTATGACCCACAAGAGACCTATTGAAAATCAATCATAAAACTGATTTGAAAGCAGTTGTATTTACACAACATCCTGCTCCCACACATGTGTATACAAATGCTTTAATAGCAACCTTTTAGCAAAGTTGTGACCAGCACTTTGATCTCAGGGGCTCCTACTAATATGACTTCGATGACAACTGCTTATTTGGAAATGTGAGCAGAAGCCTAAGTAACACAAACAAAGAGTGGTGGACACACAGGTCGACAGCTAATGTTTAGGTCTTCTGTTTGTGGAACTGACTGTACACTAAGGTGAAAAGTTCACCTAGGGTTATTGGCCAAACACAGCACCAACAGACATTAAAGAAGGATTAGCTCTCTCCATCAGTGGGTTATGTGTGTCTGTGTGCTTTGGAGAAAGAAAGAAAAAAAATCAATGGATGATTTGTGCCGATGAGAAAAAGGTAAATATTGAGACAAAGGGTTTCAGCAGGAGTTGTTTTCAGCTAACCCTTAATCTCAGGTAAACTTGCTTGTACACAACTTATTCATTTACCAAACAGCACTTTCATGCCAGTTCAACTAGGTGTTCATGCAGAAAGAGCAAACAAAAGCAGCCTGGTTACTAATGGTTTTAATGAGTACCCAAGGCTCGACAAATGACCAATCCCAGCTTTGTTCTTTATTACGCTGCTAAGTAGAACCTTAGTGTATTTTGGGGGGCAGGAGCTAAGGCTCCTCTCTTTGTGTCATCCCACTAAATTACCTGTCAGTCACACTAAAATGACCTGTCAGTCACCCTATTTAAACTGTAGCCATCTCCCTAATTCTTGTCTTCCTCTTCACTTTCCTCCATCCTCCCCTCCTCCTCCACTTTGCTGCATCACCACTGCAACGGTCCCCTCTGGGGGCAAGTGAAGCTCACTTCCCAAACTTAGAGGCCAACAGCATCGTCTCGTCCATCGAGAGGAAGGTTTCCGATGGCCAGAGGGGATCCCCAGGCAAAATTCTTCTAACTACATTTCATTTTGTATTCTCTTGCTTAAATCTATTCATTTTCACCTGTGCAAGTCTCCCCCTTCGGAGAGCAAAGCTTGCTCCCAACATTCAAGCTAGTGACTGACTAAACTTATTGAAAGTGGCTCTTACAGCTGGAGAAGGGGGGGAGACCCCTGGCCCTTTTTATGTGATTATTTCTTTATTCTGTTTTCCAACGCTTGTCCATGCAGCCTAGGAGTGTAAGCCGAGTCTGATCTCTCTCAATTTAGACGTCTCAGTAAGCCAGGGAGACCTTTGCTCATCCCCTATCCTTCATTAGGTTCCCCTTGGGGGAAGTTACCACGCTTTCTGGCCTTGGTGGTCGATCGGTTCGGCCTCACCTCAGTGAGGGTGGTTCTTCGAGTAGTCAAGGGGAAATCCCTATTCTGTTGCTAAAGTCACAAGCTCTTAGTCTCTTTATCCTAGTACTCCCTTTACGCAGGCCTAGCTCCTGCCTCGTGAATTAAGATACTGTCTATGAAACCATTTTCTTAAAATAAAATCCTAATACCCTCATTTGGTAAACATATTGACTATATATTTTTAATTTTCTATGGACCCCATTTCCAAGTATTTAATTTTAAATATTTTTCTGCACAACAGTGAGGATTTTCCATATTTTCCATAGCTATTTAAATCTGATTATTTTTAAAGCACATTCTTATCTAAGAGATAAGATACCATGGTTAATGCAGTAGCTTTAATTTCTTTACTTAATTGTAATTGTTAACTTTTGCTCACCATGTATCACAGTGTATCATAAATGTGATGTCATCACCAATCACTCACTTGTTATCTCAGATTCTCTAAAGAGTTTCAAAGTACTAAGAGCACTACAACATATTAAATATGTTGCGGCACTGTAATATGAGCACTGCAACATATTAAAAACAAACACAACAGTGAAGAGAGATCCAGTCTGACAAAGTGAAATGATGAAGCAAAACCTCTGGTTGCATAAGGTAAAGGAAATGGGGTGTTATTGTAATGGGGGCAGAAGTGGAAAGAGTCTATCAATTACAAATGATCCACTTACAGCAAAGTTGGATTGTAAATAGAGAACATCTTTTTTCATACTGATTTTTTGTGGTTATTGTAATTTTTCTTTGATGATAGTTGTTACTGTCAAATTATTCTATGGGACAACACCCCTTTATTTTTTTTTTTTTTAGTTTTTAGTTTTTTTTAATGCACATTTTGCTCTTGTAAGTTTTGGTTTATCATTTTAAATTCAACTTACAGTACATTACTATGAGCTTACTTAATTTTATTTAACAGTCTAACCCTCCCAACACACACATATGTACACCAGTAAGTTCAGAGTTTAGCTCCAGTGGTCCAAAGTGCATGCATGCCTTTCATGACAAAGGCAAATACTGTATGTATTCCCATTTCTTAGTCTCTCCTAAGGGACCTAGTTATTTTGAAAAGATGGGTAGAATGGCTGCCCTGGAGTTACAAACAGTTTTTATTTGCCAGTTCACTTCTCAGACACAGTAAGATGCTGGTCTGTTACATTATCATCTAATAGAGAAGTAATAGAGTGGGTTGCATGTTTAGTGAGCAAACCTCTGGAGTGTGTTTCTTGAGAAGCATTACACCGTGTGACATGATGGCTCACGTGGTGATGTCAGACTCGGAAGGAGTAGCACACACAGACAGCTCTGGTGCATGAATACGTTGCTTGCGCGTATTTATTATAAATAAAAAGATGTAACAAAACAGAAACTCTTTATAAAAAGGCAAGGTGGCCAAAACAAATAGACAAACAAATAAAAACTAAAACAAGTATGGTGCTGGTGTTGAAAACAGCACACATAGCAATTGTTCCTTTAGTTTTATTCTTTTACCTCCTCTCTCTACTCCCGTTCTCTACTCCTGAACACTCCAACCCCGTTCAGCCAAAGCTGCAGGTCTTTTATATTGTGGCGGAGGGGTCAACTGGCTATCCATTACCTAATTTACCACTCAACTACATTCTACAGGTTTTATCATAGGCGTGGTCAACAGCCAGTTTATCAATAAGTACTTGCTGTTGACTACGCATTTTCACGATTTTAACCCCATCCAGGTTGTAAACAATAATAAAACGGCTTGTTTTTACAAAATTAAACAATATGTTTTAAATAATAATATAACAAATAATATAATACACACAAGGGCAGTGTGTACCCCATCACCCACCGTTATACCCAGAAAGCAAATAGCTCTTTGTTCATCCCAGTAAAAAACAATTGAAAATGTAATTGATCATCAGCTACTCTTTAGAAAAGGCCATGTGAATATTAGCAGTGAGGCTTTGAAGATAGGTGTACATGACAATGTATCTCAGTCTCTGACTGCAAGACAAAGAAATCATTAATAGACAGCATGGAAATAATTTATCTTCGGGTGCAGTTCTGTTTCAGTTTACATAAAAAGTCTAATATTGGCTCTTTCTTTGTTTCTAATGGAGTATAAAAATAATCACAGAGCTTCTGGCTTACATCAACATGACATGAAGTCTAGAAGCAGATGCAAAATATTTTGATTGCAAAAAGTCTCAAAATTGCTCGAATCAGTCATATACAGTAATTTTCTTATGTTAATTTCCACGATGACAAATTTGTTTTTAAAAAAAGGCAGTTTTGACTTCCACAGCCAAATATTTCTTTGAATTATGGTCTCTTGCAGGAGGGGATAGACAGTCTGCTGGATTTTAATAGGCTTTGTATTCTGTGAACTCTTTCAAACAAATACCTGACAATTAGAAGAGCTGATTGCAGCCACAAGGTTTGCCAATTTGTAATTTCTATTGTTAATAACTGAAAGAAAATATTTGTGTCTACAGATTCTGACTTGTTTTAAACTGTTTTGCTAACCCACAGTAGGTATTTTATTATAATTAGCTGTAAAAACATAACTGGGGTAGAGTTATCAAAGTGGAACAATTACGTGAACTTATGCCATATTATTTCAATTAGCTAACGCATCCACAGTGGTTTGACTAGGTAAATATACACATACTACTGTTGTACTACATTTAAGACTGTTAAATTGATAAATGGTTTTAAAAATAAAGCCAATGCCACAGTCCTATTGCATATCAGACGCCAATAAACGCAACACCAGGATCCAAAGCAAAATGACTTAGTTTTGTGGACATAGGAATACAGATTCATTTGACCCATATCTTTATTAAATTGTAACACTTACTTTGATTGACTCTTATCACTTGTATAACTTAATTTATACAAGTTAATCATATAAGACTGACATTTAAAATAAATAGTGGAATACTAAGACACAAATCTAGTATTTGTAAGATTTTATATCTATCAATAGATTACTTTCCCTTCCAGTGTTCAGTACACAGATGGAAGCTGTTTGCATTAGTCACAAAAGGCTAAATACTTCCCAGTGAATGTTTAAATACAGAACACTGAATAAATTCAATATGGACACAGCAGTTTCCAGCAAGGTTTACAGAGAACATTTGCAGGAGAAATCAATGGAAGCACTGTATTATTAACAGCTTAGGGATCAGTTTTCCATCTGAATTATTTTAATATTACAATGCTTTTAACCCTAACGCATTTGACAAACATTTGTCTAGTCGTTGATTTTAATATTTGGTGGATGTGATATCATGACAGGTGTGATTAATTCTAGCCTTCATTTTATTATTCTGTGTTAAACAGAGAGACGCAATACCTTGCTGTCCTGCAACATTATTCACTGTGTTCAACATTCAACATGGGATGAGACTACATACTTACAACCTCTCACACCTTAGAAGCACTCACCCTTATCATATAATAATAGGACTTCCACTAACACCAGGGTCTGTGCTGTAATGGGCCCCATTGTAACCTCTGACCATTATGTCACCTACCAGAAAGGAATTCTTTGATTTTCTAAACCTTTTGACTGTATAATAGGGCTATTATGTTTTACATGTGAAATGTATATTATTATAGTCAGCACTTGTTAATTTCTTGCTATGGTAAATTCCTGATGGTGTAGGCTATACAGTGTTGCTATTGTTTCCACCTCTGCTGGATTTGATCATATAAAAGTTCTACAAAGGGAGTACATAAATCCAAATCAACAAGAGGAAAAACAAACAGGGCTGTCCAAAATCAATAAAAAGCTATGCTGTCCTCAAAAAGGCTAAAAGACAGAGCACTGCACCATTAAGCACCTCTAAAGAAGGCACATAAATTCTGTTATGCTCTGGCTCACAGTGTGCAAAGAAGAACTGGTTTGTATCATTCAGACATGCAAAAAGCTGTAAAAACAATAAATATCCTGAACTTAAGGAGAAATGTACTCAGTGAAGGAAAATTGATTTCAGAACAAATAATCTAATGCAATAAACAATATCGGTAATTGCTTCACAGTTAGCTTTTATCATCCACTGTGCTTCTGATGAGGATCAAGGAAATCTGAGCCCTATTAAGGCAACATTTTCTGACAGCTTTCTTTCCCCCATAAAACCATTGCATTAAAAAAAAAAAAAACCCTTTGAAATAACATCTGTTTACAGTTGCATGAAAGCAAAGAGCTGCTAGAAAACATCTTTTTTAAGCTTCCCAGTAGAGCATATCAGAAGTAATAATTACAGGTTGCCTTAGCCATCATTGTGAATTGCTAACTGACAGCTTCAGTCTGTCAGGAGAGTTAAATAAAAAGTGTGGGAGGAAATATCTCTTCAAAAATACACTGTATTGCATACTTATAAACCACATCGATCATCTCAGTCAGTTACGGGTAGAGTGGTCACTCGAGATGCCCATCAAAGCTAACGACACTTTCTGTGAATCTCACTTTAAATGACATGTTCAGTTTTAATTGTGGTCATTAACTGCGGCTCTTGGCACCTTTGCCGCACTCAATTATCTAGCAGGTAATGACCGCTGCATTATATGTTAATGCCGAATTATGGTACCCTTGTGTGTTTTTGTTAAAAAAAGAAAATGCAGACAATACGTTTAATAGGCTATATCAATTGAATGTATTAAAATTATGCATATAGTGTATATTTTATGGTAAATGTCTGAAATTATGAAGAAACAGATTGCTTTTCAGATATTTACTGATTAATCTTATGATTTACCAAAGCTTACTGGTAAATGTCTAAAATGCTGAAGCAACAGAGAGCTTTCCAGACATTTACGGGTTAGTCTTGTGATTTATCGAATCTTATTGGTAAATGCAAGTAAATTATCGAAATATGTATTCATTCCTGCATATAAATTTTCCATTAACAAAATAATCATTAATACATTTACAGTAACGCACAATTGAGCAATTCAACATGGTACTGAACAACATTGTGATCCACTTATATAGAACAACCAGCCTTCTGGTTGCATGTGCGTAAAAAACAATTCACAATGGCATTGAAAGATATAGTACTCCAAATACGTTTGATGAAAAATAACATTCTGTTAAATGCATATTAAATAATTGAGGACCTTTGTTTTTTCAACAGAAAATCACACTTTGGTTATGAAACCAAATGCCACAAAGACAGGCAGTGAATAGATATATTTACTTATTTATTGCAGCATGGTAGACTCTTGCGGCACTTGGAGTTACACAGGATTCCTGAAGCCTTACAATGCGCGAAAGCAATTCATTTGCTCATTAGCCAAAGCTACTTGGTTATTATTTAGATTTACCAGTAAATGTCCGAAGTAAAATGTTATCATGCTTATTTCTGGCATTTACAGCTTTGTTTGGTAAATGTCGACATTTAATAGTAAATCTTAAGATTTGCCAATGTTCTGACTTTTACTTGTAACATACATATATATATATATAATGTTTGGTGCCAATGTATAGCATGAATGCCTAAAATCAGAGTTAAGTAAAAAATATAACCAGTAGGTACAAAACTATAATTCAGTACCATACCTTAGAGTCTACCCAAGGGTACAAAAACAGTATTATACCAGAATTACAGTGCCCTGCTGGATAGGAGACAGTGGTTATCAAGAATCACTGAAATATCCTCTTAAAGATACAGTTCTGCTCTAGAATTCCCTCAATAAAATTGATATACATGCAGGGCTAATCTGTGTGTATGTGTGTAAAGAAGGCAACAGGGAGTGAATGTTCATCTTCTTTAGGCTGAACAGAAGCTGCATTGCAAATAATTTAATTTGACGTACTAGTTATATGTTACTAAATATTTGAAAACATTTTTTTTTTCCCCAGGGAGACTGGTCTACCTTTATAACTGGAAGGTAATGTTGGGAGTGATATATCAAAGCTATAGTTACCATGTTTTACATAACCACTTTTTAATGTACACTATTTGTATAGACTGAAAGTGCAACCACTGTGTTACTGTAGATGCCCTTTGAAATTTAGAATCCTAAAACAAAAACTTTAGAACTAGCAAAATATTTACAACAACAACATAAAACATAAATCATATTTCTCTTGAAGTAACTTTTATTTTATATAATACCATTATATTTGTCTCAGGACACCACGGTCAAATATCAAAAAGGATTGCCCACTTCGCTGGATATCAATTGCTAAAGATGAAACCTTTATGTCTTTAAGTCTTACACAAACAAGGTACAAAAGCACAGCCAGGTACAGTGCTTACTGGCAGCAAAAGAGATATATTTTTCCTCCTGTAGGAACTCTTGTTTTTATAATCATTTAGCGCTTTATGCCTGTTTGAATGAGCTTCTTTAAGGAGTCACGATCATATTTTCCCAGAGATAGCAAGATTATAAGGACTCATCTGTCAGTTACCTGGCCCTGCTGTCTGTGGAGAAGTTAACCATTTTCTGCAATCTCCTCCCGTTGATACACTTCTTAATTGAAAGTGGTCATCTTGTGAACTATGCTGACATGGGTTAAATTGCTGACTGAGGGATTAACAAACCAGCTCTTATTGATCTTACTCCTTAGCTCTCTTCAGACCAGTGGTCTTGAGGTCAGCAGGTCAGAGGTTACAATGGGGCCCATGTCTTTACAGCACAGCCCTGGTGTTAGTGGAAGTCCTACTATTATATGATAAGGGTGAGTGCTTCCAGGGTGTGAGAGGTTGTAAGTATGTAGGCTCCCATCTAATTATGATAGCAAAGGTTTATTTATTTATTTGTTTTCAATAACAGACTGTAGTCTCGGGGCATGGCCAAGAGCTTGAGAGAATTTCTTTGTCATCCCACTGTGTCATTTTGGTACATTACCCTGGTCGTGGTGAAATGTGGTAAGAACAAATACAAAAAAAGTTGAAATAAAAAGCTGAAATAAATTAAAAATGGTTCTGTAACAGGGGGATGTTACCTGCATGGGTCACTAAAAATAACTAGGTCAGACACAGAGCAATGGTTATTGACACGCTGCACAGGCGCACAGATTTCATAAACAACACATGTGCCGACTCTAGGGTAGAAGCAGTGTTAGCTCTAGTGTCAGATTTAATAAAGTCAAAATAAAACAGAACTAAGAAATAAAAGTTTGCCACATACGTTGCGTGCTAGCCTCACTAAAAGAGACGACCCGCTCCAGGAACCTACTGCACTACGTTACCCTCTCTATACTGTTATTTGATTAAAATCTCTTAAACTAACCTAGTTATGTTGCTGCAGGAGTCATGGCATCCTCATGGGATCTCCGTCTCCTTCCGACGGTCCCAGCTGGGCAACGCCTTCATGGGCCCCTTCTGCGAGTAGAATGGTTCGGTGTAATAATCATCTGGTTCTTTCCAATGACCCTGGCTGGGCAGCACCTTCACAGGATCTGTCTGACAGTTCAATATGGAAGATATTCCATGCTAAAATGAAAAACAAATAAATGAATGAATAAATAAATACATATTGAAATAAATAAATAAATACATGAATGAATAAATAAATATCAAAATAAATAAATACATACATATTTATTTATTCATTAATTTATTTTTATATTTATTTATTTCCATATGTATTTGTACATGTATTTATTTATTAATTCATTTATTAATTTATTTATTTCATAATTTCCACTTTGCTTTTTACTCTGCGCTTTTACATTTCCACGAATGCATTTCCCTTTCTGCTTTGCGTTTTACACTTCAGTCACCTTTTCGTTTTCTTTTCACATTTCACTTTGACAAAAGCACTTCTGACGCATAGTGAAGAATTTATCTGAAGCAGCAACTGGCTCTGGTTGAGACAAAAAAGATTCTGGTTGGGGACCTCAAGCACAGTAGAAATAAAAAAAAAACACTGATATAAAGGAAGGTAAGTAAGCTGGGCTTAGCTGAGTGGGGGACGGAGGGGGGTGATGCTGGGACTCCAGAATCACTGTTGAGCCCTCTTAAGGTGTTGTGGGCTAGTCGACGAAACACCAAGGATGGAAGGTGCCCGCTTGAAGACCCCAGAGAAGTACCCTACTCAGCTCAATCCAGACGGTTGTCATGCTGATGCGCTAGGGAGGCCGCACTGTGGTTGATCCCTGGAGCCAGTACTGCAGCCATTGTGTGTGCTGATGCACCAGAGAGGCAAAAGAGGCTAATCCCTGGAGCCAGCATTACACTTCAGCCATCAACACCAGGCAGAAGGATATCTGCACCATCAGATGGAAGGACAGGCAGATGGATCACATTAGTTTACTGTAAAAGAAGCTATGTCTTAGTTGGTGCTTATCTTGGTGAGATAAGCACCAACTGATTCTCTGGTAGTCAGGATGGGACCAGCAAATCAGATGCAAGTTAATACTTAAGCAGGAAAAGAAGAACATGCCCACTGCTTGTCTCTGGTAGAAATACTGTAATTCGCAAGGCAGGGTGTTCGGTGCAGTTTCATTGATAAAGTTAAATAATGTTATTAACCATGCGTGTTATACAAATGTAATAATTTAATCAACTATCCAGTATTTATCTCAATGTATATAATGAGGAATTGTGATGGAGTACTCCCTGCCCCTGTGCATATTATGTTTTGTGTTATTTTTGTATTAGTGTTATTTAAATTAGTTAACTCTTCAGCCACAATATAAAGCACCTGCAACTTTGGCTTAATGGAATTGGATTAGGTCAGAGGCGATCGACAGATGTAAGATGTGAGATGTGGGATGCGAGATGTGAGTCGTGAGACAAGAGACGAGAGTCAGTAAGACAAAACAATTGCTATGCATGCTAGTTTTAGACTAGCGCAATACTTGTTTCGTGTTCGCTGTGTTTTGTTTGTCTGTCTATTTGTTTTGGCCACTGCACCGTTTTGTTTGTAAAAGTGTTTATGTTTTGTTAAATCCTTTTATTTATTATTAAATCAACGTATTCATACCCCCAGCCTGCTGTTGATTGTCATTCATTTCACTCACAGTGCTGTGTGCTTCTTCCAGGTCTCACGTCATCGCTCAAGCCAGCTTGTCACAGGAATGGAATCGATTTTCGATTTAATCATAGCAGCCCTAATGTACAATGTCAGTTTATTGTGTGTACTTTGTTACTATAATATCAGCTGGGAACCCCCCTGTCCCTTTTTCAGCCATTGTGACATTTTTCCCAATCTGGAGACTTTTTACTGTGGATCTAGTGACTTTTACCGAAGAGGAGTTTGCAACAATGTGTGTGAGGTACAAGATAGAGAAGTCAATATCTACCCTTCTCCGTGAACAGTTCTTTCAGACACTCTGAACAGGTTTGCACTGTGGGAGGCAGTCAGACAAGACTGTATGTAATATTCTATTGAGCTGACTGAAATATCCAAGTATGGACATCCAGGTTTGTCACTCTTCATCACTTCATTTCCACAGTGGTATCCCAGAGCATCATGCTATCAAACTCTATGTAGAATTTCTCAAAGACTGGCTAATATGACAGGGTCTACATCATTACCAGTAAGAGATGACACCTGCCCTAATCTCTCCAACAACCATTCTACACCATACACAATGTAGTCCTGAGACACAGAGTTTGCACCAATTTCATTCTTAAGTGTTAACAGGTCTCTTCTAATAATACTGTAGAATTCAGACATTTCCATTTTAATGTAAACTAATTCAAATTAAGTACAGAAATGATTCACTTGTTTGTGTATTTCTCAACAAATAAAATAACAACACTAGATTTGGCTCTGTTTTTCAAGCTCTAAAAATTTAGTCAAGCTCAATCAAATGCCACTACCAACAACTATTGTATTAGCCAGTGGTGCAATTGATTCCGCCCACTGGCTCTGATTGACAGAAGTGCTTTTGTCAAAGTAAAATGTAAAAAGAAAATGAGCAGGTGACTTTGAAATGTAAAAACTAAAACAGAAAAGGAAATGCATTTGTGGAAATGTAAATAGCGCTGTTGTGAAATGTAAAAAAAAAAGTAGAAATGATGAAATAAATAAAAAAATAAAATAAATCAAAATAAATAAATCAAAATGGAAATAAATAAATTAATTAATTAATTAATAATCAAATGTCTATGTATTTATTTATTTTGATATTTATTTCTTTATTCGTTCATTTTTTTATTCCGATATTTAGTTATTTATTTATTCATTCATTTATTTATTTTTAATTTTGTCATGTAATATCCTCCATAATTCAAGGGTTTAGTATAGTAATCCTTGGTTCTTTCTCGATGGAGCGGACGCTCTCCTCATCAATGTAAACAAAATAATATTTTGCTCACCGATCATATGTGAGTCCTTGGCTTTGCAGTCGCCTCGGGATGTGGCGCAGCCTTCCTGTTCAATTGATAGGCTGGCAATGAATCTCCCATTGCGCATTCCAACTGCTTCCACAAAAGCACGCATACGCGCAATGAACCAGCGACAGGGTCCTCCCTGTCATTGATTAATATATAATATTTAATTATAGTCAGCTTACTTTGTTATAATACTGTAAAAAAAATGGTGTAATTCATAAAGTCAGGGTCCATTGTAAAATGTTCTCCTAGTTAACAAACCAATAAAATACAATGTGGGACCAAAAGTTATAAATGTGACTGTGGCAGAGCACAGCTCTGCTTTTTAGAAATTGGCAGGGATGGGGTTAAATTCCCCTACCTGCCTTGGTTCATTGTGTTCAGGTGGCTGGGGTTGATTAGATGATTAGTTTAATTAACGATCAATCAGCGCCCAGCCACCTGACATAAAAGGAGGCCTCTGCTTTTCATTTGGGAGGAGGGAGCTGAGGAAGGAGGTTGGTTTTTTTGATTGTTTGGAAAGTTTGAATCCAGTGAAGGCATTGCCCAGCCTGGAAATTGTTATTTTTGTAAGTTTTGCTTTTTGTCTTTCTTTTTGTGTTTAAATTGCTTTGTTCTGGCCATTGTGCCCTTTCATTTTTGGGTTTATTTATAATAAAATAGTTATTTTTTTGAACTACAGACTGTCTCTGGGCCTCTATCCACTCGCCAGCATGCCACAGTGACCCTAAATTACTATATAAAATAAACAAAAAACATTTGAAGCCTCCTTTTTTTAGAAACATAACATTTAAAAATGATGTTGTCTTGTCTTTTTGTTTTGGTACTTTACTGTTGTTTCCCATAAGCACGTGTTTGATTGAAGAGGTTAATTTTTAAAACATTACTTAATGACACTTCAGAAGTACTTCCTCTACTGCTGGTTGTTCCTTGGTGCATTTATACACTGATCTCCATTCACAATTTAGTCATTATAAAAATAAATAAATAAATAAACTGTTTAAGATCCCAGAACCTAGGCCAGGACTAAATTTCATTTTTGGTGTCACTATAAAGATAGTGTATTTAAAGCCCTAGCAAAAAACATTATTTCAGTGAGTGATATATTGGCCTCTCCCAAATGGAACCATTTTGATTCCCTGATAACCCTTTATTGGCCACCTTGACTCGCCTCCAGTTTCCCCTCTTGCTCTCTTCTCCTTCTCTCCTCTCTCCATTACTGATGTCTCCAACCTACTGTTGAAATCAACTACTGCCTTGGACTCCTGGCCAACTAATCTTATCCATCTCGGTGCTTCTGATCTTGCTCCTTCCATTATGCACATGCTCAACCTGTCCCTGATTCAGGCTCGGTTCCTCCTACCCTCAAGCTTGCCCGGGTTACGTTGGTGCTCAAAAATTCCTCACTTGACTCAGCTGTCTTATCTAATTTCCATCTCAATTTTCTTTCCAAAACTTTCGAAAGGGCTGTAGATAGTCAGCTGATGAAACATCTCATGTTAAACAATCTGCTTGAATCTCTGCAGTCTGGCTTCTGGCTCAATCACAGTACTGAAGCTGCTTTGCTTTGTTTGTAAATGATCTCCTACTTAATGCAGATGCTGCTGCTCCCTCTTTGCTTGTCCTCCTTGACCTATCAGCTGCTTTTGACACCAGAGATCATAGCATTCTTCTTGACTGCCTTCAGAAGTATGCTGGGATCTCTGGAACCTGTCTGTCCTCTTACACATCTGGATGCATGCAGTCTGTTTTCTATGCTGAAAATCTATGAAATGTCTTCATCTAGATAGTGTGGGGAAGCTATAAAAAAGCCAAAAAAATGCTCAGATATATAGTGAAAAATTGTGAATTTAAATCAAGGGAAGTAATGATAAAACATTACAATGCATTAGTAAGACCCCATGTAGAAGATTGTGTTCCGTTCTGGTCACTTTGCTAAAAAAAAGGATGTTGCTGCTCTAGAAAGATTGCAAAGAAGAGCGACTAGAATTATCCTGGGTTTAAAAGGCATATCATAAGCAAACAGGCTAAAAGAATTGAATCTATTCAGCCTTGAACAAAGAAGACTACACAGTGATCTGATACAAGCATTAGAATTTCGACAATGTCCACCAGCAGTCACAAATAGAGAATAGATATAGGAGGCACTTTCTTACACAGAGAATTGTGGGAGTCTGGAACCAACTCCCCAGTAATGGTGTTGAAACCGACACCCTGAAATCCTTCAAGAAGCTGCCTTGTAAGATTACACAATCAATAAGCTACTAACAACCAAAGAAGCAAGATGGGCTGAATGGCCTCTTCTTGTTTATAAATTTTCTTATGTTCTTATGTTCATCACATAGGTCCTGAGTACCTCTTCAAACTGCTGACCTGCTATTTCCCTGTCCGTAATCTGAAGCTCTCTGACTCTGGTCTGCTTGTTATCCCCAAGCAAAAGTGCACCACACTTGGAGAACGCTCGTTTAGCTTCATGACTCCGACTCCGTTATTAAGCTAATTAATTAATTCCAGTAAATCCTCCCTCTTAGGTTTTACCATACTGTAGGTCTCTGTAAATGAAATACACACATGTTATAATACATTAAAAATGACTTTCTCTCAGGAAGTCAATTTTGAACAATCTAATTAATTTTGTTTTCCTGCTTGATGAAAGGAAGTGCATGTTCTTGGAATGTTGTCTTTGAAACCACTGCATGCTACAGATACTGTCTAGTAAGAGCTTAGCAGAAGGTTTAGCCCTCTTCTTCAGGTTCTTCACTTTTACATTTTATACAGCGCCTGATTCAGTAACAGGTTGAGATGAAGCATTTAGTGTGCCTTGTTAAATAAATTGGTGGAACAGTATTTAGTTAGTCAACTAGTTGTACTAATTCACAATTAATTTTGTACTTTACCTGCCCCTTTAAAACCCTAGTTCCATTTTAGCTGGTCAAATGTTTTGTTTTCTTAACTCATGGGCCAGTTCTGTTCCTACTAAACTGTCAGCTCAATTGTAACCAGCTGTGAGCTCCTGTTTGACTGCTTCGTGGCAATTTCCTCTCAGATGGCTGTTTTATTTATTTGTTTAAAATTATTTCACCAGCAACGTCTGTATGAGATGTCACATCTAATTTTCAATAGGCTCTATTCAGATAGCTATGTGCTTTCATTCCTTTCATAAGTCACGCCCCTGAAAAAGGGATGACGTTAAATAAATCACCACTGCAAGATTAAACTGTTGCTGCAGTCATTTACTAATTTTGTTATGCAGCCGGGTCCTTGCTGCCCCATACAGGCTACCATGCAGGCTATGTTAATCGATCATGGACTACCTGATGTGAGTAGACTTAACCACTATTTGTTACACTGTTATTACACTTGCTTGGTAATAGTAACAGCTATACTATTCTAGTCCTTTATACCCTCCTTTACAAACTAGTATTCCAGGTAAAGAACACAAATAGATACTGGGTGGGAAATCCACAAGGCATGTAATTGGATGATGGGAGTTGTGCAGGAAGTACACTGATAACCTTGATTTTTGGGTCATTGCTGTGATACACTAGTTCTAAGCTGTTTCATAGGTACGTTTCCGTGGTCGTCTCTTCTCTGTTTGTGGTCAAAGCAGCAGTTGATCTTCATGAAGGCTACTTGGCTCTGCTGCCTCAACAGAGTGTGCTGGTGTGTGAATCCTTGCTGGCGAATCCAACTAAGATGCTGCATTTGGCGGTGTTCCTGGAGGTGAAAGGCCTTGTTCTCTAAAAACCTCCCGCTCTTCATTCTCTGATGCAGAATTCTCAGCTTGCAATTCTGGGCCGGTATTTCCTCTGCACTTAACTGAATTGGCATTGGACGAGGCATTTCATCCTCTGTATCTGTAATGTCCCCAGCTTCTTCCAGCATCTTGGTAGTTTCTTTAGTCCTGTTGCCATGTGAACATTTTCTAGAGTGGTGACCTATGTCAGCTGCGGCTTGAAGTTCAACTGGCAGGTGATCACAAGGTAATAAGAGATTTTTGTGTTGAATTCAGGGTCTTCCTTTCCTGTCCTCAGGCTTCAGTTCATAGACAGGAATGTCTTTTCCCACTCTCTGGACCACTGTGTGGATTGTCTCTTCCCAATAAGACCGGAGTTTGCCAGGGGTTCCATACACAGTTAGGTTCTTCACTTAGATACAGTTCCCTGGTATAACACTGTATACCTTGTTTTGTGATCATAACTCCTTTTGTTTCGTTCTGCTGATGTCTTTGCATTTCCAGAAGTGATCTTGTAAGCATTTCTCATTCCCTGCTGCTACTTATCCACATATATTACTAGGTCAAGAATCGGTAGCTATGTTGAATACAAGGTCAATATTCAATCTTGGTGACCTACTGTAGAGAAGTTTAAAGGGTGAGAATCCTGTTACTTCACTACGCGTACAGTTATAAGCATGGACCATTTTGTCTGACAATGTCTACAATATTTGCAGGAGTGTTATATTGAAATGCCTGGCCATTTCCCTGTAGGTAGTAGGAAGTAGTTCCAGACCCAGCCACTCCATAATACCTCTTGATCTGAGTGGAGAGTTGATTTTCAAATTTTGATCCCTGGTCATGATATATTCTGTTCTATCCACCGCTGTTTTTCCTGATTTGGAGGTGGTAGCATAAGCTTGTGCAAAGCATGTGAAATGGTCAGTAGTTACTAAAATATATTCACACCTCTCTTTGCATTTATCCAGGTGAAGAAAATCAATAGACACATATTTTAATGCTATACCATTCACTAGAGAAACTTACAAGTAGTTGCTCTATGCATTAATGATTCAGACAATTGCTTGCACCATCAATACTGAATGTTCAGATGATGGTCATCATGATAATTCACACACAGCTATCCATGTAATTTTCTAGTAGCTGAGGATTTGGTTTACTAATTGATTGTATAATAATTTCACTGGTAGGAAGCAGCAGTGGTTAGGTTTGGGACTGAATGGATATTGAGTGAGGTGCATAGCATTGAAGCAGGTGTACTGGATAACTACAGGAGTGTTAAATATTATTCCAGTACAGGATTTTAGAATGTATTAAGTATAATATACCTCTCTGGAATTCCCTTAATAGTGCATTTATTTGTTTGCATTCATGTTTAACCTAAATAGGGTCCTGACAATGTTTTGCTTAAAGGCATATTGTGGTTACAGCAGAGAACATGAGCTAGAAAACACTGTGACATGTTCAAAGAGATGTTGATTGAATCAATTTGTCAAAATGGGCCAGACTTACCATGAGCAGGTAAGAGATGCTTCTGAAAAGAGAAAATAGTTGCAAGTGCTCAGCACAGCGGGGCGTTTTTTATTTATTTATTTATTTTTTTAAAGGCCAAAGGCTGCTAGCCCCTAGAAATTAAAAGGTTCTTAGGCTCTGGCAAACACACAGCATTTAGAAATAATAATAAAAAATAAATAAATAAAAGTACTTAATGCACTGATTTTTTAATTTTATTTATTGTGGATAATATTAGTAAAGAAGTGCTATCAAACCTGGACTGAAACCTCAAAACTTTATAAAAATAACTATCAAAATAGCAACACCTGAAGAAAGATTTAACATAATGTTTTATTATTATTATTATTATTATTATTATTATTATTATTATTATTATTATTATTATTATTATTTACATTTGTACTACTCTGCAACTATCAAAACACAAAATACTGTGTAGTATCGAATAATTAATTAATTATTTAAAGAAAGTTAAACCTCAAAACTCATTTGCACAAACATGCAGTAATGGGGAGTGTCAGATTTTGCTTATTCCTGGTTTTTCCTCATACCTATGTGAGTTATACACTCTTAATGACTTTTAATGAATGACTGTTCTGTGGTAAATTATTCACGCTATTTCTGACAAGCCAACCTCAATTTTTTAGATGGAGGAGTGATATTTTGTGTTTGATTTGTGATTCCTGTTTTAAGAACTGATATGTAAGCCTGGGATTTTGTCACTGAAATTTGTGCTAAAAATCACAGAGCAGTCATTGTAATTTTTTTCAAAATCATGGAGGAAGAGGGAAATGGTGTTTGAAGTAACAGGGATGAAAATTCAACTATGTTTTGTTTAAATTTTTTTATACAAAACAGTACCTAAACATATAATTAGTCTGTCTGTAGAAGTAGGAAAAGTGGAAAATTAATCTACATATTTATTTACCGTGGTTTTCAGAACATTTCAGAATTATTATTATTTTTTTTTTAAATGATCACCTCAGTAATCAAAATATTTGCTTTTGGAATAAGTGTTTGAGTTCTGTTATGGTTTTAAGTTCCATTGACAATGTTAATCACACTGCACCTGTCTCTCAGTAAACAATGCAGGCCATCTATTTTTAATCTCTGCTACAAGCGACTCATCCTCAATGATCTCCTTTCTCCTCAAGGAAAATGTTATTCCCATTTTAGCATTTATCACCATCCAGTTAACATTCTTTCTCTTCATCTCATCTTGAAAAATATTTCTCTCCTTTTCTTAAGTGTTTGGATCTTCTCCCAGAGGGTGTTGTGGTAGAAAAAATATTTCTGTTCTCCTGGGTTTCTTGACACTGTTTCTTTTACATCACTGAGCTGTTTCTTTACACAGCTAACGTCAAGCTCTCTACACTTTGCCTTGTGCAGCTTCTGCTGAAAATTGCCCATTTTGAATTTAAAACTAATTTTTCAGCCATACCAACCTGTTGCAGATCCAGGCTTTTAAGACATGGATGCTTTTGTGTCAAAGTGATTGCCACAGTTTCAATTTCCAAAAACTACAATTTCCAGTGTTTTTTGAAAGAGTAACACATTTAAGATCAAGATTGAAATCTATATATACTAAATTGCTGATGCAAATAGCTATGTACATACTCTGGCATTAAAATAAATATGACAATTACCAATAAGCCAGCTGCCTAAAGACAGTGTATAAATGTTTAGGCTGTGTACAGACCAAGAAAATGTCTGACGCATTAAAAAAAAAAAAAAAAAAAAAAAACGCCTGCTCTTTACCACAACTGAAATACTGTGCTTATTGTTTTGGAGGGATATAACACTGAAAAGATGCTACTTCACAACAAATTTTAAAACATATTCCAAAAGGACGTACAATAAGATTACAAAAAATCAATTATGGCGATTTTTAAAAAGTATTTATTTTTAATCTCACCAATCGGCTTAGTGCTCTCCTGTAGCACCTCATAGTGGACATTTGCCATTATTGAACAGTGTGTTAAAGCGAGTGGTTTCCAAACGGCAGGCAAGATAGCCCAAGCAATTTTTCTTCATGAATTTCTGGAGGATTTTACAGAAATTCAGCTGTATAACAATCCTATTGCACTTTTTTGCAGTATACTTTTGCAGTATAAAATTAAAACAATTATATTGCACTTTTGTCGAGTTAGATTAACCAGGGCACCATTAGCCCAATAGAAGAGGTTCCATCAGTGAGAGCCATAAATTGGCAGTGCACTTTGATTAGGAATTGATGAAAGGCATTTACAGCCTCATGTGAATCAGACACACTCTCATACACACACACAATAGCAATACTGCAGGATTTACGAGAGTGCCCAAACAGTTCTGACAGCTGACTGTTGACCTCCTGGCTTCTGCTATGTACAAAGCACTGAAAGGCTTTATGCCGTGTGTAACGATTTAATTACTGTGAACTTCTTTTATTTGTGTGAAATAAAAATAAGTACAATGGGAAAAGAGTGACACAGAAAATGGGTGATTTGCCACAGTGATTAGTTTAATGGACTGGGTAGTAAACCATGTGATTTGGACTCATACCCTGAATCATGAGAGCACTGTTACACCAATCAGCCAAATGGGATAATTTCCTGTATCTCCCACAATTATTTCTATGCTATTATAGTATTTTCTGGTAACTGAATTATTAAAAAGTGATAAAACTAATATGTAATCAATTTTTATATATATATATATATATTATATATATATATATATATATATATATATATATATATATATTAGGCATTCATTAAATAACGACATTGCATATTTTAATGAAATAAGGACTCTGCAGACATATGCAACTTTATAGTTCATAGTTACTGTACAGTAGTTTGAATAAAGTAATTAAAGCTAATCACAATCAGAGATAGTGTTCAACAATTGTGTGCCACTGTAAAGAATTGCTGGGAAGGTGCATCAGTGTCCTCCTCTATTACTGTATCATGAGTGAATATTTATTAGGCTTTACAACTTCCAGACTACCGTAATAAAATGCCTGGAAACCAGAAGGTCAGCAGAGAGTTGTAAAGGTCGAGAAGGGCCATAGATGATAAAAAAAAGGTCCTAAAAGCAATGGGCTGGGAGAGTTTATTTTAGTTCAATCTGCACAAAGCTCCCATTTCAGGGACTCCTCAGAAATCTTCTTCCCCTTCTGTAGTTTAGGCCTCGTTAATCCTGGACCCTGAGAGCAAGCAGACTGCTCTAGATCTGGTGCAGAAAGAAGCTGCTTATTTGCCTGATAACTAACACCCGCTAGAGCCAGGCTAGATAAAGAATTGGGAGGTCAGAAGTGGGTTCAAGAAGAAAGGACTCCTTCAAAGAGATACACTGGATGGATAGTCTTCTGAACCACTTACCAAGGCATTTTAACTATTATAAACAAACAAAAAAAAACATACAAAGCCTGTAGAGTGTAATTAACACTAACATTGGGCTTACTTGACTTTTATTCTGTCCAACACATGAAGTGTTAAGGTGTGAGATGTCTGTGTCCTGTGCAAATTCCATTTATTTATTTTGAACCTCCATTAGCTTTTGATGATATATGCTGTCATTCTGAATTGAGCCCATCTGAGTTATGTTGTTCTAATATTTTATTAACTAACGTTTTGCCATCTTGTGTATAGTCCTGACTTATTTTTTGGAGAAATCTTGTGATATTGTGACCTAAACGACAACATTTGATATCCTCTACTGACTATAAATCAGGTTTTAAAGGAAATCTCGATTTCATTTTCTAATTGTAACTGTTTTTCAACCAGTCATGTTGTAGCATTATGCTTTATTAGATCACAACAGCAGCCAAAACCACACTCTTAATCTGTATTGGCAATGATGGCACTCAAACGACATAACTGTCTAAATTCCCTTTTCAAAGCTAAGGAATATGTTGCATCACAATTCCACCCAAAGCAGATGGAACAAAAAAACAGTGCACCATACAGCCTACTCCAACATACTCAACAGTAATGAAAAAACAACCTTATCCTAAGAACTGCAGTCTAGGAACCAACAAACATTTGAGCTCATGAAATTGCTGCTATATCTCAAACTGGATCAATTAAAGTAATATCATTCTCTTATCATTTTACTTTGGCATCACAATTTAATGTCTGACAGCATATAAATAGACCCTAAACTGATAAGTAGGTCAATAACATACACCCTCTGCCATGGCTGTAAATTCAATATTATCAGTATGATGAAAAAGTTAATGACCATGACCATATATCAACAGAATAGTGAAAAATGTGAAGACAGACATTTCCATATAACCCCAGAATAACGTATATAGCTGAAATCATGTTGGATGATTTGCAGTATTTAAAAGAATCTCCACAGTAGTTGCATGAAAAATTTGGCATAAAAATGTAATTTGAACAG
Organism: Polyodon spathula; assembly: GCF_017654505.1. Classification (NCBI taxonomy): domain Eukaryota; kingdom Metazoa; phylum Chordata; class Actinopteri; order Acipenseriformes; family Polyodontidae; genus Polyodon; species Polyodon spathula. The sequence continues at coordinate 63,412,179 of NC_054539.1, forward strand.
GAGCCTCTATTGCTCAGCACACCCCATGTTTGATCCTCTGCAACCCAATTCAAATGTTTGTTATTAATTCACTCTTCCTTAACTTTCTGGTGTGCATCATTTATTTTGTATGCATTTTTAAATTAGTTATTTTGTTGGAAACGTGCATGTTGATTTAATCTGTCATTTTGTTAACGTCTACCACACCAATTTGAGATCTATATTTATTTACATAACCTCAATTGTAACCGTTCACTTGTTGATTTTTGCGCTGTTACGTGTCAGTTGGAATGCTGACGCACAGCAGTTGGAAGACTGGTAGATGAAACTGTGCAAGCCCCTTGAAAAGGAAATTGTTCATTAGACTACCGGCCAGTCTAAGTACTGGCATGTACTGTACCAGTTTGATCACACACTCTACAATAGTATTATGAAGAGATGTTTAGTTTAAATACATTCAAAATGATTTCAATGGTATGGTATTGCATTACCTTTCAAATACTAACACTTTCCTATACCAATCACTGTTCTGTTATACAGCAACAGTAATTCTATTTTGTTTTTCAGTTTTTACATATCCATAAAAATGTATCATTCAGTTTTTCTGTATAACAGCTGGGTTTAGATCCCGATTAGCACTGAGTTTGGGCAACCCAGTATACACGTTTCCCATCGTAAGCACCTAGCAAAATGTAATGAAGAATAATAAAAGAATTGTAAAGCATAGCTAAGGCCAGCGAGGTATGGTAAAGCAAATGAACAAACCTTGTCAAACCATAGTAAAGTATGGCAAATGCATAGTACAACCATAGGAAAAGCAAGGTAAACCTGCATGTTGATTTAATCATTAGTCATTTTGTTGACGTCTACCATACTAATCTGAGACCTATATTTATTTACATAACCTCGATTGTAACCGCTCACTTGTTGGTTTTCGCGCTTGTACACGGTGTGCAAATGTAGCTCTATTCTCTAAGGTAATTATATGCACAAATAAAGTGAGCTAATTATTCATTTGCAACTTGTCACAACACGCAGAATTATGCATGAGATTTACACACACTGTATTATAGTATATAATATATAACGCTCAAAAGAAAAGGTAGGTCTACAGTTCTGAGTTTGTCCAAATGACAGCCACCAGGGAGGACAGAGTGAGGAATCAAAAGTTTACAGACCAGGATCTAAATGTATTAGCAGAAGAAGTGGTGGGGAATTATGAAAGGCTTTTTGGTGGTGAATCAGTGAGAACATTAACTTCAGTGAAACATTAAGGACCAAATAAATACGCTCCGTAGGAGGAGGGCGGGGTCCTGTCCCAAATCACAGCGTCCCACGAGACAGTCAAAGCAGAGACAGTCATTGATAATGGAACAGTTATGTTTAACTCTGCAAATCAAATACATATGTTTGTTTAACTTGATCTCCCTCTGATTTATTTTAAAGTCAGAAAAGCACTCACTCAGTCAATTAGAAGTTCACTATTTACATTTCAAAATGTGTTTGGCGAAACATCACTTTAACATTAGATGCCGTTTGATTGCTTGTATTTAAGACCGCACCTCAACTTGCACTCTGTAAACATTCATTTATTGGACATTTACAGTTTCTTTTCTATATCTTAAGCATAGCCTACTTAAATATCACAAGTACATGGTGCCTATATAAATATATTAACATAGCCGAAAGTGTTGCATATACAACTGCCTTATCTTCATATATCCTGGACTGTCTGAGGATGTACCAGTACATTGTAAATTTTACCTTGCTTTTCCTACAGTTGTACAATCTTAAAATTAAACAAACTCGCTGAAAACAAGAGTCGTTTTAAAGGGTCTTTGTTGGCTGCAAAAAAAAAAGAAGTAACAAGCTTTTATTAAAACAACCTTGAATGACATATTCAGCAACATTTTCGAGTTTTGTAAACCTTTAAATGACACATTAATTACAATGACCGTGTAATTCCCACAGACTATTTTGCTGCCTTTAATCTCAAAATATTAAACACATGAGAAACGTTAACTGCAAACCTGAAATGACAAAACCAAAGCTTTTGTGTGTGTGTGTGTGTGTGCGTGTGTGTTTTTGATGATTTTTTTAAAAATGATTATTTATGAAGTTTTAAAACCACAGATACTGTCAAATAATTAATAAATGATATAACATTCTGCTATGTACTGTACAGTGCTTGGTGATACTTTTGCATAAAAAGCCCTATATACAGTAAATGCAATAAATAAATATGCCACTGGAGCCTATCAACCTAAAACAGCTAGTGTTTCTCCCTCTGTTACATTGTCTACTATTACAAAGGCAGACACACAACTGAAATCAATGCCTGGAGTAACGTGACCTGAAGCGGAACTGTCACGTGTAACCATTGTGCACGGCAGCGAGCACACAGGTGTCCGAGGTGCAAGCGCGCCAGTATTGCACCTGTTGTGTGGAAATTACTGCAGCTAATCCACAGCACAATGCAGGCAAGTTGGGTTGTGAGATCAGGTCACACAACAACAAAAATGGAATTATTTACGTATTTATATTTCACACTACTGCACGCACGGCACTCAACCAGATCACTTAATAGCAGGGATGCAGCATTGCCTAGCCCTGGTGGAGGAATTGCATTCTCTCCAAGAGTCTAGGCAGAAAAGACACACATACACTCCTTTAAATCAATACTGCACAGGCAGTCGCTCACATACAACATACAGTAAGAAAAGGCAGGCTGCTGAAGAAAGGAGATAAAAAAGAACATAGCTTCCACAGACTGACTATTTAATCCCTCGGTAGGCGGGATCGAGGTCGTCACCCCAGGAAGGGGCCTATCGGCAACTTTGATATAAAGAGCTCAGTGAATACCTACCAATAGGAAGGCATATCCCATAAGTAATGTTTTGGTGGTTGTCTGCAAATTGAAAGGGAACACATTACCGCTGTAAGTGAATGAGGCCCTGTGGCAAAGTGGTTGGTAAGGGGAACAGATGTCGCGGTGATGCGGTGCAGGAGTGATGAACAGACAACAGTGATTCAGTGAATAAGTGCTTTATTGCTCTTTTCCAGGTCTGGCGACCGTCAAAAATAATAAATCCCTGGCAATACACAACAATGTGTAAAGCACGGGGATAATGAAAACAAGGGCACAGTCCTGAACAAAAACAACGGTACGGTCACCAGTCCTGGGTGATCGAAAACGTGCAGGTGCTCAGTGCAGTGGTGCTCCGGATAGTGCTCTCCTTTCGACAGCTCCGGAGATGTGCGTTAACTGTCTAGTGCTGAATACAAAAACAGACAGTTACACGGACAGACACAACAATACAAAACACGAACACAATCCACTCTGAGAGCTCCTCTCTCAGTCCTTCTCTCTGTCCACTCGTTTAACCCAAACAAAGGAGAAGATTGGCGTTACCCTGGCCCCTATATGTAATCCCGCATGATATCGAGATAAACGGTTGCAGCTGCCTTATTACTTGCAGCTGCCTTCGTTTACCTTTCAAATCAATACGGTCTTACAACAGAGTCGCGCTTCCCTCCAGGCTGACCCACTTCCCTGACCCGGAAACAAACTGTCAGGCCAGCCCTTCCAGATACTTCTCCTCTCGTTCTTTAGCGCCCTCACAGGTTGGGAGGAAGATTCATCACCAGAACTCATCTTTCCGTCACATATCCCACCGCTCAGAGTGGAGCCGAAGGAACACTCAGCTAAAACTACCTTCCCTATTACTCCCCCCTCCCGCGAAAAATAATCCACATTTTGGTGGTCTTTTCCCGCATGGTGTACCATGTGGTACATGAAGGGCTGCAATGCCAGATACCACCGAGTTATCCGGGCATTGCTGTCCTTCATTGTGCTTAACCACTTGAGTGGGGCGTGGTCTGTGACCAGATCAAAATGAGTGTCCCAGCAGGTAGTATCGTAAAGAGTGAGTAGCCCATTTAATGGCCAAACACTCTTTTTCGACTACGGAGTAGTTGCGTTCCCGAGGTAACATTTTTTTACTGAGGTATAATATCGGGTGTTCTACTCCAGCTACTTTTTGGGACAAGACTGCACCCAAACCTACATCCGATGCGTCGGTGTGGAGGATGAATCTCTTGGTGAAATCCGGTGTGATAATAGTGGGGGCCTGGCAAAGTGTACGCTTAATAGTATCAAACGCTCCCTGACACTCAGCTGACCATTTAATTAAATTTGGAGCACTCTTTTTGGTGAGGTCGACTAACGGGTTAACCACTGTGGCGTACTCGGGGATGAAGCGGCGGTAATAATCGGCTAAGCCCAGTAGTGACCTCACCTGAGTCTTGGTTTTGGGGATCGCTGCATCAACCAAAGCCTGGATTTTGGTGACTACAGGTCTCACCCTTCCATTCCCCATTAAAAATCCCAAATATTGAGTCTCTGTTTTGGCAAAAGTACATTTCCTCAAGTTAGCTGTCAGCCGGGCAGCCCTTAGAGACTAAAGAACGGCTGCAACCCTAGCCAAATGCTCTCGCCAGGTGGAGCTGTATATCACCACGTCATCAATATATGCTGCTGCATATTCATGATGTGGGCGTAAAACCTGGTCCATCAGTCTCTGAAAGGCAGCGGGCGCACCATGTAGCCCAAACGGCATGGTTTTAAGGTGTAACAGCCCTTCTGGTGTTGAAAATGTGGTTTTCTCTCTGGAGCTGCGGGATAAAGGGATTTGCCAGTATCCCTTCGTCAGGTCCAGAGTGGAAATAAACCTCGCTTTTCCCAGTCTGTCTAAAAGTTCGTCGACCCGAGACATGGGATATGCATCGAACTTAGCAATAGCGTTCACCTTTCTGAAATCCACACAGAAGCGGTTGGTGCCGTCTTTCTTAGCCACTATGATGATCGGACTGCACCACTCGCTCCTGGAAGGCTCAATCACCCCAAGCTCGAGCATATCCCATACCTCTTTGCGAACGCCACTTCGTCGACTTTCCGGGATCCGGTACGGTCTCTCTCGCACTGTGACACCTGGTGGAGAGATAATGTCATATTCAACTAAGTTTGTCCTGCCGGGCACGTCAGAAAAAACATCGCTGAACTCCTCAATAAGCTTACGCAGCTCTCTTTGCTGATCCGGAACCAATTGTTCCCCCATAGAAATCGCTCTTGTGCTCGGGGTCTCTGGACAGGGATCATCCTCCATATTGCCTGGGGCTATAAATAAGACCTCCCTTGCCTGCCAGGGCTTTAACAAATTGACATGATAAATTTCACGTTCATTTCGGCGATCGGGCTGTCTAATTTCATAATTTACTTTCCCTATAGCCCGAATCACCTCATACGGCCCCTGCCATTTAGCACACAGTTTCGATTCAGATGAGGGAAGTAGCAGCATTACCTTGTCCCCTGGTCGAAAGGTTCGAATCCGTGCATTTTTGTTGTAATGCTGCTGTTGTCGGTGCTGAGCCGATCTGAGGTTGTCTTGGGCCAAACGACCGACCAAATCCAGCCGATCTCGTAGTAGGAGCACATACTTCACTACATTTTTAGACGAGCCTTTGTGCTCCTCCCACCCCTCCCTCAGCAGGTCGAGAATGCCGCGAGGCTGCCGGCCGTACAGGAGCTCAAAGGGGGAGAACCCCGTTGAACTCTGCGGCACTTCTCTCACCGCAAAAAGGAGGTAGGGAAGAAGCGATGCCCAATGTTTCTGCTCCTGTGTTACAAATCGCCTCAGCATCGACTTTAAGGTCTGATTAAAACGTTCAACCAAACCGTCCGATTGTGGATGATAAACGGACGTCCTGATGGGACGTATTTTTAATATTTTGTACACCTGCTGTAACGTATTGGACAAAAAATTGGTTCCGTGATCAGTCAAAATCTCCTTGGGGATCCCTACTCTAGCCATAATCTGCGCTAACTCGGTGGCTATTGCAGCTGCACTAGTGGACCTCAATGGAACTGCCTCTGGGTATCGCGTTGCATAATCCATCACTACTAATATATGCGTATACCCAGAGTCAGAAGGTAGCAACGGGCCCATTATGTCCATTGCAATGCGCTCGAACGGAGTGGAAATAATCGGCAGTGGGTTCAAAGGAGCGGGGCGCACTCGACCTGGCGCTACTCGCTGGCAGTCTGGGCATGTGGCTACATATTTCGACACATCAGTATGAAGACCGAGCCAATAGAATCGAGCCAATATTCGCTCCCTCGTCTTCTCGGCTCCGAGGTGCCCCGCAAAAGGGATATCATGCGCCAGCCTCATGACCTCGGTCCGACAAGACGGGGGAACCAATAATTGTGTTACAGGCTGTCCTGTGCCCGCGGCTAGGTTTACCCTATATAGTAATTGCCCCTTTATACTGAAATGTGGATATACTAGCGGCCCAGCGCCATCAACATCCTTACCTTCAATAGACCGGACCTGCCCCCAAGCGTGCACCAGTGACAGGTCGTTCTTTTGGCCCCACACTAGGTCCGCGCTTGAGTACCACGGGTCTGGTATATTGAGAGGGGCTGGAATAGCCTCTGCCCTAGTCGGCCCAGTAACCTCGCTCTCTCGGTCACACTGCGTTCCCACTCGTTCGACTGGCGTTTGTTCCCACCAGACCCCAGCCTTGTCTTAAAGACGCTCCCTCCCATTTCGCCGTCCTTCTCTCCTTATTTGTTTTTCTAGGACGGAACAGAGGGGAAAACATTTCAGTATGAAAAGGAAACACATCACCAATCTGTTCCTTTTTCCCTTTTTCTGCCACGTTTACGTGTGTGGCTGAGACTGCCATTATTTGCACCAATTCTTTGAATTTTGGCCAGTCTCGGCCCAGAATAACTGGGTGCGGCAACCTTTCCGCCACCCCGACTACAAGGTGACGTTTTATCGGTCCTACCGATAAATATACTTTTAGGGTGGGGTATGCCGCCGTGTCTCCATGGATACAGGAGATGGCCACCTGACCTTGTGGCCGCCACGACATACCGCCCAAGAGAGCTGTCCTGATCAAGGTTTGCTCACACCCTGTGTCCACTAACGCGTGGGTTTTCACATTCCCTAAAACCACCTCGATCAGACAGGGCCCCTCCCAACCGTTTTCCCCCTGCTTACCCGTTCCAGGTGTCCAGTTGCATGCAGCCACGTCACACTCCATAGCAGCGGGGCATGACCTGGCCCTATGTCCTGGCTGGTTACACCTAAAACAGAGTGGAGGGACAGAGGAGGCATAGGTTAGATATCTGTCCCGCTGCTGGTAGGGCAACGGGGCAGGGGCAACACCTCTACCCCAGCTGGGGGCCATCCTCGGTCTCCATTGGGGGGAGGCAAGGGGGCCCAACGGGGTCAGCGGTCTGGGAGGTCTGGGTGCCGGGACCGAGGGTGATGGTGGTGGTGTTGGAGGAGAGGGAGGGAGAGGTTGGTTCCTGAGCAGGGCAGGGGCTGACAGGATCCCGACCCGGGCTGGCATCAAAGAGTCTTCAAAATCTTCGGCCAATTTGATCGCCTCCTCCAGGGTGTCAGGGTTGTGGCGCCGTACCCATGCCTGAGTTTCGGCGCCGACCACATGGCAGAATTGTTCCACCACAATGGCTTCCCCCATTTGTTGAGCGGTCCACCCTGGGGCGTGTCTCCGGGGCTCTCCGGTATTCGCGGAACCGCGTCCGGTGGGTCTCCGCGGTGATGTTGAGACGACGGAGGATAGCCTGCTTGACTAGGTCATAGTCAGTGGCGTACTGGTCGCTCAGGGCTTGGTAAGCTGCCTGCGCTTCCCCGACCAGGCAAGGTCCTAGCTGGCTTGCCCAGAACTCCCGAGGCCATCCCGCCACGGTTGCCAGCCGCTCGAACGCCACCAAAAATGCCTCCGGATCATCCTCTGCCGTCATTTTCATGGCCCGTGCCTTTGGGGCCGACATCAATGATGTTCCGGTAGGGGTCGCTCCTGCAGCAACGATCAGCCCTACCCGTTCAATGAGCGTCGTATAGCGCTCCTCCCTCCGTCTCTCCTCTGCATCCCGTCTGATCTCCAGTGCCTGCAGCAGCTCCGCCAGTGCGTTGCGGTCCATCCCACTTCTGACACCACGTGTGGCAAAGTGGTTGGTAAGGGGAACAGATGTCGCGGTGATGCGGTGCAGGAGTGATGAACAGACAACAGTGATTCAGTGAATAAGTGCTTTATTGCTCTTTTCCAGGTCTGGCGACCGTCAAAAATAATAAATCCCTGGCAATACACAACAATGTGTAAAGCACGGGGATAATGAAAACAAGGGCACAGTCCTGAACAAAAACAACGGTACGGTCACCAGTCCTGGGTGATCGAAAACGTGCAGGTGCTCAGTGCAGTGGTGCTCCGGATAGTGCTCTCCTTTCGACAGCTCCGGAGATGTGCGTTAACTGTCTAGTGCTGAATACAAAAACAGACAGTTACACGGACAGACACAACAATACAAAACACGAACACAATCCACTGAGAGCTCCTCTCTCAGTCCTTCTCTCTCTCCAATCGTTTAACCCAAACGAAGGAGAAGATCAGCGTTACCCTGGCCCCTATATGTAATCCCGCATGATATCGAGATAAATGGTTGCAGCTGCCTCATTACTTGCAGCTGCCTTCGTTTACCTTTCAAATCAATACGGTCTTACAACAGAGTCGCGCTTCCCTCCAGGCTGACCCACTTCCCTGACCCGGAAACGAACTGTCAGGCCAGCCCTTCCAGATACTTCTCCCCTCGTTCTTTAGCGCCCTCACAGGTTGGGAGGAAGATTCATCACCAGAACTCATCTTTCCGTCACAGGCCCCTAGTGGTATATTATAAAAGGCGGTCTAGGATAAGGGCTAATCAGCCTGTGTAAAGCATGTTAAGTTTGGGGACTGTTCTGTCTTAAAACATCTTTAACAAAGTGTCCTCTGCTTTGCACTGAATGAATATATATATATATATATATATATATATATATATATATATATATATATATATATATATATATTTTTTTTTTTTCATGCACAGCGATATAGCGATAGCCTAATTTGCCCAAAAGGCTACCCATACAGAAATTGTTACATATTAATTTTTTTTCCAATCAGCTTGTCCACAAATGAATGTGCAAAGTAATTCAAGGTCTATATACATTATAAATATATTCTGATGACCCCAAGAAAAAAGAGGGGGAGGGGTTTGTTTTGTTGTCATGATCATGAGGGAGGGCCTTTAGGGGAGGCGTGCAAGGTGAGTGGCTGTCCTGGGGTTGGAGTCTGAGTGGGTGGATGTGGGGTCGCCAGTAGAGGTCAGTGTGTTCCAGAGCAAAAAATAAATTTGGCTTGATAAATTAGACCTGCTTCAGCCACCATCTCTTGAACCCTGAAAACACTCATATATGTTGTTTTTACTGTTGATAAGAGATACAAGAAACCTGGTCTCTGCTAAGAGCTAAACTTTGAAACTATACATGTTCTCCTGAAGAACTTACGAAGCCCCTGAGGTGGTTTGTAGTCTTGGCGTTAAGTACATCAGCCTAGTCCTCTTTGCTCTGTTTAAGTAAGTGATTCTTTACTGCATAAAGTTCTCTGTCTTCAGTCTGTGTGTGGGATGGATAAGCCCTGAGGCAATGCAAGAGTTTTTTTTTTTTATTCCAATGCAGACATTTGACACACACCCATCTACATTTTTGGGTTATTTCCTTTCAGAGTGGGTTCCTTAGATTATCGTTATATATTTGGTGTTCCCTAAATAATGAATAAAAGAATTGCTAAACAAAATATTGGCGTACTTATTTTCATATTCAGGTGTGTTTGTCTGGATTTATTTAGTTTATAAGAACTGTAAACACACTTTCATAGAAAGAGATTACCTTCCCTGGCCTGGTTTGTGTTTATGATACAAAGAGCAGAAGATGGCATTTGATTTTACCGACATTTTGTTTTTCAGATTTGTTTAAAAATCATAGTCGTGGGATGGGACACACAGGCATTGTTTATGTGTAGTTTATTTAGTTGGTGGTGGTAAAGAGGCTTCAGATTGCACAACTGTTAAATATTTACAGCACATTTCTAAACATATATTTCGGATGTTCAACTCAGGCTACATTTCATTTTTAACTCTTTATTATCTATAACAAAAAAAGGAAACCAATGTTCCTTAATAACTTGTTAAATCAGAAGGACTATCTGTAATTATAAAACACTCAAACAAGATCTGAGGTATGCAGACATAGAAAATATAAAACCTAGTGACACCAATGACACCACTGGGAATGTTGGGAGGGGGGGTATTCTAAAAAGAATGTGATTAAGAGATACAGATCTGTGAAAACGTGTAATAGCACTCAGTGGGTCACTCAGCAGGACTAATTACCACAGTCTGTATAAAGGTGCTACTATAGGTTTTATGGTGTGTTTTGTTATTTTTGTTCCAGATTTGTCAGCAGAACAAATAAAATACATCCCCTAGACTTTTGGCATGCATCTTCTCTTGGGACAGTTTTATCTAACCTTAGCGAATGATCTTCAATTACAATTCAATAGAATAGATGAGGGGTGGGAATGGTAGCACATGTAGCTCTTGGACCATTAGTAGTTATATCACCGTAGTAGCATATTGACTTTCTTTATTTTAATTACAATGAAATGGACCTGTCATCAAAGAAGTGTTCTGATACCATGTAATTACCAGAACCACTGTACAGTATATTTGTTTCACTTTTGCTTTTTAATGATTAGTAATAATGTGGTCTGTCTAATGATTCTTTTTGAGTTTCATTGGTTTTTTAATGATAATACAATTTCTTGTAAATAAATATATAAAAATAATATTATTTACCTGGATGTATAAACTGTACCTACCATATTTTAATCTGTATGACTAAAAGAAATTGCCATTGAAACCACATGTTTTTTCTGCTCTGGGTAATTAAAAAAAAAAAAAATCAATGCACGTAAGAAGAAACATTAACCAGCGCTCTAGGGACAGTAATTAAGTTTGTCAACATAAAACATTTAGCTTCTGTTTAGCTAACCTTGGCTTTTCTGCTAAATGAAAATCTTGTCATAATAATGTCCATGTTACTAGCACATAATGATTCTTAAAAACAAGACACAAGTATCTTGCTTGAATATATCAGATGATGGGAGTGATGAAATACATAAACCATAAAGCAACAGACAGTTTAATTTTGCAACAAAATCTTTACAGCTGAGTGAATTGTTTTTGACAATTCACTCAGTCATAACTTAGTGAATGCACAGAATTAGGTATAAAAACTTATATTAAGGTACAAAATGAACACCACTATTCTCTGTTCAAAAGGAAATTGGTTTTGTTACTAGAAAATAGTAAATAGATATTAACTATAAAGTGCCTCACACATTTTACAGAAGGTTTGCTATTTGAAGGTTAAATAAGGTTATTAGCCTACAACCTACATAGACTGTGAAGTAAAATATGTTTTATGTTTTATTATTTATGTCTGCTGTCTAAATACATCTGACTTATTTCACAGCACTATAGGTCAGTTTGTTACCATTGTATGTACAATAAAAAAAAAGTTTGTTTTTTCTTGTTTTTTACTGACAAGGTGACAGATCTACTAGCCTTTTCACTCAGCCACACACGTCTTATGCCTGAGGGGGCAGAAAGCAGGAAAATTAGTCATGATCAGTAAAAATGTTAATAGCACAGTGGTCTACACTGAATACAAAGTATATTTTTTGAATTTGATTCAAGTTTCGTCTCTCTCTCTTAGTCTGTTTATCTTTCTGGACTATGTAGCTGAGAGTGTGGTCAAAAAACCCTGTGTGTGTGTGTGTGTGTGTGTGTGTGTGTGTGTGTGTGTGTGTGTGTGTTTTCTTGTTGAGAAATTCACTCAGCAACTGCCCTGCTGTAAGTCAAGGGCAAAGCCCATGGGAAGCCTTTACAAGCACCTCTACTTATAAACCACTTAAAAGTCAGACTTAGTAGTCTGAGGCAGATATTGTTACAAATAAACCCCTGCTATCAAAAATAAAAAAGCATCTCTGCTAAGGATATTTAGTTAGCTCTTAACCTGGCTATTTATAATGTGTTGTTTATAGGTTAGGGTGTGAATACAGTACATAGGACACTCAAGGGTGTGTATTCAGTTGCATTCATTATGAAGCTGTACCATTCCAGCCCACACGATGTGTAGTTTAATACAATTGGGCTGAGCCATTCTGAACAACAATTTCATGTCCCGATTGGAATAAGCTCCTTCCCATCTGGGTCATGTCCAAGAGCATTTACGAGTAGCAGGTCTATAACTACATATAAGTAGGCTTGCTGGCATATTTCTATGGTCCTTCTTACTGAATAGTGAATTACTTTCCCTAACTTTGTGCTTTGTTGTACATATTCCTGCAATATCTTTGTCAACATAACTATGATTTTTTAAAATATTTAATTTACATATCTCTGGTCATAAATCAGTTTTTACCAGCATCAGAAACATTCCATTGGCTCACAACTCCTCCCCCAAAGTTCACCATTTTGATTGGTTCATCTGTCCTACCTGCTTTCTCTGGCTCAGGTTCAAAGGGATGGGAACATGTTCATGAAAGTAATGCATTGTGCTTTAACCTCTACAGCCTGTTCAGTAACACTTCAACAGTTTTGGTTAGAAGTTCATTATTATATACATGTATGTCTCTCATGTGTTGTATAAATCCTTGACAATGGACTCCCATATAGGAAGGGGAGAAATGTGTGATTTCGAACAAACCAGAGGTGCCATTGTAGAAGCTAATTTGCTAACTGCGTCTGTTACAGGTGATGAAATTCAAGCAGAACCATTCATTTTTACCTCCAAGCTTATGTTTGTTTGCAGCGTCTAACTGGAAACTCTAGCCAGCATCAAAAAATGTTTTCAGTGAAGATCAGGGAGGTCCAGGCAGTGTATTTGGTTTGGCCTGACACATTTCTTTGCCACCTTCAGGTGTCTCTCTCACTGCCTGGTTTGTTTTGCAGGTATCTGTTAAGTGATACACGGCCAGAGTAAACCTGGGAGAATTCCAGAGATCAGCTTCAGACTTTGTAAAAGCATTGGGCCTAGTACTTCACTTCTATAAAGGTGTGCTTAGCACAGTGATGAGAACATCCTCATGGAACATTCAGTGGCTGTGCTGAATAAGGGTAAACAGGCTTTGCCACAAGAAGCTATTATATTTACATTTGATAACAGATTTATGAATCGCCAACCTCCATAATTATAATTATCTTTGGCATTAGTAGCCTCAAATGTTATTAAAACATAAGGAACAGCCATGCAGTATAAACAGAGCATCTACTGTATGAATGTTACTTATACAAATTTTTTTAAAGACAAACTTTATAAAGGTATTGTCTTACTTTTTTCATGATTTTATTGTATTTGATGAAATACATGGACTTCAAGAATAGAGAGAGAAATCTCATTGGCTAAGTGTTCCAACCTGTGCAAATATGTCACAGTACCAGCACAGCTTTTAGACCCACTGGGTACGTTAAGTAAGTGAGACGCCCAGAGCATCTCAGTAAAAGAACCCACTTAACGTCAAGTTCAGTTCCACTCCCTCTGAGCAGCTCAGAGAGCTACAGAGCAAATTTCATTGATGATCTGAGTAAGCGCTAAATTACTTAACCCACCCACTGTGCTTGATTCACTTGACAACCGATTCACTTTGGTAGGCTGTGTGTGTGGTGGTGGTAGGAGGGCAGGACATTTTATAACCACAAAACAAACTCCAGGGTGTTCAAATATGGTCCAAAACCTTCACGCCTAGGCTATAGAACAGCACCTGACCCTGTCATGTGTTATTATTTTCATAATCAATAGTAAAAAATATGTTCACATATTATATTCTATATAGGTGGTCACTTACCAAGTTGATGCCATGACCTCTTGCTCAACACATGCTATACTGCATTTCATACAGCTATGTGATATACAATGGCTAGCTAGCCAGCATCTGAGGCTGGGTGTAGAGTATAGTTCCATGCCCCAGAAGGGATACGCTGAGAGCTGTGAGATGGAGGCAGGGAGGAAGTAAATAATTCAAGGCTAGGGGGAAAAGGTAAAGAGAAACTAAGGAGAAAAATCTAAAGGTTATATGCAATACTGAAAAGTTAACTTTCAGTATATCTGGATCACATCTTGGAAATTCAGTTTTGTAGTACCTCATTAATCAAAACTGCCTTAAGACACACATCCTGTTTCTTATAATTGTTAGTCTATGGAGAGTCTCTTCCCAGTTTAGCTGATGATAGAATGATTTTTAGTTATACAGACACTATATTATAAGAACAATTTTGGAATAATTAAGGCCCTATTTATCATGTAAACAACAAAGGGTCAGCTGTTCATATAAACGTTGTGCATATTCATAATAAGAATAAGTATAAGAATTTTTTTTTTTTAAATGCCTAAAGTGAAGGTTATTAATAATAATAATGCATATGCATGCCTTTTAAAATTCTAAACAACAATGCTGTAAAACTTTAGTTTCCTAGAGAGGTTTAAGACATTTGCAGTGTTAATAAATAAATCCTGAATTCTGGGAATCTTGCCATATTTGCAAATACTAGAAGAGTGTATATGATTGACAGAGGGTAAGCATCTGTTTTGTTTTTCAGCACACTTCTAACAAGCTGTTAAAGGGCGCCCTCAACTGGCAAGCATGAGAAAAACAACAAACCCAGATGTTTCTACAGTCTGTTCTTTGGAACTAAGCATCAGGCTTTAATGACTTAATAGTATTTGCAGCATTATCAATGGCTCCTCTTATATGTAGAGTTCAAGCACCAAGCTGTACAAACTCTAACCCTCCTTCATTGTGGTACCATACAGGAATCCTCAGACATTAAGTATACTTTAATGGTACAGCATACTTTGCTTCAGACAGATGTTGGTGGCATACAATAAATAAATAAAATTATTTATTTATTTATTTATTTATTTATTTATTTATTTGGCAAACACCTTTATCCACGGTGACTTATACTTGTTACAGGGCAGTACAGGGTTACAATGCAAAATCCCTATGATGAAAAGCAACCCTACTTTTTATTTCTGTTATACTTACTCTGCCATAAGGTTTAACACAATACAAGATTTGTTATACAAGTACATGGTGGTTAACATAATAAAATATCCTGCAGTAAGTTCCATAGCCAATGGTGTCTTAAGGAATAAAGAATCTGTAGACTTAAAGAACAATAGGAAATATAAGGGGTAATTTACTACTACAGCTCATTTTAGAGTTGGTCAAAACATGTACTGCCAGCTAGTTCTAATAGGCGGAAGTCCAGCAAAGGAGTTACAGTAATCAATTATTAAGGATTACAGATTATAAATCACAATCTCAGCCTTAGCTATGCTTCTCAGATGATGAGGTGGACCTCACAAACAAAGGAGAGCTTGGATGGAAAATAACACCATGATTTTTAACCTACTAGCTACCTCCATGAAAGTCATTTTACATTTCACTGTGCTTCTGTCAAGCCTATAACAAGTACTCATTGTGCTTATGTGATATTTAACATGATTTAACAAGGGTAGTTGTTGCAATAACATGTCTATTAGGCTCATGCTTTTCTGGACTACACCTGAAAAGAAGTTATCTCTCTGCCAAATCATACACACACAACTTTCCCAACAATCAACTATTATACTAGTAGAGTGACAGAAGAACCTTACACACCCTAATCTTAACATATACACACTGACATATAACTACTGATAAAAAAAATAAAAACAACTGGCACTCCCACTAGCAGTCATACCTGAGGTACATCTCAAGATTCCCTTCAAAGTCATCACGATCGGCCACATATCTCACCCACTTTGCTCCCTTCGTGAATTCAATTTTAGTTGGTGTTTGTTTTGTATCTTGACAATAAAGCAGTAATTGTGGGATGGCAAATGTCATTGTGTGGGTTATATGAACAATCACAGTATGTAAACAAGCTTGGTTTGCAGCCTCTTTTAGTTCACTTCGACGTGCCAATGTTCTTTTCCCATCCTCCTATATCCCTGTGTATTCATTTATTTAGTTATGTACTTATTTTTTCAAAGCATGGAATATTTATTTATTTATTTATATATCGATATCTATTTATGGCGATATCTATGGACAATGTAACAGAGCAGGATCAGTTTCCTCAAGAGTTCTCCCATCACTACAGAATCTTACTCTATGGGTAGGAGAGGATCCCTGGTGTCCTTTGTGTACTCTCATGTAATAGAAAACATAGAATGTTTTTTTTTTTTTTTTTTTAGCAGAACGTTAGTATCATACAGTATTCTTCACCAGAACTATAGTGTTGCTCTTCTATTTTGGACCAAAAATGAACATTGTGCAATTTATATTTTTTGCTGTCACTGTTAGTTACTTAATTTACTGTAATTGTTATGTACTGAACATTTTCTCGTGCCAACACTATTGCATTACCATACCCTGGTAACTGCTCTGTGATTTATATATAGCTATTTTAAAAACACAGTAAAAACATCAATCGATAATCAGTTCCAGGAAAGAGTCCATTAGAATCAATGACATACTCCTCCTTAAGCAAAGTTGATCTTCGAGCATGCACACCAAAGCTTCATTTCCAGTGTGGCTCAATGGATTCTTCTCTTCAACACATACATTGTATTAATCAAAATAGGCTTTAAAAAGCAACCCTTAATGAAATATTTTTTAAAACAATCTTTAAAGGTTTGTGAATAAGGATCAATATGTCATATACCGTAAAACTTTATATAATCACCTGTCTCCAATACGCACTGAATCTGCTGGCAAATGTTGAAAATAAACGCTGGGTCTCTATTAAACGCCAGGTCTCTGTCATTGCCATGGAAGCTGAGGAAGAGGAGGAGGAGCTTGAGTGTAATGAACTGCAGATAAGTGACAGCGGTGAAAGTGACTCTCAGGATTAATAAATAATGATAATAGAAAACGCAATTTAAGGTAGGCCTACATGTAATGCATATTTGTTTAATGCAGTTATTACGTTATTCAAAGTGTTGATCATTTTAAGCTTGCTGAAAGTAAGCCAGATACAAACCTCTTGGTGTAGTTTAGCGTCTTTTGTTGTATTAACAATGTACAAGTTTGAGATTAAACAGTAAATTATTTTGATAATGATACTTATTGCTTTTATTGTTCATTTTTAAAAACCTTTTAGAAGTTGTATTATTATTATTATTATTATTATTATTATTATTATTATTATTATTATTATTATTATTATTATTATTATTAACAATGGTAGATCTAATTTGGTTTTTAAATACAAATTCGTACTTCTGCTTGTTCATTTTCCAATGTTTTGCAGACCATATCCTTTTTAACCAGAGCATATAAAAAGACCACACTAAGACTTTCGCTTTATACTGGAAGGTGTACAATACAATGTTATTTTGTTATCAAATAAAACTGTTATAACAAACTTTCTGGAATGTTTAAATTTAGTTAGTGTTGCTACAAGGCTGTGTGTTAGCAGCTTCTCGATGAACATAAGAACATAAGAACATAAGAACATAAGAAAGTTTACAAACGAGAGGAGGCCATCCGGCCCATCTTGCTCATTTGGTTGTTAGTAGCTTATTGATCCCAAATTCTCATCAAGCAGCTTCTTGATGGATCCCAGGGTGTCAGCTTCAACAACATTACTGGGGAGTTGATTCCAGACCCTCACAATTCTCAGTGTAAAAAAGTGCCTCCTATTTTCTGTTCTGAATGCCCCTTTGTCTAATCTCCATTTGTGACCCCTGGTCCTTGTTTCTTTTTTCAGGCTGAAAAAGTCCCTTGGCTCGACACTGTCAATACCTTTTAGAATTTTGAATGCTTGAATTAGGTCGCCACGTAGTCTTCTTTGTTCAAGACTGAACAGATTCAATTATTTTAGACTGTCTGCATATGACATGCCTTTTAAGCCTGGAATAATTCTGGTCGCTCTTCTTTGCACTCTTTCTAGAGCAGCAATATCTTTTTTATAGCGAGGTGACCAGAACTGCACACAATATTCAAGATGAGGTCTTGATAGTGCATTGTACAGTTTTAACATTACTTCCCTTGATTTAAATTCAACACTTTTCACAATGTATTCGAGCATCTTGTTAGCCTTTTTTATAGCTTCCCCACATTGTCTAGCATATGAAGCTAGTGATCTAATATAAATGCCGGTCTCCAATACACACCCGGCCTGCTGGCAAATATTGTAAATAAACGCTAGAGGCATTTAATTGAAGTTTTGCATTGCATCGCCAAACAATAAAAAAAGCTACAATTATTGGGGACCCAGTTTTTTTAATGTCTTTTTTGATAATACTCAAAATGACAAAAAAAATATTAATTTATTTTCGGCAATTCAGATAAAAATATGTGCTAATGGTATCTGGAGTAAATATGTTTTAGAATCTATCCCCTATTTTATGTATTTTTGATTATTGTCAATGGAAAATTCCAAAATTCATGTTCTTGTGATAATGAACATGTTAAAACAAAAGCTGATATGTTTTATGTTTTGTGACACAACACAATATGTTATAAAGATGTGCAGGAACAACTGGGAACTCCTTATCTGTAGCTAATACCAAATGAGATTTTAGACTTTTCCAAAACATGGATATCATTTTTGCCATATTTTAATAATTGGATGCATGCTCTTAATGACACAGACTCAGGATAGTAGCTAGGGACCTGTGAAATTCACAGGAAAATTACGACATGACTAACTGCAGTCCTAAACCTCCAGATGTCCATGTAGCCACTTCAGTTCAACTGGTCAAAAGAATAATTAAGAATACGACCCATTAAATTCTGGCGAATTAGAAAACCCCCTAATTACCAGGGACAATTTCTGCCATTCTGGAAATTGATGTGTTTAAAGAAAAAGCTGTTTTAGCATAAATATAAATATATGCTCCGACAAACTCAAAAGGCATTTCTGTCTGAGACTGCACACAGCAATGTCCACCTGGTGTGCTGCACTCTGATGGGTATAACTTATTTTGAAAGCCGTAACGTTATAATTCATCAAATGTATAATAAAGTTGCAGAATTAATAAATTCATACTGAGCACTGGCAAAGAGTTGCACAGCACAGGTGGCAGAATAAACGTATCGTGTGTTGTTAAATCTTTCCACAAAGTTATTTTAAAAATTGACAAGTTACTACAACCATAATCAATGCAGATAAACCCATGTTTTATTTAACAAGCTCACGTTTCTGAAGGCAGTAAGGATTTTAGACCCATGACATGTTTGTAGTTTGTAAAAAGAACGTTAGGTTACTTACCGTAACCCTGATTCCCTGAAATAGAAGACAACAAACAACCAATACTTTTGGGATATGCCTGCCTTAAGTAGGTATTCGCTGAGCATTTTATATCAGAGCTGCTGATAGGCCACTCTGTGGAATAACGTCCTCGGTCCCACCTGCCGAGGGAATTAGTAGTTGTTCCATGGAACTCACTTCATCTTTTGCATCGAACCCATGAATGCGAGTGATGTGACCTTGCAAGATTTGGTGGTCATCTTCTTTTTCAGGGAACCAGGGTTATGGTAAGTAACCTAACGTTCCCTTTCAATTGGAAGACGACCACCAATCAATACTTTGGGGAAAGTATACTGGAGCGGTCGCAAGGGAGCATACGAGGGATGCCTCGCTACCACCAACTAGTATTGGTGTTGTGCGTGTGCACCCTCAAAGACCCTTGTGCCTAATGATGGCATAAAGGGATCTACCACATTCGATGGAACCTGGTGAATGTATGCAGAGTAACCTAGCTAGCTGCAGTATATCATTCAATGAGTCTCCTCTAGAGAGGGCCCATGAAGTCACCACTCCCTTATTAGAGTGCGCAGCTACCCACCGAGGTGGGGGTAGGCCAGCCTCATTACAAGCAGTTGATACTGTGTCCACAATCCAGTGGGCCAGTCTCCCTAGGGTCATTTCACCATAGCAAATGAAGAGCTGGTCAGACTGACGCAGCTCCTTCGTCCTATCCATATACTCTCAGTGCCCTCAACGGACAGAGAATTCAGGTTCCTATCCTCCTCCAAATCAAAGGGATGGGTAGGAAAAGCCTCTAATTCCACTGACTGGTTAAAGTGGAAAGCTGTAATCACCTTGGATAGGACCGCAGAGTTCGTGAGTAACGATAGCCTGTTTCCATTATTCCGAACGGGCATACAGGAACTGTGCACAGACAGAGCCTGCAGCTCACTGACCCACTTAGCGGAGGTAATGGACAATAAAAAAGCTGACTTCATAGAGAGATATCTCAGCTCTATAGAATGTATAGGCTCAAACAGGGCCTTAGTAAGAGCCTCAAGTACCATGTCTAAACTCCACTTGGGGGGAGGGCATCCCTTCTAAGGGGACACTACCAGATTTAATATTTCTACCCCAACCCAGGCTTCCAAAGTTCCGGCAGAATGTTTAATTAGAGCTATTAACACACAACCATTTCCTTAACTGAGAAGCCAACAAGGAAACAACTATTTTAACTTCAAAAGAAACACGCAATTATTGTCAAACAATTACACACTTAGCACCTACTTTAAGGCATTAGTTTAATAAGGCTAGCACTAATGGTTAGCTGACGTATTTTATGGTGAGGGTCGACCCCATCAATTAGCATCTTTTATAAGAATAAATTACCTCTAAAACACGTAAGTCTTTTCAGACGTGTTTGTTTACTTGTTTTTGTTGTTTTACTTTTTCTGGCCAGCAACTTAAGTATCTGGCCTTCCAGAGAAAAATGTGTTGTTTTCTGTCAGCAGCGTTTTATTGCAAGTTTAGATCATGCTCTAAAATGTGTCTCAAAATTCAGCATCTGTCCTATCTGCCCCCTGAAAAATACAGTTGTCTTTTGGTTAAGCTGCCTGAGGGTGAGAGCACAGTGTTATTACATTTATTAAGCCATTAAGCAGCATTAAAAGGACTTGGTACAGATGGGTATTAGGTTGTTCAAGAATGAAAAACTAAAACTGTACACATTTTCACCTAGTGAGAAGAAGCTGTTGCAAGGAAGGTTGCATTGACTGTCCAACATCGTCAAAAAAAGATTAGGGAGCCAACAATCTTGTTCACTCTGTAATATACTACAGTGAACGAGGTATAAAATTGACTGTATATCAAAAACAGAACAAATACATAACATTTTGTTTGATCATCAGTTTAAAATGGACCTGAAATCCATGTGTTTTTATGTAGGTAGGAGTTTCAAAAATACATTACCAATTCATTATTTTTTATAGCCTTTCCCTTTTTCAATATTTGTACTTTCCACATATGCTTTATGTTTTAATTTTCGCCAATATGCTTGCAGTTTAAATGATACCAATGGAAACTTTGGGCTGTCAATGGTCTTGTGAGGAGTCATGTAGTATTTTGGCATTTTCCTAACAGCTGGTTCTAGTTCATTGTAATTTGTTCAACATTTCTGTTAGGCCGCAGAAGTTCACCTTCCCCACAATATTTGTTATAATTTTCAGAGTAAATACGTTTCTTTTTAATGAGAACAATTTGTTTTTTTTGGATGGCAGATGTTTTTTTTTTTTTAAATCTGTACGGTTGTTTTTATATACATCTGGAGAACTTATGTCTCTGGCACTCACTTTTAATTGTTTTCAATTAGAAAATGGTAAACAGGTGGAAGAGAAGCTGTACATAAACAACATAGCCTCCAATATGCATCATTATGAGTTATGGGAAAGAAAATTACTCTGGACTTTGGAAAGGTTTTTTTTACAATTTAAAAAGAAAAAAAAAAGATTATATCAGCTTCCATGGGAAAACATGTGTGAATTGTTTTATTCTATTCTTTTAGTATTTATTTAGTATTAGTAGTAAACATAATACATGTATTTAAAAAGTTATGATTGCATTTTAAATGCTCATTAAAGTTAAGATGATATAAGTTAAGATGATATAAACTCTTCGAGATTGTAAACTTGGTTGCTTTTCTGGAAGGAGAATCCGCTCCGAACCAATACGTCATCAGCAAGCGTATAAAAGCTCTGTGTGTTATTCTTTCTTGTCGCTTCTTTTTGTTTTGGCCTCCATCCTCCCCAGCCATCACCTTGTAGCATGCCTCGTGGCCCCATAGCCACGTCCTATCTGCGGCAATGGGATGCATGTATCTGTTCATGTATTTCCAGCTAGCCTCACGCAGGTAGCCGTCGGGCACCCACGGACGAGACCTCAGGCCAAAGTTATCTTTCACTCGGGCCCTGAGTGCCCACACAGTCATCAAGCCCTGAGCGCCCTTCACAGCATAAATCATCTGCAATTGCAATCGCAATCATCATCATTCATTCAGTGTCATTCATTTAAGCAGATTCTCCGTGCTGAAATGACCCTCAAATCACCCTGTACACATTTAAAACTGCAACAATAAGGATAATTGTGATTTAAAAAAAAAAATATCTGAAAAGGGTTATCTTTTTCAAAGTTGAGGTTTGGGTCCTGATCATTTGTGTTGTGGCATTCATTCATTTATACACCTTTTATCTTGTCTATAAAACTTTAGTATTCAGAGGTATTTATTTTGAAGTTGTTTATCTGATTCAGGACTTAGTCAACCTTTTACCACTCAAGTCTTAAAGCAAGTAATTTTGGTTACTCTTTCAAGGTCCCACAGTAAAAAATTGTTCCGGACCATATTAAGTGCTTAATACAAGCTCTATATAATCTTATAAACAAGCTTGGCTCTTTTGTATATGGGTTAAGATGAATGTCGTCGAAGCTCTGCCCTATTAACACCTGTACGGTACCAGAAATAAACAAACAAGTAAGTAGGTAAGCAATATATTTATGTGTTTTTGATTTAAATTCACACGTGTCATGTAACAATTAAAGTTTACCTAATACATCATTAATTCAGTAAGAGAGACTGAAAGAATATTCAGTTTATTTCCTTTTGAAAAATAAAATCATTTTTATAAACTATCTTATAACATTTTTCATTAAATAGAAAACTCCTGCAAATCTGATCCAGTGAAAAGGGCTTACTGAAATAGGTATGCAATTAAATGGTATTAGCAGCTAAAGAAACTCCCTGTAAACACTGGTGTCTAACTTAAATGCTGGAAGTGCATTAGGAAAATGGTCACTTATAGACAAATGATCTCCTCTGGCATTTGCACATTTTGTTTTTATCCTATGCACAGCTGCATAGTGTGTTTGACAGGTCACACCTGCTGTATAGCATTCTTCTCTCTCTTTTTCCAATCTTCCTCCAAGGGCCGAAGCAGAATTGAACTTATCTGTTTGAGCTGCAGATGTAAATGGTCTGTGCACGTGTGGTGTGTGTTTTAACTTTTCTTGAACTTAAATTAAAAAATGAAACTGCAAACCATTTTTAATTCTCTATAAAATGCAAAAGAAAAAAAAATCATTCTTGGGGGGGCATAATGTAAGGGGAATTGTATCACTTATGAAGTATGTTTGTAAACTAGAAACTAGGGGTGTGCTGATACTCATATTTTCAGAGCAATTATATTTAAGAAGTGTTCTTCAGCAGGTATAAAATAAAACTAAACATACCCACTCATTAATGTTTTGATTTCATAACACGAAAGACTACCCTTTCTTCACCTTTACAATTGAGTACCAATCAATGGCAATTAACTACTGCAATGAGTGTTTTAAAAGGCAATTGAAAGCAAATTCTTGTGGGTGTTGACATTTTTACTGCCGTAATGCCATTCAGTATTTTTGTGACCTTGATGACAAGTCAGGTAAAATCCTAGTTTTAAACCCTCCACACCAGTCTATTAAATGCATTGGTGATGATGGGAGTCTGTAAAGGCCTGGTCACACGTGTGACTTTTGTTGACGGCAATAAAGGAACAACAGCTGCCACCGGCTTGACGCCTCATGTGACCACCCTGGTCAACACCCTGGCGACACACCCACGACACACCGGTGAGCCATCTGGTCACCCTAGTAACAATGACATATGGGTAAGTAGGAAAAATCTAATGTGATGACAGTAGCTTGCCTAGTCAGTTAAAAAAAAAAAAAAAATTAAAATAAATAATAATAATTTAGCATGACGGGTCCCATTTAAATAGCATTTCATGTCTATTTACATGTTAGTAATATTGCCAGTGTCATGTATTGGGACTTCAGACACTGCAGATTCCTTGCTTGTTGTTTTTTTTTTTTTTTTTTTTTTGTCGCCCACCTAAATCTGCCGCCCTATGCGGCTGTTAGTTTGCCTTCCTCAAGCCTGGTAATCTATAAACACATTAAGCACAGTTTTAATTAAAGGTAGGAACAGGTACACAAAAAACGCTGCTTTACGTCAATTATCTCCAACACTACTGAGAATTAGCTTTTATGTCTTTAATAAACTCACCTGACCACATTCCACACTTGTTCCAATGAGGATGGAGATTCTAACCCCAGCCATGCCATATCTAGCATGAACTTACACGTTTAAATTTAATATATGAACAGACTAGTTCAGCCCTGTGCTATAATGTATGTAGAGACCTGTGAGACCAGGTTGAGGTATAGCCCTGTAAGAAAACCAGTGACATGTACTGAAGGATGAGGACGCTAAGCCTCCATGGTACCCTTTTTGCCAGTGGTATCAGTCTGTCCACCTGAACCACGACAATATAACTTAATCAGTTCATTTATTTCAGATTGATGAAACACATAGATCTTTTAGTCGAATAAACTGCTAAATCATCAGCTAAATATCAAGTGGCAGGTGTTGAGATGTACTGTACAATCAATCGCCTAAGCTATCCTTCATATCCTTAATATAAATGGTGAAAATGTTATACATGTAACTAAAATGAGTGTGTCCACAAATTCCAAAAGTAAGTGCTGAGCTGGAAGCTTTTCACATGCAATACTTGTGCCATATTTTGTCCAAAAATGGGTGAATGAAATCTAAGAGGTACACTTAATGTGATTGTGCTTTCATTGTTTAATGCTTTTGTTAAAAATGTGTTTTAACTAATATAATACAACTATACTTTAAAACATGTGCTGAAATGTATCTAATGATGGACAATGCCGTCTGAATGCACTCTGATAATTGTATAGTGTGGTAAAAACACAGCAATGTGTATTACAACAATTTAAACACATTGCAAAAGCACAGGTATTCCTGAACATACACATCATGTTGAAATAAATATCATCTATAAAAGATAAGTGAACTGAGGCAGTCTGTGGTGATGATGCCAGCTGGGTAGCTCAAGTTCAATTCTAGGGCAAGGAATGTTCATCAACTAGTTTATATGGCCAACACAGATGCTCTCTAATATCTGCTAGACTGGCTTAGACTCCATTCACCCAAGCCATGCCATGTGCTGCAGACCTTCATAGGCAATGGAATAAGTCTTGGATTTGGTACATATCCAACTAGTTAATCAACAAAGGAGGTGAAGATTCATGGAATTTGATAATGGATTTTTCTGAATGGATTTGAAACAGCTATTAGCTGTGGCTCTAGATTGCATTCATGTGATTATTAAGCAAAACAGCATGTTTTTATCTAGCAAAATTAAATTCCCCCAGTAGTAAGTGCATCTTCTAACATCTTCCTTATTGTGTTCTTTTGAGTCCTTAAATAAAAAAGGTGCCCACACAATCAGATACAGTGCTGGAACATGTTGTGTCCACATGGAAAGTTAGTAACATCATAACTGTAGAAAATGCACACCAGATGCATGCCTACTTGTCTAATGACCTGTATTACTTCCAAAATGTTTTGTCTTTGCTTCTTCATACCAGTTAATAATGACTTCATAACTAAAGTCATAGTTGGTTGAACACTCTAGTTACATCTTTTTGGCATGTCATCATCACTTATGTGAGGCATCCAATCAGCTAAGTAGAAATTTAATCTTGAACCTATAAAGTTCCAAGGTAACTATTTTACTCCTGGATTTCAGGGTCAGGCTAAGGTGATGAGTATCAAATGAGACAACCTGGCTTGCTTGTGGAGCCCAGATTTTTATAATAAATAGTTTGTGTGATTGTGATCAAAGCAAAAATGTGAATCTCCTGTGTCATTAGTAAGATGGAAACAAGACGTGATTTAATTCACGGTAAGTCTAGGAAATTGGCAAGTTATTCGTGTTAAACATTGCAGAGAATGTTCTTGAATTTCTGAACGCAATACAATTCCTTTTGAAAACATGACCTCCAAAAGCAGGAAAAGGTATGATACTATAGCAGCACCTTATACATATATTATAAAGGCTAGAATACCTAGACATAAGAACACCAGTCAAATTGTCCAGAAGATTTATTTAACATGTCTATGGTATGATACAACTATAGAACTATGGTAATTAAAAACATATTTGACAATACCTTCTCTTCAATTGTATATGTGTAACTGTCAAAGACTGGGTGAGAACCAACTAATTCCCTGTCCTTAATCTGTAAAGAAATTATCAAACCTATTTGCATAAGTAGTGATCTAGTCTCACCCACAATGGCCAGTGCTATAGGTAATACAGAATCATATAATGTAACCTGATGAAACGCTGGGCTTTCCAGGGGAATCAGGTTGCAGCCAAAATATTTGGAAATTGACTGCATTCTGAGCAGTGTTTGGATGTAGAGCTAACATTTCTAAGGGTGCTTTCTCAAATCAAATCATGTAAAGCCTGACTGCCTAGACACAACTGCTATTTGGCATCTAACAAGTCAGCCTTACGCTGGCCCATCATATTAATTGCTTTCAACTGCATTTAGTCTTAAAGCCGAGGATGAATGGAATAATATTGCTTCTCAGATTATTGTTACTGTAATCACTTTTACCAGCCATCTTTTTTTGGCATTCGTAAATATGTCATGTATCCCTAATTTTACAACTTGGCAAAGTTTGAATCCTGTATTGAAACAGTGATGGGCATATTTCCTCTTTAGTTTTCTTTGAAAAGTAATTGACCTCCTGGTACTGTAGATGACATGGCCTGCTCATTGACCAGTTCTGTTAATGCCTGTCTGAAGTGAGTCCTGCTGTCATACAATTTAATGTATTATTGCTTAACCTTTGAACCGGCTGCATGAGATAAATCTCAGGACTAAAACTGCTACTGAAGGATCATATCCATTGGTCAGATTGGGGCACATTGTGGTTAAATTCACAAATTATTTCTTGACAATATTTGTTCCTTGAGTATCCCTAGTCAATTGAAACATGTAGCCAGCAGTGTGTAAACAAATCTTAAGACACAGCTTTTAATAAATAAATAGTTTACTTTAAAAAAATAAATAAAAAATTAACAGCCCCCACACTAACTGCTTAGTCATTCAATGGTGTTCACTCAGACAGGTTTCTAATTGGAAAGGCACATGTATGTCTAGTATCCGTGATATTTCAGTGACATTATTTTAATAAAAACACTCAATAACTGTAATCATTAAAAAACTTAAAAAAATAATTTCGGTATGAAGCTAAACTCAAGCGTGATTCCATTTTTTTTTATCTTCTTGGCATTCCTTACAGTTTTAAAAAAATCTGCTTTAATACAAGTTCTATTGAAATTCGCCTTCAAACTCTGTAATAAATCACCATGCCACAGTTTGCAACATTAATGTGCTAGTGTGTA
Organism: Polyodon spathula; assembly: GCF_017654505.1. NCBI lineage: Eukaryota > Metazoa > Chordata > Actinopteri > Acipenseriformes > Polyodontidae > Polyodon > Polyodon spathula. Next base: position 63,439,698 of record NC_054539.1, read on the forward strand.
GTATCTGGCATATTCACTAGAATACTAAGGACTCCAAAAATTATCAAAGGAGACAACGAAGGTGGTTTCTTTATGATATAGTACACTAATTAGTCATTAGTTTGTACAAAAAATGATAGGGGATAATCTTTCATGTTTCTATATGTAATCTGTCACTGATTATAAACTGACTATACTATTTAGTTATAGTTTTTGCTCAAAGAGCCAATATCCCAATGTGTTTAACATAAATTTGTCAAGGGAAAGTGTGTTTGAAAACAAATATTGGAGGTATTTATAGGCTTCCTTGATGCCATGGTAACCACACATTTATTTATCTTTAAATCTAATGTCTTTGTGATGTCATTCACTAGGTAGCTAATGATGTAACGATCTACTGTTCCTTTCTATTTATATCTTCAGGCATCATGGTATCTAGTCTATTTATCCATTATTTTTATTTTATTCTTCTATATTGTACATTATCTTTTTTTTCTTTTTTTTCTAAAACCACATCTATGGTGTTCTTTGTAAACTGCTGATTGGTTCATTTTCTCTTTCATTTCTTATATGTGATAAGTGGTTCTGTATTCTTTTATATAATGATGCATCTGTCTCTTCTCCATATTTTATTTTATTATATTTTATGCAAAATATACCATACCAATGGTTGCTATCCTTGCATGACAGATTTTTTAAGACTGAATATTTATTTTCTTTATTTGCGATTTCACTTTGATCTTTACCATTATTTGAACACTTTACATGCACTTTTATGGGTTTCAATGTCCCTTAATGCATCGATGATCCCCTTATGTTTACTGTAGACTAAAATGTCAACCAAATTTGCATCCTATCTAAAAGCTATGATTGGTGCTTTTGGATTTTTTTTTTTTTTTATGAATTATGAAGTATATGTAAATGCTTCCAAACTTTTTTAAATGTTGGGTAATACTTTAGAATATGTAATTATTAATGGTTCTCTCTGAATCCTTTCTTTCCTTTTCTTATAATCAAGCATTTCATTCCTATTGAGTTTGTCAGCTTTTCTCAATTCTCTCTCAATAATTTGTTATTTATATTCTTTATTTTTAATTCCTTTCTCTGTTTTTTTTGTTTTTTTGTCATTTTCATCACAACAGATTATTTTTTGTCCTTATACCTAGTCCTTTAGGAATTGCTCTTTTAGTATAGATGACATATGTAGGTTTCAAGTAAAGATCTGTTTTAGTAGATCCTTCATCAAGTTTAATCAGGTGTCTAAGAATTATATTTCAGATTCTGTCCATCTTAAATCCACCAAAATGTTAGGGTGGATATAATTTGTTAATTTATGAAACTGTTCAAGGGATTTTTCTCCATGTGTCCATATTCCAAATGTAGAAGTATTAATCCTTTTCAGAAAATGTGTTGTATCTTTAACATAGCAGGGTAAGCTTTTAATGTGTGGCTGCAGCTGCCTTTCAGCTATTTTCGCAATAACGTATGTTGGGTTATCAATTGTGCTGACAATCATTCGCATCGAGTGTTTATCTTTGTGCATTTTTGGGTTACCTCTAACCAAACCTGGTCTTGGATTTTGTGGAAGCATGTCATTTTTTAATTCTTTCGATACAAACTCATTTTTATACAATCTATCTGCTAAATGTTTCTACTTCTTTTATTATGCTTATAGTTTTTACTTCTTCATATGTATTTATGTTTTGCAATTCAGTCCCTACTGCTTTTATATAATCATCTTTGTTTATCACTACCACCCCAGAACCTTCATCTGCTGGTCTTATAATGATGCTATCATCCTTTAATAATTCCTTTAGCACTTCTTCATTTGTAGTTAAATGTAGTTTACTTTTACTTCTAAGGCCTGTTATTGTTTCATTTCTAACTACTTCAGTATACACATCTAACCTCTAGTTTCTTCCCTCTGGAATGGTGCTTTCTATTAATTTCTGTTCCACGTTCACACACATATTTTGTTAGTGTGTTTCATTATAAAAGTATCCTGCTAGCCTCATTCGTCTTTCCCATTCTTTTAGTATAATTAATTCAAAATGATTATTTGTATATAACAGGTTAATTGGTTCTTCATTATATGGAACTGAACTTTATGTTCCTTCATATTTAAAGCATTCCTGGCCTACATTTAAGTAAACACGTATTGGTCTATTTATAATATCTAGAGCAGTAACAACTTCTGCCTCTGTACCCCAGGTTTCGATGCTGCCACTGTTTAATTTCATTTTCTCAATGTGTTCTTTATAATCCTCATCAAGGTAACATTTGTATCTATTTTAATTTAATGTGTTCAGTAATACTAATCTATGATTGTCTTGTGTTTCATATAAAACTCTGTTGAAACACATACTGTAGATCAACGTTTACCACAGTATTTTTCCACTATATTTTTGCACTTTTCCCATGCTTTTCCCATGCTTTTCCCATAGAGTTCCCTGGTTTGCAATGTCTTCAAAATGCTTTTGTATACCTCTCTGTGCTTGAAAATGCTTATCATGTTGTAACTTTATTGCACTTTGCTAGGCTTTTACGGTAATGCTTTACATTAAGTGTAATGTAATTACTGTGTAGTCACTTAGTAAATACATGTTATTATGCACAAATACAATGTACTTAATATGTAAATCTTTGTGCAAAATATATGTAAGTACACAATTGTATCAGAAAGGGGTTGGGGTTAGGGTTAGTGAGGCTAGGGTTGGATTTGGATTAGGGTTACAGTTAGGGTTATGAAAGATTCACACATAAAGTACATTTAAACTATGCATAATATAATTGTAATTATGTCTAAGTACACGTGTATTTACTAAGGAACTGCTGTGTAAATACACAGTCATTTTATTTATTCATTTTTTAAAATAAATAAATTAATAAAAGACACTTAATGTAAAGTGTTATTGGTTTTTCTATGGAAAACTTTGGACCACAAAGTATTTGTGCATCAGAAAGTAGGTCTACTACTGCGTTTTGTAATGTAAGTACAATCAGTACACAATTCTGTGTACATGTTTTTTGTGTAAATATTCAATCTCAATCTGCAAGAAAATGCTCTTGATAGTGATGAGTTGTAACTGATTGAATTGGCTGGTGCACACCATCCACATGGAAATGTCATCCCTTCTTTTATTACCAGTATAGTGCGTCTTAGAAAATCCAACATGTTCGACACTTTTTTGAATGTCTATTCATTCCACTGTATTAAATGTTGATGTTTTTACTTGTGATGCTAAAATGTATACATGTGATCTGTACATACCCTCACAATGTAATCACAATAGTTTATTGTGCAAAACCCATATGTTCAATGTTCAGTTTCTCCATTCTTACAAAGAACGGGAGGCACAAACCCTAATGTAGAATTGTGACAGTCATTGGTTATAAAACACAGATTGGAGGGTGGAACATGATATCTGTACAAATTCCACTAGAAAGGTTACAAGGAAATATATTTAAATGTGAATTTAAACTCTGCCCAGATCATTCACCTGTGGTAACAAATAATAAAAAAAATCATTATCATTTAAATCAATATAATATAAATTTCACAAACTGCTAACTAATATTTCCTGAAATGTATTTATCCAAAATGACTTTGCAAGAAACTGTGACTAATTGCAAATATTTTAACTTGTAATTGGTTACTGGCTCACCACTGCTTATTGCAGAATCGTGTTTTCTTAGCCAAACTTTTATATGGTACATTTTTGTTAGTGGAAGATTGCAAAATAAGCTAATTCTGTTTTCTTTGAAACTTTTTCCTAAGCCATACAGTTTGTTTGCAACGCAGCACCAAACACTATGAAAAATGTAGCAAAATCTCAACCAAAAAGAGGTACAGTGCCCAAATTATATTGAAGGGTGGGGCACACATTATCACTAACTGTCAATGGTTCAAATGTACATAATATATTGCATATATAATTTAATAAGATATGGAAACCTGTTAAAACATACTGTACTTCATATTGCACAACATAATTATGTAAATAACGTAGTGACATACATTAAAGCATATTGTATTCTTGGTATTGATATTTTTGTTTTGCTAATTGTTTCTTTTTTCTTCACCGGCCATAGTTAGCCTATGGAATGCCTTTATTGTATTGGCTATAGCTATAATAAATGCTCAAAGATATGGTTTTAATCTAACTAAGTGTTAGGCTTGGCTACTGTGAATTTCTTCATGTGAAACAAATCAGCTGTGTCTGCACAATACTGGTTTTACTTGATGACTTTTAAAACAGGAGTAAGCACTCTGTGTGGATTTAACTGAAAACATTTGCTATAAAGTACAGAAATAATCAGAAAATAAAAGCTGTGCACTTAATATTTTATGGTTATTTTAAACATTTCAAATTAAACTTGGATACAGTAGAGACATTTTCCCTTCCAGTAATGCAAGTTTTGCGATTTGGTAGAGCTACAAAGGTTATTATAAAATATTTGAAAATGTTCATTTAGGGAAAACATTACACACCTTTTATAAACAGATACAATACTTAGGATTATATTATAGTTTTTCTTCCAGTCTTTAATAAACTATCCATTAAAAAAAAAAAAAAAACATTAATTTAATTGCATCAATTCTATTTTCAAATAAAAACTAAAGACTGGAGTAAACACTTCAAAAATCTGAAAACATTTTATATTACTGTACATACAAAATGAGTCTTGTAGCCACTTGTCCACTTAACATCGCTACTGTAAGCTTTTACTACAGAGCAGCAGATGATGAACTGCATGATTGAGATGATTTTTAATGTTTCACTGCAAGTCCTTAAGGTGCATGGAGGTCTGGGACTAACTACAATAACCTCAAAAGGCCCATGGTGATAGTCCTAGAATCTTGTTGCCAGTTTTTGATGCCTCTCTTCAAAACTAATATAGTGAGTATATTTATAACATCTTCAGAAGACATATGTACAGCAGCAATCTAGAAATGCTAGGTGGTAAGGTCGTGGAGTTGGCAGTTCCTGATCACTCCTTAGTTGCTTGGCGTAAACAAAAATAAAGATTCCATGTGCCTTAGCTCTACCTTGATGTTAATTAGACTTGTATATATATTTTAAATGCTCTGATTACAAATGTGAAAAACACTGCTCAGCTAAAGTAAACACTTTCAAAGTTGTTTTTCCTTTCAAATGATCTATTTCCTTAAGTATGGTTCTTTCCATAAAATAAGCTAAGCTGTATTTCCGTCTTTCAACCACAACAAGAAAAGGAGCATGTAAGCCCAATCCACAACTAACATTACATTTTCCTGAATAGTGAATGCATTATAGGTATCAGATTCCCAATATTCTTTGGTCACAGAATTCAGTCATAGCTTGTTCCTTAGCTGTCTTATGTTTAATTTACAGAGAGTCCCCTTTATCTTTAAGAAATATCAACCTGGGCCAGATGTATTGCACATAAACAGACAAGCATAGCTTTCAGGCTTATGGGTTATGTCTGCTATCACACATCCATGTAAATGGACCAGCTGGCAGAAAGTGATACACCTAGTACCACATATTTATACATTGTTGGTGAATTATGGCTTGCTGTTTCTCTCCATGTGTGGTAAAGAACAGCTACACATCTGATTGACTGTTTGGAGAGGTGATGTCACATTGCTTATACTTCAAAGCATTTGTGACATAGCACTGGATTCTTGGTGATTTTGTATTCCCTATTTAAGCTACAGAATAACATTTCTTTGAGAAAATTATATATATATATATATATATATATATATATATATATATATATATATATATATATATATATATATATTTACGTTAAATTGTATTTTGTGTGAGAGTTAGACTATCAATCTATACTTTAATATATATATATATATATATATATATATATATATATATTATATATATATATATTATATATATAAATTGCAATAGTTGAGAACGGTTCACTGGTTCATGTTACAATGTAATATTATTAACCCTTATGAATTAGTCATTACAGTTTAATTTACCATTTAAATATTCAATTAATGAAACCAGCTTATGCTTTTGGGTATGATAGGAAACAATGCTCAAGTTGCAAAAGAGGATAACAAACAAAAAATTGTACAGAGCTTTGTAACACATTCTTTTTTTAAAGTGTTTGTTCCAGAAATAAATTAGATTTTCAGCTTCAGTGCCATTATATGCAGGTTTAAATAGTTTTAAAAAAAAAAAAACATTTTGCAATACTGCTACTGGACTAACTGTTCCAAATCATGTAAACACAGAAAAGTGGTGTCTTCTGGAAACATTCTGATTTAGTTTTCTGAAAACAGCACTCTTTAAAAGACCTGAACTGATGTACACACACTGAGTGGTAGGAAATGTTCAGCTGGCTTTCCTTAATATCCTATTATCAACAAAGTATCCATCTTGCTACTTATTTCTAGCACACTGTGATCAAGTACGTAATGTTTACAATATTTTATGTGGCACTAATGCAATAGAGCTTGCAAAGGCCCATGACCAAGCACTCCTATGTGTCTTCACTAATCTAACACAACACTAATGCATTATAACAAGGAAAGATCCTCTGATCAAACCCTCCTGTGTGCACAAGTGATCCATTCAAGAGGAGCTCTATATAAGGAGGGGGTTGACTTTATTGTTTGACATAGAAGTTAATGTTCAAATAGTGAAATTTCAGTTGCCAGGTGTCAGGGTCAATTTGTCAGATACTCATAAAAAGATCAAAAGCCTCAATCAGTCTACAGCTTCAACTGGGATTGCAAAAGGCACACTCACAGCCTCACATCGTCCAAACAAGTCATACTTAAAAAGCTGAATGTTTATTCTAAGTTGAAGGAAGGAGAAAGGGGTCAGGTCAAGCTCACTGAAACAACAGGTGGTGCTTACATTCCTAATGGCAGAATAGTGAAGAGCAGCTCTGTGGTATGGGAGCTATCCAGGGGCCAGGCTTGCTTGTGATTCTTAACTTTTTACAACTAACTAAATGTAATGTAATTTAACATAAAACACACCCTCAACCTATACTTTATAATTCTAATTATTATGAAACTACAATGCCCTCTATTTTTATTCCCGATAGTAATGCTAAAAACTGTCTATTAATCACTCTTGGCAGAAAAATCATGCTTGATTATATTGATTATTATAAAAGACCAACATATTATACATTTCTTTTCATAAAAAGTTCTTCAGTTAAAATGTTACATTGGGTCAGTTTACATGTGTTTTTTTTTTTTTTTTTTTTTGTTTTTTCATGTTAAGTGTCCATGTGCGTGCATTTTGGGAAGAAAAACTTTGGCCGCTTTATTTTAACGTGAAAGTCTAATTTACCCGTGAGAATCAAGGACATGCTTGTGAAATCAAGGCCGACTTACACATGGAAACACGAGTTTCTCATGAAAATGTTAATTAGCTCACTCAAGTGTCTTACTTAAACAACTATAAACGCCCCATGGGAATACTTAAGTTACCATGGTCCAAAGATGGCAGCAGGTAAGTAGATTTGTTTGTTTGCAGTATTTTCCTTATCAGATTGATGTTGCAGATAACCTCACTTTTTTCTCTGTCTTCCCTAAAACATTGCATAATGCTAATCATGGCATGGATCTAGATGCGTTTGTAAAGTATCATACAGATTACAGTACTTACTAAGTTTCTGTTTAAAACTATTACAAAAAATGTTTGATAAATGGCGTTGTCGAATTCAGGTGGTTACAGCTACTGTACAGTATGTACAGTACTTCAGAATACACTTGCAAATAGCTCTCCAAACAACTGTCAATATGTCTTTATTGTAAAGTACTATTAAGTACTATGTTTAAATGTATGTAACTATACTCCCATGCAATTTCTCCTAGTTATGTCTTAGCAAAACCTATGGTCCACCCTCCACTTCCATCCATTGGAGCGATGTTTATATCCATAATAAGGGAAGAGGATGTGATGAGGCAGCTTGATCGCCCAAAGCAACAGAAGATTTTTGTCTATTAAAAAGTAGTTAATGACATCAATAATTGGTGCAATCAAGTAACTGAGAGCTTGATTGAATCGAAAACCAGAAGATTCTGTAGCTCTCCAGGACCAGGTTTGGAGACCCCTGATCTAACGTCATTTGCCAGCCTGGTAGCCTTTCTCAAGGCATTCACACTGGGGGAGAAAGACATCATGCCTTGAAAACTTTAAATAAATAAATAAATAAATGTACAGCATATACTTTTATATGGTCTTTTTCTGTATTTTCTTTCCAACAACTGTTTTACATTGCCATGTTTTTAACCATTAAATAAGATAGATAAACCATACAATGCACAACTTTGTGGAATTTCTGCGACTTATTTCTTGAGTACTACTCAATATTCCAACACTTTATTTAGCAGAAGAAGCCATACAAGTACAGCAAAAGTGAGGATGCTATATTTTGTATAAAGCAATGTAAAAGAAGTTAAGTATACCGTTGGTTTACAAAAAATAAAGATAGCAGTGCATCTCTAATAGCAGGACCAGATTCTTTATATATTGCTTCTAATGGATTGTTTTCAATTAATTAAATAGGAAAAACACTTTTTAGTAATTATATAATCCCCCAAAGATGATGCGTGAAGAGCAGTGTGGGTGACAACACTAAAACAAAGTATTAAAAAAACAGGCAAAATCAGCAAATCAGAGCTTTATTAACCACTTACATTAAACACAATGTCACATAGATTTGCTCGGGAGAGTCGCTCATGTAACCTTCTCTTCACATGGAAACAATAGCTAAACTCCAAGAGAATCGAACTGGGCCTTACGCATGGTTATTAAATATCAGTTCAGTCAGTATGACACCTTTCATTACCATTTTTTTTTATTTTAGGACAGATAATAGAAATTTAAAAAGCCCAGCTTTATTTACACAAGTAGTCTGTGATCCCTTGAACAATGTACTGTGGTTTGAATAATGCCACATTTGTATTTACCATAGGAACTTATTTGAAAGTGATTCAGTCCTGAGTTTCCATTTCTAGTAGTCTGAAATTAGTTTGAATTAGGATTCACTCTCTCCAGCTGACTCAGATATAGGAAGTTACATAACTAGCATCCAATCTGAAGGATGCTGGAAGTAGGTATCTACCTTAAACAGCAGAAAAAAATATAAGCATATATGCTATCTCTTACTGCAGATACTGTATACTATCAGTTAATGTTGTAGGTGAAGGAATGTATAAATGGGAATTACACAGAAACCTGATATAATACATATTTGCAACTTTGATAATGGTACAAGTTAAGATTATCCAGACTGGTCTCTTGGTGCAGATGGAAACCTGACATATGCCTACCTGTATATACTAATGGTTTTCTTCTGAAAGGACTATTAGACACACAGCAAGATTTTCAAAAGGATATAAATGATAATTCCATTTACTCCAACTCCAACTCCAGTGTTAATGAACAAATCGGGGTGTAGCATTGATTTTGGCTTTTTCAAGCGGTTGTTATGCCCATTTAGTTATTAAATAATCGTGCTAATGTGATGTCCGAAATTATGTTGATTTCCAAAATAATGTTAATACTTTAACAAGCAAGGCTTCTTGAGACTATCTGTTTTGTTTGCATGGGAATTTAAAAGCAAATCCGTGTTAATTGTCAGAATTCATCAGGTGTTAATTTGCGCTTGGAAAGAAGGGTTTTAATTAATGAAAGAGTACAATAACTCACCTTGAAACAGACATTTAACAGACCGCGGCTGTGATGCCGATGGTACAAAGAGAGTGTATGAAAATATTTGAGCCTTTTCTATACTTCTTGTTGCGAATGAGACTTATTCACTTGTTTTAACCATTTGTAAGAAGGAACATTTGTTGTATTGCTAAAAATGATATACCGTTATTTGCACCCAATGTAATGTTACATCCAAGAAATTATCAATGCAACTATAGTTATCTGAACTTTGGATATGTACATTATATGCCAGATGACCTCTACTGTAGATTTTATTTGACTTGCACAAATAAAAACCTAAGGGTAAATAATGAAATACTGGTATAGAAAATGGCTTATTAGATATTACAATTAAGTTTTCTTAGGTAATTGCGGGTTTGTAATTTGTCCTTGGCTTCTACACCTGTGTCTAATCCACACAAGAATGAAGAACAGGCATTCTACAAAGACACACAGCGATGCACTAGGAATGTGATTGAGATCATTGGCATGGATTTTGCCGAAACATATTTGTAATGCTGTCAGACTCCCCCCACACATTATGTACAATGTACACGTTCACCTTCACATGTCTGTATGCATATAAAATGTTCTTATAATACTGTAAAAGTGTTCGGTGGCTACTTCCAATCATGCTGAGTTTATTTATCAGGGAGCCAAACAAAGAGTACCACAGAAATTCACAGAATAATTAATTGTAAACAAATTGTGTATTGAGTTAGGGAGTTGTATCTTAAAAAAGCCTAATAAATATATAATGAAGTGTTACATACAGGTTTACATGTACAATAACTAACAACCACAAACACCAATGACACTTCAAACGTATTTATTTATAGAAATACAATTGTACATACTAAAATACATACAAAAGCAAATTCCAACCAGGCCTACATAGCTTACACTTCTTGCGTTGACAAGTCTACCACACCCACCGCCCCATCCACAAAAAAGAAAAAAGGTATTTTTTTTTAAACCAAAAAAGATTGCAAAATGCACATTAAAAGAGTTGCGTTTGATAAGCTGTGGAATAATAGTCCTGCGGTTTGATTAATACCCACATGCCAGTTAACTGTAAATCAGCATTGTATATGTGAAGTGTTCTAAATAAATTATACACAAACTATTTTCATTATTTTTTATTTTCACTTAACTGCTGCTCGCTGGTCGGAGGGTTTCCATAACACCGAATTCAGCTTCCATTTATTTTTACTTTTTTATCTCGTTAACATGCATTCTTTTTTTTTTTTTTATCTCGTTAACATGCATTTTGTTTAACGAGTTCCCCTTATGTATTCGACGAGCCAGGATGTGATGTACGTGACCTGTGACAATTAACTTTTTAACAAGAAATGTGTTAATTAAAGACCTCTTCCCTAAATTTCAAAGCATAACGGATTCATTTTATTAACAAAGTAGCTGTCGTTACTATGCCATGAGCTTGATATAATAACAATGTTTTCTGAAAATCCTGCCCACATAAACAAATTTAAATAGGTTAACCAATATAAACTTTTTGAATCTGCATACCCCTTTAAAGAGAAGAGCACTTAACTTAAGCCCTGATCCATGTTGCACATGCTTCTACAACAACCCTGAAAGGCCAGTTTTAGCTGTGTGAAGATCAAACCCAAAAGGAACTGTGGCCACCTTGTGGTTTGAATACATTTTACACTTAAACTGCTTTTACATGCTGAAGATTTCACCACATTTCACCACCCCCCCCCCCCCCCCCCCCCCCCTTACTTTTTTTAACATTTGTTCTAGTTCATGACAGTCAAATTAAAACATAACTATACATGGTCTTCCAGAAAGGTTTAAATTGATTTCTAATTTCAGCATAACATCAGCTGGTAAGGGAACACAGTTACACAAAATTATCAAACAATTAATTTAGTCCTATCAAACTATTAATTTAGTCCTAGCATAGTAAGGCATCATCAAGCAATTTATAAACAGCAATAACATTTACAAATGCTTTATAAATAAGACTCTTATTGCATAGAAGCTTCATCCATTCCAGGTGTTAATAGCAGCTTGATTACACCGTGTAACAATTTTTTTTTTTTTGGTTCCTGGGTAGTAAGTGTTATTTCCTAATTGCTTATGCCTCAAAAGTATAGAAAATGGCTATTATTCCCCACAAACTTTGCTTTTGTGACCATGTCACAAAGACGGCCGGAGTGGGTGGCGTCAGACCAGAAGCAAGAAAATAAACAAAGACAGAGGTGGAGTTTGGTGGCGCTGAGTGAATGGTCTCGCTCAGCATTTAATGAATTAACAGGCAGACAGAAAATAAACGGTTAGAACAATACAAAAACAGGACACGGCACTGGTAGCCAAAATAAAACAGACAAACAAAAACGGACTAATACTTAACAAACAACGGTGAGCAGCTAGACACACCAACAAGGTGAGTTTTAAATAAACAAGTATTGTGCTGGTCCCACCAGCACGTAATAGCAATTGAAATATTTACTTCTTCTACCCTCTCTCTCCCGTTCTCCACTCACCGAACACCCAACCGCGAATATGTGACAACGTGCATCTATATATACTGTTGTGGTGGGATTCAATTACCTATTAATTATTCACTTGAATCCCAGCACGTGAATTAATAAAGTGCAATTCCCCGTGCTCACATATTACTACATTTTACTTGCACGTGAAGTGCTGTGCAATCCTCGTGCCTAAATACACATATACATTTTAAACACTCGTGTTACAGACCTGTTTATATCCCGTGTACCAATGTCTATACACCAACATTTAAACACACCACACGCAACACATAACAGATAATATACACAGGGGCGGGCACTTTGTCACAAACCAGGACAGTGATATTTTGAAATTTACCTATTTTCCTGAACATTCCAGATAGATTCAGTGCTGAGTAAACTTGGAGTAACTTCTAGAACTTTCCAGTAATATAAATAGTAGTATAAATACAGGGGCCTTAAGCCCACCAGTTCAGTTTAGTTCCAGCTGCCTAAGTGGATACATATCTGCATTTTTCTGACATGGCATCAAGAGGCTGCAAGCATCCGACGGACGCATTTTGCTATGTCTGCGGCCAATTTATCAAGACAAGAGCAAAAAAGTACTCCATGGATGCATCTGCTAAGATGTGTGAGGCCTGCAAGGCATATTTCAGAATGTCTGTCAGGGATCAAGACAAACCCTGGGCACCTCATTTCACCTGCGAGCACCGCAAAAAAACTCTGGAAGGTAAGATGGACAATTGTTGCTCTGAGTTTTATGTTATAAAATTTGTTAAAATTTTTAAAATTGTAAAAGTTTTTAATTTTAAAATGTTTTACAATTTTCAATGTTATTGAAAAAATACATCATATATGAAAAATGTTGTGAGAATCTCTTACACAATAGTAATGGGTGAAATAAATGTATTTTTGTAGGATGGTACAGAGGGGAAAAGAGAGCCATGAAGTTCGCTATCCCAAGAATTTGGCGGGAACCCACTGACCACTCAAGCAACTGCTACTTCTGCATGGTGGGCCCTTCCAAACGTCGGACTGGCAAGAATGCACCTGCTATCACATATCCGGACCTTCCTTCATCCATTGCCCCGCTGCCACACTGCCATGAGCTCCCCGTACCCACTCCTCCGGAGAGAGAGCAGCCGTCTTTAGAAGAGAGCAGCAAGTCAGAGAGCGAGGAAGACATTGTAGATCCAGGTGATAATTTCGTGGAGCTGAGGAGAGAAACCCATACTACCCCAACCAAAAAGACCTCAATGACTTGATTAGAGATCTTGGTCTCACCAAGTCCAATGCCGAGCTTTTGACGTCTAGGCTCAAGCAGTGGAACTTGTTGGATGAAAGTGTGCAAGTCGCAGATCAGAGGAAGCGTCACCAACCTTTTTCCAGCTTCTTCATCCGTCAAGATGGGCTCTGCTTCTGCCACAATGTGACTAGTCTGTTTGAGGCAATCGGCATCGTCTGTAACCAGAATGAGTGGTGCATCTTCATTGACAGCTCATCCAGGAGCCTCAAAGCCGTGCTGCTCCATAGTGGTAACAAGTACCCGTCTCTTCCCCTGGCTCACTCGGTGCACCTCAAAGAGGATTACAACAGCATCAAGACATTGCTGGACACCTTGAAGTATGATGAGTACGGCTGGGAGGTCATAGGAGACTTCAAAATGGTGGCATTCCTGATGGGTCTCCAAGGCGGTTTTACCAAGTTTCCCTGCTATCTTTGCCTTTGGGACAGCAGGGACACCAAGGCGCACTGCCACAGGCGGGACTGGCCACAAAGGACCGAGTTCTCTGTGGGGATGAACAACGTCAAGTGGGAGCCACTGATGGACCCCCGGAAGGTGCTGATGCCACCACTGCACATCAAATTGGGCCTTATGAAACAATTTGACAGAGCTCTAGATAAGGAGTCGGCAGTCTTCAAGTACCTTCAAGGCTTCTTCCCTAAGCTGTCTGAGGCAAAGGTCAAAACCGGTGTCTTCGTCGGACCACAGATAAAGAAGATCCTGGAGTGCAATGAATTCCCCAAGAAGCTCACTAGTAAGGAGAAAGCGGCTTGGAACAGCTTTGTCACAGTGGTTCGGGGCTTCCTGGGCAATCACAAGGCTGAAAACTATGTGGAGCTGGTTGAGACTCTGGTGAAGAACTACGGCACAATGGGCTGTAGGATGTCCCTCAAAGTCCATATCCTTGATGCTCATCTTGATAAATTCAAGGAGAACATGGGAGCGTACTCGGAGGAGCAAGGCAAGCGCTTCCACCTGGATATACTGGACTTTGAACACCGCTACCAAGGACAGTATAACGAGACTACATTTGTGGGCTAATTTGTGAACGTGATTTACAGTATAATCGTAAATCTCGAAAAACTACTCACTTCTAAATCTTTTGTAGTTATTTTTGTATTACTTTAGTATAAATACATGTTAATTCGGATTCATATGTTGTTTTTTTCTGACTTAATGTGACTGAAAAGACACACATTTGCCCGTTTTCCCATTGGAAATAGTGATATTTTGAAATATCACTGTCCTGGTCACAAAAGCAAAGTTTGTGGGGAATAATAGCCATTTTCTATACTTTTGAGGCATAAGCAATTAGGAAATAACACTTACTACCCAGGAACAAAAATTGTGTTACATAGTGTAATTATAGAATATGACATCGGCAAGGTAATTATTTTTAATCTACTTAGGTGTCCTAGGTTGTAACTATTTTGTCCCTAATAACTTTTGACTCATGTGGGAGTAACACATGTTAAAAACTTTGCAGTTTGAGCCTATACAGGTTTTATTACAGGCTTAATGAGTTTTCTACACATACATTTTGGCTAATCAAGCACATAGCAAAACCTGCAGTCTTCTTTCAGTCTCTGTACTGTAAATATGGTTAAAAGAGGTGACACAAAATAATAATATAACCCTGTATATTGTTTCTATTTTAGATTTAAATAACATGAGCTAAACTATACACTGTGTTTTTCTATTTGAGAATTGTACTATTATTGTTATTATTATTATTATTATTTATTATTATTAGTATTATTATTATTATTATTATTATTAAATATCATGCTTGAAATCACTGGTGGGGTTTCCATAAGTACAAAGCGATATGTAATTTCAATATGACAATCACTGGTGGGGTTTCCATAAGTACAAAGCGATATGTAATTTCAATATGTCAACGTAACATTATTAATTCTACAGGGCGTGATGTAAAACTTTTGGCCATGGCTGTAATGTTCCCCATATAATCTACTAAATAAAAACATTGGTTTGTTTTTCAGCGTTGTTTTTCTGTCACCTATACACAGGTGTATGAAATTAGCTATCTGAGTTTAGCAAAAAACATACCATACGTTGCTGACAGCAAGTAGCCTACTACGAAAGTTTCATTCATGCTTTTTCCTGGCAAGCATGTATTGTCAGCACTTGGCTGTGACTGGTTAATCCACTGAAGGTACCGCGCGGCACTAGAAAAAATCGCTCTAGATTCAATTTGAGCGGTACCATGGGACTAGCGATATCGTCCTGCGTTGATCTGTCCAACAGCATATGAAAGCAATAGCAGTGATACAATGATAATGCCTCTCATGCCGCTCCACGCCTGTCTGTCCCAGTCTTTAAACTGTGTTTTCAGAAAGTTTTTAGGTCATATTGAAGAACCGCAAGTGTACCCTGTCTTATTTGGCCACCAAAACTATATAATTTTAAAATGTTAAACAAAACAAAAACCCAGACATAGCATTACACAAAAGAGGTCTTAAACCTATTGTACTCTATGCTTATTATTTCCTATTTGGTCAAAGCTCACCAGGGCTCCTTCCAGCAGACCTTAGTTGTTAATAAATAATTGCTTGATACAGCCTTTAGTTATAGTAGAAATTTGCACAGGGTTACGTCACAAACTTCTTAAGTCTCATAAACATAAGGTACAGCTTTTGGACATCTTTCCATGCAAAAAAAATGTTTTTGGTCATTTTGCATGGCTTTTTAACGTGAGACTGATTTACCAACCTTTTTTAGCCATACCATGTTTTGACTGTGCACTTCCTGCAGGGTAAGGTATGTGCATCACATTTTCACAACAGGAGAGAGAATTTTGAGTTTTTAAACTGCATGGAAACCCTGCCACTGTACACTCACATCTCCCAGGCCTGGCCCTTGTCTGCTGCCTGGATCTTGAGATATGAGATTGCTCAGCCTCATGTTAGGTTAAGTTTTGTAAAATGGTAGGAAGAGCTTGACAATGATTGGGGTTATTTGAGGGAAGACTGAATTAGCGGGACCAACATGATTGTATAATCCTGTAATCTGGCACTCAGTTTAGAAAATAAATAATAGTTATACCAAGGAAATGCTTTTGTGACATTGAGAGAAATGTCAAGATTTTTTTTTTTCCCCACCATTGGTATCCTCGGTGTGGTTACAATGCCTTTGTTTTTATAAGATGATTAAAACAAACTAGATATGAGAGAACAAAGACATCCCCAGTGACACTTCTTAATTTGTAACAACATTGCCAGAACTGTCTTGGCAACAATAACTTAAGTCCCTGAAATACATTTTAAAGCATTTTGAGATTTTGCTGTTGGATATCCAACAGAAACATAATGCTAATGGATGCCAAGTTGTACAGTTTAGATTAGATAATTCTGTAAACAAAAAAGTTAGAAGATCACAATATTCCAGCCATATTAGGTAAAGGTCAAGATAATACGATTTCTACAGGGATGTTTAAAAACCTGCAAACATGAAGTCTGCTTCTCAAATGGCTGTAGATTTAATAGTCTAACCAACCACTAAGTGTGTTTTGCTTGGATTGAGTGTTTATAAATAACATTGAGAATGGTTCCTCAGCCAGGACGAATAGGTTTGATCTGAGAGACCGCTGAGCCCTTTAAGCCAGTAGAGCGGAAAGGAAAAGAAAAGAAAAGAAAGATTTTGGCAAACTGTTTATCTTGAGTATGTATAGTTTGCTTCAGAGTAGTGCTCCTGCTGAGGGACCTTCCTTTTGGTGGTCAGCAGCGTACAGCTGAACTAGACCTTCTTTTATTATATAGCTTTGTTTTCAGCGCTTTGTTTTGTACTGTTGTACACATTTGCAGGTAAAACTGTTGTGTGTAAACCACACCCATGCTGAAGGAGCAAGACCACCTTGAGCAATACCATTGTTGGTAGCTCGGTGGTGGTGCGTGGTATTGCACCGGCCCTGTTTTGTTGTAAAATAATAAAAGCAGGATGCCTGTGCTGTCGCTGTTAAGTGAAATCCCGCTGTCTCTACCTCACTCTCTATCAGCAGACCATCACACACTTTTACAGAGACATAAACCTAAAACTTGAACTCTTACTAGCTCCCAATGCAGAGTATAATATAGGACAGTTGTTTTATACTGCAAGGGTTTATTTTTAGTGAAGTCCTAGCCGCAACATTTTGAAACACGCTTACTGTATGACTGGGCATTAAAGAGTTCCACAGGCTCGTTCAGTTCATGATCAAAGACAAATGAAAGTGTCTCAATTACTGTACATTTACATAGTAGTTACTTAGTAAATACATGTGTGCTTCCACAATTACAATGTTATTATGCACAGTTACAATGTACTTAATGTGCCATTTTTTTTGCATGATATAAACCTGATCCTAACCCTAACTCTAAAACTCTGACAAGATTTACATGTTAAGAACATTATAACTATGCATAATAACATTGTAATTATGTGTTAGTTTACATGTATTCACTTTGTAACTTCTATGTAAATACACAGTAATTTACTCTTATTTAATCAAATATGTTGTGATGGAAATATTTATTACATGATAGCATTTATCTAACAAAATATTATTTTAAAAAATGTAATATTTCATTAAAAATAATATACCATATTTGTAATAAAATATAACACTACTTTATTATTTTGTTTGGGTTCCATTATTTGAACCTTTTTTACTGAAGGTAATGTTTAGGAATGTGGTACATCATTTGCACAAAAAAGACCCTCTTCATGCTACTGGGCCGGCCCATATTTAGGTCTGCAATCCCGTTCACATTTGTGTTTTTAAAGTGCCTCTGAGCGTTTACATATGTGACTGAAAAGCAGGCCTAAAATGTGGTGGTCTGCTTGTTTTTTTTTTGTTTTTTTTTTAATTGAATGATAGCCTGCTTTCAGAGTGGAAGATCAACCGAGATATACAGACATCTTTTTGTAACTGATGTTTCTTTTTTTTTTTTTTTTAATGCAGCACAGTAGCAATTTTATGGTATGTATTAAAAAAAAAAAAAAAAAACATATTGACTATTTTGACTTACTGTCATTCTCATAAGAATACAGAGGTATTTAGAACGCGGGAAACAGCAACTTGCTAGTGTTCACACTTTTAAATATTTATTTTCGTACTTTACTCAGATTGCAAATGACTATCAGGTTGTACAGACATATTCACAAGACAGGCTCACGACTGACCACACAATAGTACTATCGCTTCCTCCTAAGGAAAGACACTGCATTAAATAATGTTAAACATTACACATGTTTCTTCTCATTTATACATATTTGTTTAACCTGCATGAATACCATCTTTGTTTTGTTTACAAACACAATTATTAAACTATTCTATCGTTTACTTGTTATTATTATCATTGTTGTTATTCTCCAGTCCCTAACCATTACCAGTAAAGACTGAATATTGGCATTATCCCTTCTCTTGGAAGATTACAGAACATATGGATATAACAAAACCCTTCTCCCACATGTAAATGACAACTTCATTAAGGGAATCAGCCTAATCTAAACACAGCAATACACCATCACATATCAAATACACTTTGCTCAATAACATTAACAATACACTGTGCTCTAGCGCCAGTAGAATAACATTAACAATAATAATAATCACAATAAGAGGCATTGAGATATTACAGTGAGGGTCTCACCTTCACGTGGTGCATCAACGATCTTAATATTTGTGGATGAGAACAGTATTTTATGTGTATGTAAAAGCAAGCAGCTAAAAGAAATCATCAGCATTTTAATATAAAGACGCACACTTCTGTAGCTCTGTATATCGTTGCATGCAAAATAAACAATGGTAGCTGAATATGTTAATATTCAGCCAGCATTATTCATCATTATTGAGATCCACAATCCTGCAGTTTTTATATTTATCGCTTAGTTACTAAATAACAGATATAAAATGTAATTGTGACAAATTAAGCATAATTATTAATGCACTGCAGCTTGTATATTATGTAACAGTAACAACCTGAACATTAACCTGCTAGAGTTTTTTTATTTAATATTTTTATAATGAAAGTTGGATGATGTAAAAATGATTACCATTCAATATTGATCTACTGCCATCTTGCCTAACACAGCATTCAGCTTTCTATTTACCTTTCGCATGTGTCAGAATATGAAATGTCTACTGAGCTACGTACCATGCTGGTAATGTGATATGAAAGGCCGCTCCTAGATCTGCTTTGCATTCATACATATGTAAAGGTCAGCCCTGGTCCTGTATTGCAGGTCCTGGCCGCATCAAAACAGCGGCCTAAATCTGGACCAGCCTTGGGCTGCCTTTTCTTTTATGGGGTGTTCACATATGAGAAAAGGCGGGCCTGGGCAAGTGTGAACGTTGTCGAAATACAATTATTTTGCTCTTTGAAGAAATGAATGCTAGGATGTAAATGATTAATTGCTAAAATGCTAATAACTATCTGAAGTTCTTGTATAAATCAAGAGAAGAAAAGCAGCTGGGTGCAGAAAATAAAAATAAACGAAATATGCTTTTCTGATCTGGGCAATCAATGACTTGCATTATTATATTTTCTTCTGTCTGTACTTATATATGTTGATACAAATACAATACAATGCACTACAGTATGGACTAAATTTCCAAATAACCACACAAAATGTATTTTTGTAGGAGGCAGTGTGGTCCAGTGATTAAAGTCCAGGGCTTGTACCAGAACGTCAGTGATTCAAATTCCACCTCTGCCATTAAGTGACTCACTGTGTGACTCTGAGCAATTCACTTAACCTCCTTGTGCTCCATCCTCCGGATGAGGTGTTAAATCAATGTCCTATTGTAAGTGACTCTGTATATAATGCACGGTCCACAGCCTACCTCTGTAAAGCACTTTGTGATGGTGGTTCACTATGAAAGGCATTACATAAAAATAAAGATATTCTTTTTTTTTTTTTTTTTAGGTAACTAGTTATACCCATCATGCTATTCTTGTCCATTCTAGTTAACTTTTTCATAATGATGTTGTATATAGCTATGGTTCATGTGTACATAGTTATGTGCACACTTAATAGGTGGTTGGGATACACTGTAACTGGACTGCATTTATAACAAGGTTTGTTGTAGACTATTCTACTAAAAAAACCTCAAATAATGTATGTGCAGGTTGAGTGTAATCAACTTTAGCTGTTTCTTTCTAGTTTTACATTTATATTATCACATCATATTAATCTTTTTTTTTTTTTTTTTAACTGTGTAAACATTGTAATGGTGCAAACAGAAAAACACAAAACACAATGAAAAAGCATATATAAAAAAAAATGCTATGGGAAATAAATATTATGATACAGCTTCAAAGAGATAACAAAATGTCTTTTTCACACACTGGCGTTTTCATTTTTAGCATCAAATTTAAAGTGCTTCTAGTTTTGTTTATCATGTTTTGTTACTGAACCTCTTTACAAGCTTCAAACAAATGTATTGTTGAGCGCATTGTGTAAATTATGACAAAAATGTTAAATAAAAGTGTTTTTGAAAAACTGAGCTGTGAACCAGGCTGTCATTGCCAACTGGTTAATGAGCCCTGAGCCTCAATTGATCATATCATCACTTCTGTAGATGCCATGCGCACTTTTAATTTGTTTACATATCTTGAGCATGACTTTACTGTTCTTGGAAGGCTGCCTAAATATTTTAGAACACTTACATAGCCACACACATTAATGAAAATATGTAAGTGGGTACAACAGTACCTTACAAAGAGAACTGGAAAATACGTGTTAGTGGATAAAGAGAGGCCAGATAATTCCTTCCTTTGTGCAATGCAACAGACCAGCTATGTCTTATTCATGATTGATTAGACACCTTTTAGTACTGTGGTTGTGCAATTTGGTTTCAAATGTTTTTTTTTATTTATTTTTTTTTTAATCAAATCAATTAAAATATAAACACTCATTTTGTGTGAGAAATCGTCTTCTTGTATACAGTACTTACGTGACAAGGTTGCTAAAGTTATTGGTTGTTACTGTATATTTCAATGTGTTTTGTTTTAACTCCAGTTAACCAACCAGTTAGGGCAGGATTTTCAAAAAACAATGTTATTGTATCAAACTCGTATAGTAATGAGAGCTTTTAGCAGAAAGTGATGTTCAAACGAAATGTGTTAATTAAATCAATCCATTAAATCAATCCATTAATGCTTTAAATGAAGGGAAGTCGTTAACGAGATCAAGAAAAATGAATGGAAGCATAATTCACTCATATGGAAACTAGCGTACAGGGAAAAGGCTCTCACACCAGTCAAATGGAAATAAACAACAATGGGAATATTTATTTTGTGTATAATTCCTAAACTTTATTTAAAATTGTACATTTTGTCACGCCGAATGTACGTTTATTTAGAATGCTTCACATATAAGATGCTAATTTATTATTTGTGGGTAAAAATCGGTCAGCGCAGATTAAAAAAAATAATAATAATTAAACCCCTTGAGTCATTCGGGGGATATTTTAACACAGCTTACTATATACTATAATAAACTGTTTTTATACTATAATAAATTGCTTTAATGTGCATTTTGCAATTTTTGTTTGGTGAAAAAGAAAAAAAAAAAATACAGTAATTGGTTGGCAATTAAATCTGATGGCGGGCCAAATGACCCGCGGGCAGCCGCAGAGCAATAACTGCCCACCTGTCCAAAAAATATGTTGCAGCATGGCACAAGGCATACCGGCTTGTCAATAAAAAACAAAAAACAAAAAAAACCTAGTCAAGCCAGTTGAAAACAAACAAAAAAGGGAAGAAGAGAAAAAGAAAATTGAGATAGTATGTCTTTGTAACCTCCAAATAAATATTAGTAAAATAATATAGCATCTGTGCTGTAGTTATTAAGAGACAAATTAGTTTAGTTCTAAAACTGATTGCAGAACAAAAGTGCCATTTTTCTCATTAAATTTGTCATAACTCAATGAAGCATTTGAAAAAAAAAGTATGCTACTTTTGAATTGTGTTTTATGTTATTCTGCGTACCTGTCTATTAATAATATGATGATTCCAGTACCATAGAGAGGAACAAATGTAACACTACAATCAGCAAGTACTGTACTTTGGAATCGATATTGCAAAACACTTCATTTTCTGCTTCCTTGCGAGAAATATATGAAGGTGATACAGAGAATCCTCTATGACAGCTCCCTTGCAATAATATTAAAATGAAGTTCGCTCTTAGTCAGCCCTTGATAAGCCCTGCCAGGAGGCATCCATCCATGGGCTGGATTTGGCCTGCGGGCCTCAATTTGCCAACCACTGCTAAGCCATCTATGTATACTGGTTAGAATTTATTTTCTTATGACATCTACTTTTGTATGTATTTCGAGTTCTTTTTGTGACAGAAATGAGATGCAATCGTGACTAGATTAAGGTTCAAGCCATTTGTTTGTGGTACAGCAATAATTAATAAATTACATTTTGAAGAAAGAGAACTGGGAGTCAAATGGAAATAGATTATTACAATTATTATTTGCTTTTCCTTATACACTTTCCCCCTCTATCTGTGTCTCTGTCTCTCCTCCGCGTTAAATAAATGCAACATGATTAGCCACCAAACACTTAAAGTAATATTAGAACATTTTATATGCATACAAACATGTGAAGGTGAAAGTGTACATTGTACATCAGCAGGGGGGAGTCTGACAACATTACAAATACATCTAGGCAAAATCCATGCCATTGATCTTGATCACATTCCTAGTGCATCGCTGTGTGTTCTTTATGCCTGTTCTTCGTTCTTGTGTGGATAAGACACAGGTGTTAAAAGCAAATCTGCAATCACCTAAGGAAACTTTATTGTAATATCTAATATGCCGTTTTTCTATATCTGTAGAGGTCAGTTGTTATATAATGTACTTATGCAAAATTTTATAACTACATGTATTGAATTGTTGATTTAGTCTGTAAGAAATTAAACCTGGTCCTGTACAGTCTCTCGTTGTGTCGTCAGAGTCAGAGCTGCGGTCTGTTAAATGTCTGTTTCAAGGTGAGTTATATACTCTTTCATTAATTAAAACCCTCCTTTTCCAAGTACAAATTAACTCCTGATAAATTATGTCAATTAACACAGATTTGCTTTTAAATTCCCGCTCAAACAAAAGAAACAGTCGCAAGAAGCCCTGCTGTTTAACATATTAACATTATTTCATAAATCAACATCATTTTGGAAATCACATCAGGACGATTATTTTATTACCAAATAGCATAACCACCGCTTGGAAATGCCAAAATCAATTCTACATACTGATTTCTTGATTAACACTGTAGTTACTATTTACGAAATTGCCCTTAGCCTTTGGTTAGTATGAGTGCCTTTGTCTTAAAATCGTAATGTGAAAAAAAAAAAAAATAACAATGCAGCATACCTCAAAGCATAGAAAACCTTGCAGTGGCAGATGTCAGCATCAATGTATTTCAATTGGTCTGCCTCTCCATCAAATACATACTTTGGAGAAAACTTACTGATATATGACAATAGTAGTTTATTAATGAAAAATGTTAAGGAAATCAAATCACTGTGAACAACAGTGGCAGGACAAGCACCTAACAAACCAGTATTTCCTTACAAGGACCTGTGATTTATGGGAATGCAGGTATTGCATATTCAGTAAAGAATAACCATTTATAGCTAGCTGGTTTTGAATCGACACCAATTTTAATGTCAAATTATGTCAGATTTCATACTGTACCTTCTTAGTTATATTAAGAATGCAATGCAACCATGCAGCCACTCTTGAATTGAATCTGCTGAATATAGATTGTTGAATACAAGTCAACATCTTGAGCATCATGTGAACATCATCTGAATCAGATTATTTTAACTGACAAAATCAAACAAAATAACATACACTACCGTTCAAAAGTTTGGGGTCACTTAGAAATGTCCTTGTTTTCCATGGAAACATACATGAAATGAGTTTGAATAGGAAATATAGCAAAATGAATATGAAATATAGTCATTGACAAGGTTAGAAATCATGGTTTTTAATTTAAATAATAATTCTGTCCTTCAATTTTTGCAGACCTTTGGCATTCTAGCTGTCAATTTGTTGAGGTAATCTTAAAAGATTTCACTCCATGCTTTCTGAAGCACCTCCCACAAGTTGGATTGGCTTGATGGGCACTTCTTACGTACCACACGGTCAAGCTGCTCCCACAACAGCTCAACAGGGTAGAGATCCAGTGACTGTGCTGGCCACTCCATTATAGACAGAATACCAGCTGACTGCTTCTTCCATAAATAGTTCTTGCATAATTTGGAGCTGTGCTTTGGGTCATTGTCCTGTTGTAGGAGGAAATTTGTTCCAATCAAGCGCTGTCCACAGGGTATGGCATGGCGTTGAAAAATGGAGTGATAGCCTTCCTTTTTCACAGTCCCTTTTATCCAGTACAAATCTCCCACTTTACCACCACCAAAGCACCCCCAGACCATCACCTTGCCTCCACCATGCTTGACAGATGGCGTCATGCACTCCTCCAGCATCTTTTCATTTGGTCTGCATCTCACGAATGTTCTTCTTTGTGATCTGAACACTTAATCTTAATCTTTTCTTTTTATTGGCCAGTCTGATATGGCTTTTTCTTTGCAACTCTGCCTAGAAGGCCAGCATCATTGAGTCGCCTCTTCACTGTTGATGTTGAGACTGGTGTTTTGCAGGTACTATTTAATGAAGCCGCCAGTTGAGGACCTGTGAGGCGTCTGTTTCTCAAACTAGACACTCTAATGTATTTGTCCTCTTGCTCAGTTGTGCACTGGGGCCTCCCACTCCTCTTTCTATTCTGGTTAGAGACAGTTTGCGTTGTGCTGTGAAGGGAGTAGTACACAGCGTTGTATGAGATCTTCAGTTTCTTGGCAATAGAACAAGAATAGACTGATGAGTTTCAGAAGAAAGTTCTTTGTTTCTGGCCATTTTGAGCCTGTAATCGAACCCACAATTGCTGATGCTCCAGATACTCAACTAGTGTAGAGAAGGCTAGTTTTATTGCTTCTTTAATCAGCACAACAGTTTTCGGCTGTGCTAACATAATTGCAAAAGGGTTTTCTAATGATCAATTAGCCTTTTAAAATGATAAACTTGAATTAGCAAACACAACGTGCCATTGGAACACAGGACTGATTGTTGCTGATAATGGGCCTCTGTATGCCTATGGAGATATTCCATTACAAATCAGCCATTTCCAGCTACAATAGTCATTTACAACATTAACAATGTCTACACTGTATTTCTGATCAATTTGATGTTATTTTAATGGATAAAAAATGAGCTTTTCTTTCGAAAACAAGGAAATTTCTAAGTGACCCCAAACATTTGAACTGTAGTGTGTGTGTGTGTGTGTGTGTGTATATATATATAGAGGCACTGTTGGTATCTATTAATGGTACTGTAGTCTCATTTTATTGTGACCTAACTCCATTGAATTGCTCAGACCTTTGATTTATCTAGATAAGGACAGGGCATCTTTCAGAATCTTAATGTGGCCATCTACTGAGTGGACATTGTGGGTAACTGGGTTGAAACACCTCAGACAGACTGCAATTTTTCTTCTTACTGTACAAATCATAACATTTAAAGTAAAACAAAGTCCATGGATGGAAAAGGGCTGTGCAAACTTATGACTTATGCTGAAAGTTGAAATAATTATTTTATAATGGGTGAAATATGCTTTGTTATAACATGGGAAATAAAGTTTCCAGATTTGAGTAGCTCCCAATGTTTTAATCAAATAGTAAGTTTCAATTTGCCATCTTTACCGGCTTCAGCAATGTTTATTTGCATTATCTGTGAGGTGTCCATTTCAGTTAACTGTAGCTGCTAAAACCTGGATCCTTTCTTGTAGATTTGACTTCCAGTCCTTGTTTTATTAAACAATTCCTAATTTTCTCACTGCCAAGTTCTTAGAAAAATAAACCAAGAGTTTACAGAGTAGTTGCCAAGTAAAATATATCTTTAGTCCCAGGCCTTTAGTATCATTCCTACAGTTGGTACATTGGACATTCCTAATATGTCACTTGTCATAAAATATACTTTTATGATATGTTGTTATAGTCATCAGTTTATTATATATATATATATATATATATATATATATATATATATATTATATATATATATATATATATATATATATATATATATATATATTATATAGAGTATATATTTATACATTTCTGCTTTTTACTCTTAGCTGACAACAGAGAGTGCACATCTGGGTAATGTATTTTTAACAAGTTGAAAGAAAGTGCTTTTCACCAGAGAACTACACACTGCTGTTAATTATAAAGTAGTTTCACCATACTTCTTTTCCATTGCCTTAAAGCTTCTGTCTTTCAGTCCAGGCCAGTAGGGGTGTAATTCTTCTTTTCCCTTGACAATTACTGACATGCTCTGTAAGCAAGTTTTCTGTAAACATACAGTTGTTTTTCCGGGACTGTGTTTTACTTTTTTTTTCTGCAGTTTACCTATAAAAAAAAAAAAAAAAAAAAAAGTAGGCCAATAGTACATATTGTTTAAACGAAGTTTTGTTTTTAGTACATTTAATTTGCTAACTTTATCATGTAAACTCTTTAGAGTCATTCTTAATAGTAGGAGGTCCTGTTAATACCTTTACTCACTTTAAGATGCTGTTTTTTAATATGTAAATGCTGTTAACTCTCTCTCTCACACATACTATATGTAAGGTAAAACCCAATGGGCCATGCGGTTCCCATGAAATATATACAAACACCTAGGTGGTGATTATAAGTACACCTGCGTGATGAAGCCAAGGGCCTTTAACCACCTAGAAGTGTGTATATTTCATGGGAACCGCACATCCCGAAGTGATTTATACTGCTTATTAAATGGCTAGTTCAAAGTTATTTGTCATTTTGAGGGACAAAAAAATAATTTAAATACTTTTTTACTACGCCCCTGGCTGTGTGTTTATTCTAGCACAACCAACACTCTGTCATGTCTTGTTGCTTATATTGTTCCATCTAGGGTATATATGACATCATAAACTACAAGACCGTCACAGCAGTCCTAGCTTAACTAACCGCTGCACTTGAGAATACCTGTGTGAGCCTACAAACACTACTATATATATATATATATATATATATATATATATATATATATATATACACACACACACACACACACACACACACACACACACACACACACACATACACTGTATATAAGAACTAAATAAGAAAATCTGTCATTACCGTAACACAACAAAAAACTGTTGCATAAAGACAAATATACATCAAAATGATTAGGCATTATAACATTATTTCATTTTTCAAAAGATAACATTTTATTTTAATATTTATTAACTAACAAAAAATAGGTTAAACTTAGTTTTGGCACTTACATCAGGTTTTATACTGATATTTTTTAATTCAAAATATGTTAGCAATGATTAAAAGCATAACAAGTTCCTTTATTTGTTTAAATAGGAACCCCTCAACACTTTGTTAATATAACTTCCACTGCTGCTGCAGTTTTAGTTACTAAAATAACTATTGTTACGGTAATGACATTACAGTTACAGTAATGACACGTAAAGATTTAAACAGTGATTTAAAATAAATATTTAAAGAAATAAACAATTTATAATGACACTACACAGGATTTCAAAATACTATTTTTTTTTATTGGAAATTGCAAAACTTTAAAACACATCATGTACGGAACAAGAGTAACACAGAGGAGTAGCATTCACATTTTAAATAATCAACCCACCTAAAAAAAAAAAAAAAAAGTATAACAAGTATGTCTTTCACACACCTTAAGCAACAACTGAGTGCTCTTATAAAATAAACGTAAAAAATACAGCATAAATTATTGGGTCGATTGCAGTGTACCAAAATTGGTCCACTTGATGAATCTAGCCAGCGGATTAGGCAGGTTTCGTCCACTTGATGCATCTAGCTAGCAGATTAAGCAGGTTTAGTCCACTTGCTTAGACTAAAGTTAGTACACTTGTTAATCCTGGTTGCAGCGTACCAGAAGATAATCACCACAGGTGGATCATCCGCTAAATCGGACTAAACAAGATCCTGATTGCAGTGTACCAAATCGGACGTGAGATGATCCTGTTCAGGAGATTTAACTTAATATTACAAAGTATAAGACTAATTTAGTACGCCTGCTCGTCCTACTTTTGTACAGCACAATTTAAGACAGTGGCATTATTCTCTCAAATGACATCTAAAAACGTGAAGTGAAAAGTGAAGCCTTTTGAACGTCAGTCTGGTCAGGTGCGAACCCGGGACCTCTCACACTAAAGCATAATGCTGATACCGCTGTCCAAAAGAGCCGGCTCTTTTTCAAGGAGCGTATATCAGGCTCATTTCTCTGTGTGTGATTACCTCACCTACCAGGCCTGCTGCAGCCTTCCCCCGTGCACGCTACACTCTCCCCTGCCAGCCTCAAGTCCACCCCTGACTTTCTCACCAGGTGATACAGTCCGACAAGTGCGTGCCGAGGTACTTGTATCCCACCCTCACACCAATGTGGTGAACCTCAGTTCCCGCAGGCAGGATCATCACACAGGGCAAGGCAATCCACACACAGACGGAGGGCAGGCGTGAACCTGGGACCTCTCGCACTAAAGCATAGCGTCGATATTGCTGTACAAAAGAGTTTTGTTTTGTTTTGTTTTGTTTTGTTTTTTCTTTTATCATTCGCTCGTAATGACAACGTACATGTAAATATATCAGTTTGTCTTTACACTTTAAATTGTGAATTTCCATCCACATCTGTAATAGCTTATTGTTAGTCCTCATTATCAGTCTAACTTGTTCAGGTCAGCTAAACCAATTTTCAGGATTAGCTTTTTGGTAATTTTATTATACACCCAAACAAAACACATATACAAGTCCGTTAGTGCGTGATTTCGTGCTAGTGGTGCAAATACAGTTTTATTTGATGCTGACAGCTCCGGAACGTGTTAGTGGTCTAGTGACAACACGTAACAAATAAACAGAACAGAACAAAGACTCACGATTATCCAACAATAATACAGGTCCTTCCGGGTTACTTAATACCAACCAAAGCAAAGGAACAGATAACATTGCTTCTACCCCTATTTATACCATCACTCATGACCCTTTGGTAAACGACTGCAGCTGTTTTTTATAATCTGCAGCTGCCACATCAGTTGCGCTCCGGGTCAATGAGTTAGTGAACCGAAGCTCTGTCTCTTTTCTACATGATCGGCTTCCTTTTAACCATCAGAACGAAGTGTCAGGTCAAGTAGTCCAGAGTTTTTGGTCCCGTTACTTAGTGCCCTCACAAGTCGGGAGAGAGATTTACCACTAAGAATCATTGTCCTTCTGTCAAAGGGAGTCATTTAAATTGATTTTGTGTTCTTATTGTATTTGTTTTTAATTTGTTGTTGTTTATTTGACCTCTTAGTGTACTCCAGATGAAATTACCAATATTGGTTTAATGCTTTAAAACAATGAATACAGTTCACAGCCCACCAAATCAGGGAACATCAGTTTCAGGCAGAATCTTAAAAGCAACCAACAACTATATTTGAAAAACCTTAGATCAGAAAACTTCTGCTTCTGAATGAGTACATTTTAATGCAGTTTATAGCTCTAGCTTTACAGAAACTGCTTCGTACACCACTGGATCTATTTGGACATGGCAATGTGTCACTTCCTTAGGAAGGGAAATCAAAGTCATCAGATTTTCTAAAGTATACCACATTTTATCTTCAACAAATGGCCAAAGGAAACGGCTCCTGCCAACCCTGTGCACCACCTTAACCTCAACAGCTTCAGCCTCCACTCCTTCAATAACTCCCGGGTAAGGTTCCTTGTCATAGGAAACAATGCACCATCTTTCTGTGTCTTCTTCTGTGACACAAAACAACATAGCAGAAGTAAGAGGACGCACAGCATCATAAAGAGCCCTTGCATCAAGGATATTGAATCCTTTGGACACCAGGGAATCTGCTTTTCATGTGATTAAAGCATCAACACCACCTCCAGCACTATATCGTTTTTGAAAGAGTAAAGTGCAAAGAAGAAAGTTTTTTGTTTTGTTTTTTCCACAGTATTGCATTGTTGGTTCATCACTTGTAAAGTAGAGCTTAGAGATGTCTGGATAATTTTCCTGTAGAATTTAAGAACAAGTTCAAATTGTGCCCATTTGGCAGATGAAGCATGTCACAGATGTAGTACAGAAAGATAGAGCCCCAAGAGCAGTGTACAAAACCCCATCATACAATGTAGCTTGCTGATGTGAAGTGCCAAAGTGTGCTGGTTGCACTTTGGTAACATACTTGTACTGACAGTTCTCTGCATAATCAATGTGTAAAATGGCTTCATTAGACTGGAATGCAGCATGTACTGTAGTTTTCTCAGCTCTGAATACTGGTGCAAATGTCATGTGTGTGCATGTACATGTGCATGCATACTTTATCCTTAATTGCTGACTGAAAATCTTTTAAGTTGTTCTACTGTACCTTCTCGTCTTTCTTTTGCAGTCATACAGATGTTTTCTTTCAATCCATCTCTCTCTCACACTCTTCTCTCCACTGTACCCATTCATGCCATCATGTACATTTTTCCAAGTCATTGTAGTCAAATGACAGTGTTTTTTCACTGCAAGCACCACACTCTGGGTGCATGCAAACCTTGCTTTTAGTGTCACAACATATATCCTCCACTATCTTTACTAGATTATGTGTCCTTATTACTCCAAGTTGGTAAAGTATTTTCGTGGACCTTGCAAAGGCATGTTTCTCTGTTTTGTACAGTCGGGAAAATGCCCAGGTTAGAGTATGGCCCCAGAAGGGCCTCTTTCAGTAGAACAGGGAGTAAGAAAGTTTCACATGTGGCTGTTCCAATAGAAATTTAGAATGGAGGTTTTTAAGGGAATCTGTAAGGAAATGCTTTGTCTTTTTGCCTTCTGATAGTTTCCTTTCCAGCAGAAGCCCTCCTGTTGTCACTTCTTCCAAGGAACTCCTTTATCCACAATATCTACAGTGTATAATGTATAATTTGGTAAATTGAGATGGATTTCTTTTAAACACCAAACTTTTAGGTTGGTTTCTCATTTTCTGTAACACTTTTGTGAGATGCAAGTGGACTATTGTGTGTTTGAAATCTGTCTGTATTTTTTCAGAAACTTGGTGCTGGGAATCCTTCTGTACATATGTCTGTGGAAGGGGTGTAGGTAATTCACTGACCAGGAGACAGACAGGTGTACTTGGAAACACCACACAGATGCCCAGTTTTATTTTAGACCGGTTCTTTTATTTTTCTCCGGCAGAGGGCACTGTTGACCGTGGGCTGCCTATCAACGATGATAGACAGCACCACGGAAATACCACAGCTGGTACACAAACAGCAAATGCACTTGTAGGTGCTCAAAGAAATAATAATGAAAACAGAAGGAGAAAAGAACAAGGGAAAACAAAACAGTAACAAAACTACAAATAAAAGGTGCTGCACTCGGCAGCGTTATCCCGGTCGCCGCTACCCGCACGACCCGGATCACCGTCCTACTCTATCGGCTATCTAGCCTGCTCTTTCACAATACACCGGGGTCTGACCAAGGATTCTCCACTCTCTCTCTCTCTCTCTCTGTGAATCTTTATTTCTCTCCCGGCTGATTCCCGGTCCCGAATCAAAGCTTCCGCACTCTTAACGCGTCTAAGTGGGCAGACCTGAGGAAACAGCAGAGCGTTATTTTATAGGACCAACAATCACCCAAGACCCGCCTCTCAGCCATTCAGAGAGGGGGAAAGTCCACACACACCACTTTCCCACCTCCCCGTGTCACTGCCATGACTCACAGGCGGTTGTTGGGCGACTGCCGCCCTCTTCCTGCAGCCCGTGAACACGCCAGCAGAGTCAGTACAGATCTCTCCCTGTTACAATGTCTTTCTAATATTTTGCTTTGGTGTAGTTGTCCATCAGTTCACTTACTAATGTGTTATGGAACAATATATATATATATATATATATATATATATATATATATATATATTATATATATATATATATATATATATATATATATATGGTAGTGTGGTATCTTTCAGTTCTCTTGTTGTTTTAGGAGATACTTTGGAGATACTGCATTTTGCAGCTGCACTTTTAATCTCTACAATAGTTTTGTGTACCTGTCTGCCTTCTTTTTATTAATCTCAGGGGTCGCGACCCAGTATAAATCTCCACATTTTTGTAAAATGACTTTATACTTACTTCAAAGTACATCTTGTAGTACAAAGTACAACAACATGTTTTAGTAAATTCTAAACTCCAATAAGGAGGAAGAGGAAGAACACAAAGGTAAAAGGCATATTAAGTGGGGAGGTGAAGGGAGGCTTAGTTCAGTTCTGAGTGACTGTTTTGTAAGCACTGTGAATGCTTATTCACCACTGCTACACCCTGTTAAAAAATTGACTTTCCTGCATTTTTTTTAACGCAAGACTGTGAACGTGAGAGCATATGTGTTAATTTGTTTGAAATACTCACCCAGAGGACTGCTGAGACACAGACATCAACTAATCCTCATCAGATTTAATTTGTCGTGGCAAGCAAGAGTTTCTAACCCTGATTAGGATATGCACTGCCTGGCCACTTTATTGGGTGCATTTCTACCCTATTGGATTTGATGTGGTTGAAGCATTTATTGCCCATTTTACCTCACATAACCCCCTTACTAACTAAATATTGTTAAATAGAGCAAAACATTTGTATTATATATGAATTAATATTAATAGCCAAATATTTCAATCACAAGGCCTTCTTACAAGGGAATATGTACCTTGAATTAAAATAAATTTTCTAGGAATGCACATGCACTGGATTTAAAGGACATTGAATGCCCCACCCTAATCATTCTGCATTCCAAGAAAATACTTTTTTGAAACACTGATGAATGCATTTACATTTAACAATAATTTAGTATAAAGCATGCCTAAAACGTGTCATTACCATAACAGTTCTGTCATTACTGAAACAAAACAGGTTGTTACGGTAATGACTATTACAGTAATCACAATTTCAAGCATTTTCATGAATTTATAAAAATCTGAGGCCTACACATTCTGATCTTGCCTAACTTTGAACATATAAATCATGAACTAATTTGTTTTGTAAAACATTTAAGCATATCATAATAGCATGTACAGTAATGACCCTTAATAAACCTAATCGACCTCTTTTTCAGACACCTGAAGTGATTTTTTAAAAGAAATGTTTGAAACTGATCTACTCACCCTGTAGCCATGTTGGAAATGATGCAATCTCTTTTCATGATCAATGGTACAATGACATTAACACAATCCTGGCAGCATTGACACATAGACAGATAGACCTGATCAGCCTCTGGCTAAACTGCTATGAGATTTTCTGCCACTCTTCCTGTGCAGCTGGAAGAAGGTTGACTGGCTGTGGCTGTTTCCTGTGGATGGCACTGTCGATTTGGTCTCACAAATGTTCTATTGGACTCAGGTCAAGAGAAAGAGCTGGCCTCTGCAAGACCTCGACATTGTTTTCTTGAAGTCGTGCAACTGTTCTTGCGTTAATTAAAACTGTGTCTTTTCGAATGGCTATTAATACAGATTCTTAATCAGCTCATATTGGCAATTTGAGTTTTTATGAAATCACATCACTTGAGCACAGTAGTTTGTTATCGCAAGGAACAATACTACTCAAACAATCAACAAACCTATCTGCTCACTATTTAAAATGTAAATAACATTATGTATGTAACCAATGAGCTATTGATGTAAAAGTTAGGCTGTTGCGTTTTCATTGTGCATCATATATATATATATATATATATATATATATATATATATATATATATATATATATATATATATATATATATATATACACACACACACACACACACACACACACACACACACACACACCAGTATTGAACGAAAGGATTCCTACACTTATTATTATTATTATTATTATTATTATTATTATTATTATTATTATTATTATTATTATGCTACCTTTACAAACAATTTTATAGAGGTGTACTTAAGGTTACACTTCAGTGTAAAATAATTAATCTGTAGATGCATTTTTTCAGGCGTCCGTGAAAAATAAACTTTGTCTCAGATCTATGCAAGATTTGCAAGAATCTTCGTGGCTGAACACAGCTTCTTGCTTTGACCTGCCCACCTTGAGCAGCCGGCATTGTGGATGATAAAGGAACGCCTTTCTCAGGAATGTACATTAGCATTTCCGCAATTTTCATAACTAGTTTGGCGTCATCTTGCTATACAGTTAACGTCTATAATATTTTTTAAGCATTGATCAGTACTCAATAATGGCCGAAGTTAAAGCAGCGAAGGTCAATAAAAAGGATGACGTTGTGAGTAACACAAATCAGAAAGAAGACCACGACTGGACTGCCGCTAAGGCTTTCTATGAAAACCTAGGGTCTAAAAAGAGACCCAGACCTGTAAGTTTAAACAACATTACGTTATTATTTATAGCGCATATTTTTTGGTTTGTTTGCTTTAATTCAAAACGGTGACTTTTTCTTTTAGGAAAGTATACAGTATCGTATCACTTTGTTTTGTTCCAATTACCCCCACTAATACAGCCCAAACCTCAAAATGCTGTTACGATCGCTGTATCTTCACGGACACTGTTCAACATGGTCAAAGAAAGACAATTCTACGAAGACAAAGGTTTGGAAAAATACGTGGCGTACCAACTGGAACACGAAAATGAGCCCCTGATGCCAGGAGCAGCGTTTCCGTTTGTAAAGGTAGGTTGGTGCAGCCAGGACTACGATAGTATGTGCTTCCTATACTTCATTGATATCTTATATAGCATCCCGTTTTGTTGTACTTGTTGTATTATCTTTCACATCTGTCTAAATGCGCAAGCAGACGCTGGCATATTTGTAACTTTTATTAAGCTGCAAATGTCCAACGTCAGCAGGTGAATAGAATAGATAGGCCTCGATTTTTACAGATCTTAGTTCAGCACTTTCTTTTATTAAAATTAGGCTTAGTTCTTTAAAAATTGGTTTAATGTAAACCATGAATGCATTCCCAAATTCTCTCCAGTTCACGCCCATATGTGGTTGTCAAGACCCGTCAGAAGTAGACCTAGTATGGCATTTTTGTTGTTTTTGGAACGAAGGAAAAACACAATGTCCTATTATACAGCTTCTACAGTGATTCCCAAACATGTCAGTAGGGCACTGTATTGAATGCATAACAACTTACATGTTTCATGTAAAATTATATCTAGGACCGTACAAGTCTATTTTTGTACTGCAAAAAATATGTAATCTGAATACTGTGATTGATCAGTAGAAACTGAAAGTCCACCTAAACTAACTGTACAGTCATATCAAAAGCATTGGCAAGTAACCTTTCCTTTATTTATCTCCATAAAAATTAAACACTGCTAGCATGAAAAAATAGCACTAAAGCTAGTGGGAGGTATAAATGAACCATTAATATGAACAGTACTGTACTGCACTTTACATCTTAATGAGGAATCTAAATTGATGATATAAATTGGCCATATTTATTACATTTTGGAAGGAAAACAGCAAACAGCATAATTGCATTATTTTTTTTTAACAGTAATGGGCAGGTTTAGCAGTAGTAACTCCTTTACATGGTATGCATTTGTCTTTTTTACAGGCAGTAATGACAGTTAATGCCCGCTTACGGGAACTCTATCCTGATAGCGAAGAATTGTTTGATGTTGTTCTGATGACTAACAACCACGCCCAGGTTGGAGTGCGGCTCATTAACAGCATCAACCATTATAGTACGTATATAAATCAAAGGTTAAATCCCTTGGGTGGGTCTATTCAGTTAATATAAACAGTAGCTTTTTGTGTTACAACATACACCTGATTCATTCTTCAGACTGAATATTTTCCTTCCTTAGTAAAAGACTAAGGCCTTTACACACCAAACGTGATGCGACAAGTGAATGTGTCGTACAAAAAAAAGGAAAACGTGCATTTTTTATACAAGCCGTTTACACTGCCTGCAATGTGACAGGCAACACTGAAGCGATGTGGAAAAAATAGGATTGGTGGCTATTTTTGCAATTTTGACATGCAGCAGCTAGGAAACTGACAAATGAGGAACAGCTTCCCATGCATGCCTTCAGTAACCAATGGTGGAAGAAAAATGATTATTGCAGTATCAAAATATGCGGAGCTGTACAATAAAGGACACAGAAATTATAAAGATACAGCAATAAGGGAGAACATCTGGCAGTCCATTTCCAGGGAACTGGATATAGCTGGTGTGTATGATTCGTTTGCCGGAAATAAGTGTTCTGAAAAGCTATTATGTATTCTACATTTGTATTAGCTGTATAACAGGACTATCATATGTGCAATTTTTTTACAGCTGACAATACAATCAGAGGAGAGTCACGTTTCACATTGCGTGCGGGTCTGTCACCACTGGTGTGAAAGGTAGTGTCACAGCAAAAGTAGCATTTTATCACAGGACAGATCTTATTACGTCCGGTGTGTCGAGACCTTAAGTCTTAGAGCCAGCTCCTTATTTAGGTGTGTAGCAAGGTCCGTATAACCAGATGCAGTAACCTAAAATATTATATTTTCATACTAGTTAACCCTTTGACTAATTGTGTAGCTCCTAGGAGGGAGCCTGTATGGCAGCAATGTCAGCACTTATTTAACAAGTGTCATAAATCAGATGAGTCTGGACCACACCTTTTTCACAAAATATGTCACAGGTAACACACAAGGTGAAGGTGCACAAGCAACTAACTATTTGTAAAGATGATAAGATGCTTGCATGGGAACAAACACAATCTGTAGCAGCTGATTACTTTGGCTGAGATGTGACTGATATATTTGCTCACAAGCTATTGGCAAGAGATTTTCCTTATGTGTAATCAAAACAGATTTGCTTCTGTTTTGGTCCTTAAACTTAATACTCACCATTAGAAGTAATGTCAGTCTAGATAGATCATGATAAACATGAGAGTTTATTTTATATCCTTTTTCCAGGAAGTGGCCAACACATACAGTATTGACAGATGCTATGAATTTCAACCTGTCTAACTGATCCATAACTATGGAGCATTCTTCTTCTTCTTCTTCTTCTTCTTCTTCTTCTTCTTCTTCTTCTTCTTCTTCTTCTTCTTCTTCTTCTTCTTCTCAAGTAATGTAATAAATAAAATCAAATATATTGACATCAAACATAACTAGTAAGAATTTGTTAATGGAAAAATAATGTGGTTCTTCTTTATTTATTTATTTATTGGTCCAACTTGAGAGAGGCCTTATGAGTCATGCCCAGCCCCCCACCTTCTAAAATGACCTTTTATTAACAGAGGAGGGGGTTAATATATGGTCTTAGAAGACAGAAGGACATGCTGAAGTGTTTTCCACGTGAATATGGCGAGGAATAAATAAATATTTTATTAGTCATCAGTATTTAGTACAGTTAAACAATCAGCCATCCTCTTTTGTTTCTCATATAAACCACGTCAACAGAATATAGTCATTTTAGTTTCTGTTGTTGCACACACTAATTTGTCTTTGTTTTGTCTGTTATAGATTTAACAATTGAGAGATTCTGTATGACTGGTGGAAAAAGTCCCATTGGTTACCTAAAGGCTTACCTGACCAACCTCTACCTCTCAAATGATTCTGAAAAAGTAAAGGAGGCGATAGAAGAAGGTATGCAAAAGTTTCAGTTTGAAGTATCCTTTTGCAGTATTCCCCAGGAAAGATCTGTTAAAATGTATAATTTACAGGGACTATAATCTTGCTGAAACCAAAACAATGGTGGTGGTGATGTTGTTGTTAATGTTATTCATCATCATCATTAAAAGCCATCTATTATTGAAATACACCTAAAAGTATATTGCTTACAGTGTAAACTGGAAATAGTCTGACAGACCTTTACACAGCTAAACCACAAAAGACTTCTTGTAATGCTCAAGCAGCAAATATTGACCCATGTAATTGAGCAGAAATGGTACATAACCTCGCTTTAGCCACTTCACCTCCACTAAATGTACCACCTAGCTGTACTTCCTCATCAGTTAAAGTAAAACAATTTAAATTTAATTTATTAATTAACACTTTACAAGACTACTAGTTGTACGACTGCACCCAGCTAAATCCCTGCTTAAATGTTACCATTGTTATTCGCATCTCCTGTCAGAAGCATCTGAATGTGAAAACAGCAAAAGCAAAAAGTGATTGGTTCATCAAGAGGGATCTGAATAATTTATAGACTGCCCTCAAATATTGGTCTTTCTGTGTTTTACATTGGCAACCCACACCCATCTATGAAGCAAAGGAAGAAAATTCCTCAGGAGAGGGGGCTGTGTGATTACACCCACAGTATGTAGTAACACAGCTCAAAACTGTTTCACAATTAACAGTCCCTTTACAGTCACCATTGAAGTAATTAGTTAAATTTTATAATTTGCAGTAATAATTTGCAGTAACCCAACAATTGTAGCAACAACCTCCCAAGTATGGAGACTGTGGCAGTTGCCAGTCTGCTTAGCTTCTGAGATAGACCAGGCCAGAATCCATGGCAGAATGGCTGGCAAATGGCCTCATGAAGAGTAACAGTGTATCTCCTTTTCTGCAGGTTTTGCAGCTGCCACCATGTTCAATGTTGAAAAAGAAGTCCAACTGCATAATAATCAGCTGAGGATTGCTTTTGATGGGGATGCTGTTCTCTTCTCTGATGAATCAGAACAAATTGTGAAGGAACATGGATTAGACAAATTTTTTGAACACGAGAAAGATTTTGAGAACAAACCTCTAGCACAGGTAAAGTACATTTATTTTAATTCAACAACAGTAAACACATTGCGTCAGTTGTAACATAAACTGGTTTGTATATCAACATAGACTGGTTTCATAGTTTATCAACTGGTTTCAAATGGATCTAAAATAAACCAGTAAGTGGGTCTTGTTAAAGCACTTAATTGGCTTATGTGTTTAGACCTGTATAATGGTCTAACGGGTTGAACCAGACCAAGTTTGGTTTGCTTGCTAAACGTCTTGAACAGCTGCTGGACTCCGTCCTTTTGCACATAGGAAACAAACTATACAAGGTAAGCTGACTAGGAAGTAAACAATTTGTATGTAGTTTAGTTCATTTTCTGAGGAAACAAGTAGAGCAAAAAACTAAAAAATGTCTTTGGAAACTATATTAGGGTTACCAGACGTCCTGGGAAAGCTGCGATTGTCACAGTTTTCAGCCTTAATTTTTTGTCCCATTCAGAAACAGTAAAATTGTTAATTTTGCATCCAAGCAAACTCGTCTCTTTGCTTGTAGATAAGTGTGAACAGCAAGCACGGGTGCGTTTACACAAGTGTCCCGTAATCTTTCCGATAAGATTCTGGGACAATCTGTACCGGAACGGTGTGTTTACACTCGCTTGAAACAGCGGGGGGCACTTCTCGCAGGAGCAGACTCTGAGCGTGAGTACTTTGAGGGGAAAAGAAAAAAAAAAAAGAAGCTGACGCCCTGCTGTAGTGACAACTGTAGTGACAGATTTTTCTGCTGCCCATTTAGTGCTCGATGGATCCTGTCATCGCTCCAGATAAATATTAAAACCTGCTTTCTCATCAGTGAAGTTGCACAAGCGTCCTTAAGACATTATTTCCAAAATCTGCAATACAAAACAATTAGGTTTAGCCAGTAATCGCTACACATCGAAAAATGTAAACTACACAACAAAAACACATGCAGCCACCACTGTTAATTGCTATATCAAACATTTTATCAATACTTAATATAAAAAAAAATATAGAAATGCATTTCACTTACTTTTTTAGACGCTACAAGTTGGAGTTCGAGTTCCACAATCTTTCCAGAAATCATTCTCAGCCCATTTACACTGAAAAAAAAGCACCAGAATCCATCCTCTTTCCTCTTAGTCTAGAATATGAACTGAACATCTGAGGACAGATTCTGGAACATGCTCAGTAGTGTCTACACTGGCACTTATCCTCTCGATCCGGAATATTTGTGCCAGCCTAAACTAACCTATTGATACATTGTTTCGAATTAATCGAACCAGACAGAGTCTGTTTGAAACTGACCCTAGCGTGAATGCAGTCTTATTCAGTTGAGCATTAAAATTGACCAGTTGGGTTCAATTCCATAAGTAAGGTATCTGGCATAAAAAGCGTGTCGTCCTGGGTAAGGGCATGTGCTAAGAAATAAATAATAATATTGTCTCACTGTTATTTTTTTTCTACTGAAGACTTAGCAGGGTTTAGAATACAATTAAAGCATCATTTAAAACCTCAGACTGTAATTTGAGAAAAAAAAAAAATAAACATGTATATGCAGTTCTATGTTTAACTAAAGAACTTTTCATTTTTTTTAGGGTCCCCTGAAATGCTTTCTGGAGGCTCTGGGAAAACTCCAGCGAAAATTCTACGCAAAAAATGAGCGTATGGACTGCCCAATCAGGACCTACCTGGTGACTGCAAGGAGTGCTGCAAGTTCAGGGGCCAGAGCCCTCAAGACCCTGAGGAGCTGGGGCTTGGAGATTGATGAGGCACTTTTCCTGGCTGGGGCCCCCAAGGGGCCGCTTCTGGAAAAGATCCGCCCTCATATCTTCTTTGATGATCAAATGTTCCACATTGAAGGTGCTCAACAGCTGGGTACCATTGCTGCACATGTGCCTTATGGAATTGGTCAGAAGTACAACAAGGGCAAGCTTAAAGAGGAGAGTCCTAAGAAGTGACAGACCAAGGGTGTAGGTTAATGATTCGGAGATTGGTAGAAGCAACAATTATATTCTCTACTGGTGTTAAGTGGGAAAACAGCTTTTAAACTTAATTTTATCCTCCTGACATTTCGGTTAACGTAGTTACTTTGGATTTAAAAACACAACCTTGACAAGGTGATGTAAATGATTTAGCTGCCTTATCAATCTGCATTATAAAGCAAAAATATCCATTGGGAAGCCCATGACAATATAAGTTGTAGAAGTGTTCCAAACCACAATGCAAGCAACAGTTACAAAAGTCCCTCTGTGCATATTACATTTGCAGATCCTCTGTCCATGATGTCTAGCATACTAGGGGTATGCTGCTTCTCTATTTAGAGGCATAAATATTGGACAAAAGAACTTGTGCATAACATACACAAAAGGATGTGTTTATTCTAAAGCCCTAAAAATATCATATATTAAAACAGTATACACACAGTATATCATGCTGTCTGTTTGT
This sequence comes from Polyodon spathula, assembly GCF_017654505.1. Taxonomy (NCBI): domain Eukaryota; kingdom Metazoa; phylum Chordata; class Actinopteri; order Acipenseriformes; family Polyodontidae; genus Polyodon; species Polyodon spathula. Next base: position 63,481,377 of record NC_054539.1, read on the forward strand.
GCTTTAGTGCAGGTTGCACAGTACAATGCTGCAACACCATGCATTTTAACATAGTGAGCCATCTGTTTGTGTTAATAGCCAAAGATACATCAGGAATAGTTCAGGTCGGTTGAATAGATTCCATGAAGTCTATACTCGGATAGCTTTCTCCCACTGTCTATTTGTTACCTTTTTGACACATATATGTGGGTGACAGTCATATCACTAAGAAAAATACACTTAGTAACAGGTTTACATTGACTCTGTTCCTTAGAACATATTTTTATAGAGATACACAAAATACTAATATATAGATATATAAAAATACACACAAAAACAGAAAGGCAAGTTTGTTCACTTGGTTTACAGAAATATTATACCTCATACAAAGTGTTTCTTTGCTGAAATACTAAATGGGGGAATAATTTGTGCTGATAATGAGACCACCCAACCACGGTAAATTCTTCCTGGTGTGTGTCCCTACATTATTTTTATTTTTTTTTACAGTTTGTCTACAGTCGTTCAGTAGTTCAGCTAGTCTGCTATACATGGAGTTTTTTTAGAGTTTTTTTTATTTATTTTTTTATTGTCTAGAATACATCACAATGTGGTAATTTCTTACTGCACTACTTAGGTTTTTTTTCGACCTGAAAAAAGAAACAAGGACCAGGGGTCAGAAATGGAGATTAGACAAAGGGGCATTGAGAACAGAAAAGGCACTTTTTTACACAGAGAATCGTGAGGGTCTGGAATCAACTCCTCAGTAATGTTGTTGAAGCTGACACCCTGGGATCCATCAAGAAGCTGCTTGATGAGATTCTGGGATCAATAAGCTACTAACAACCAAACGAGCAATATGGGCCGAATGGCCTCCTCTTGTTTGTAAACTTTCTTATGTTCTTCTTATGTCCTTAACTGTTCTTTGTGCCCCAATTTAGTAAACTGAGTGAATCTTGCCTCATAATGCTGAAACAGGTTTTTAGTTGGAAGTTTGTGAATTGTCAGCAGGGTGATACAGATTTCAGTGCATGATGGTATGTTGTACTGTCTGCCTTTTTATACCATGAAAAGAAATGACTTCTGTTGGTGAAGAAACAAAACGTTTGTCTGCAGTTTCTTGTTAGCAAATGCAAATTGTACATTTTAAGGATGTATGTATGCATCATGTGTTAATGTGCAGTTCACTTGCCCCTTTTAATTATTTTTTTTTGAATGTGAAAGAAATAATAATAATAATAATAATAATTAGCATTTAAACAAAATTAGGATATGTTAAAAGTTGTAAAAATGTTCCATAGTTTGTTTAATTATGTTTTAACATACTGGGAATAAATACTTTAAAATTGAAAACTGTGGGGGGGGGGGGGGGGGGGGGGGGGGGGGGTTATTGTCATACATCAAAGAATTGGGATGTTAGTTCTTAACCCAGAAAATACAGGTGTACGACAGTAAAAGCTGGAAATTACTTAACACAGGTGTTACAATAAATTTAAGTTTGTAACACACTTACGTTTCTTATAATTTTTTGTTAAACAGTTTCTCATCAGCTGAACCACATCTAAAAATCTATGTTGTATTCAACACTTTATTTTTCTAAGTTTTGTATTGTGGTTGCTTGGTGGAGAATGTAGCTCATGTTTATGTGCAGTACTATATTCTGAATGATAGATAGTATGTGTGCTGGATAAATATTGCTGTCAGTTTGATTTTTTCCTTATATCTTTTTACTGCAATAAAGCTGGTTTGAAGTACAATCTGTGTGGTAAATATAATTTTACTGTTTTCACTTTTATCCCCATATGGATGCTGAATATCCATGATGCAAATATAAAGAGATAGTACCGTTCCTACCGGCTATTTGAGAACCAATCAGCCATTAGTGATTAAATATGTCTACAACCAATACCCCACCAGGATAAACCAGGGTTAGATTTTTAAAAAATTTTAGAACACCGAATCCAGGAGGCTTGAAAGCATCCCCTGGATTATAGGAGACAAGTGTTGGAGCAATGCAAAACTGAACAGTACAGTACCTTGTTCAAAAACCAACGTTTATCACCTCATATGACATGCATCATTATAACTGTAAATGGCTTATAGTTTCTTTTTATAATGTGTTTCACATTTTAATTATCTGTTTTTGTTTTGTTTTTTTTTTGTTGTTTTTTAAAGGCAAGTCAAAGTTGCACTAAAAAATATCCTACTCAATGTTACTTCTAGAAAACTGTTACATTTTTGGAATAATGCCAGTGCAAAACCGATTTCACACTAAACTAATTAGCATGCATAGCATTCGAAATGGGCACTTCAGTGGAGGCAACGAAATGATATGTGTACTACATCTACTTAGAAGAGTATGGCCGTTTTCAAGGACACTAGCTCCAGATTACTTCTTCCCCTGCTCTGGGCCAGCCTCTTTTCCGCGGCAACATTTTGTAACTCCTCGCAAAGGCTTTTGGGACTTGTAGTTTTTCTGAGTATCTATTTATTTATTTAATCAAACAAATAAATGTCGAAAAACAGTAATATACCGCATATACGTACACAGCCTACCTGACACGCGTAAAGGGCCTTTATCTCCTCAACCACAACAGCTACAGTGTTCAAACCAACTTTAATTAAAGGAGGCCAAATGGAAATTGTTTCAGTCTAATTTGTGAAATACAGTAACATATCGCATATACACACCACCGTCCCAGCGTCAATTGAAAGTGCTTGATATCCCCAAACATAGCAGCTACCATTTTCAAAACAACTTTAAATTTAAAGAATACCAGTTGTGAATTGTTTCACAGCTTCTGTTTTACATTTTAATCATAATAATAATTTGTGAAAAACAATAACATATCGCTTATATGCACCATAGATTTATCTCCCTAACCACAGTAGCTAGAGCGCTGAAATCAACTTTAAAGAAGACCAATTGTAAATTATTTCACATCCTCTCTTTTACGCGTGAATACGAAGAAGAATTTATGAAAAACAATAACATACCGCGTATATGCACACTTAGCCTACCTATCTCGTGCTGCCAACTGGTCTAATTTAAACTTTAAATTAAAGTTCTCTTGAAAATGGTAGCTACTTGGTTGGGGATATCAATCACTTTTAATTGATGATGGGACGGTGGTGTGTATATGCGATGTGTTATTGTATTTCACAAATTATTCTTAGGCTTCACAGGTAAAACAGAGATTGTGAAACAATTCACATGTGGTCTCCTTTAAATGAAAGTTGGTTTGGATGCGCTAGCTACTGTGGTTGGTGAGGTAAAGCCATTTTATGCGTGGCTGGCAGGCTGTGTATGTATGTGCATTTGTTACTGTTTTTCACAACGTATTTGTTTGATTCACATGTAAAAGAGAGCTTGTGAAACAATTTACAACTGCTCTGCTTCGCATTAAAGTTGGTTTGAAAAGGCTAGCTGCTGTGGTTGAGGAGATAAAACCATTTGCATTCATGTCCGGTTAGCGGGAGTCGAATATCAAACGAATATCGAACGTCACGCTAACTTTACCGCTGTTGAAAAATAGTGTACTAGCAGTAGACTACAACGTAGTCTGATTAAATTAGATACAGGACCATAACTGTAAAAATATGTGTATACAACTTTATTTTGTAAGACACTGAGGTAAACACGCCCTAAAAGTGTTTATTTTGGTAAATTAGAGAACGTGCATTTTCCCATTCTTGTGCCCAGAGATTGTTCTGGGAAATGAATAGATTTCCTTTCACTCTTTTGATACTCAAACTAAAGTCCACCTCGCCCAGTGCTTATGAAAGGGCTTAACCTCATATGTCATATTAACAACAGAAAACAATATTGTTATGATACCAACATAATCAAATGAAGGCAGTGGCACTGGAACAATTGTTAAAGTGGGGGTGCTGAAAGCCATTGAACAAATCTGACCCGTGTATATGATGGAAGCCATGCAAAGCCAAGGGGTGGTGCCGCACCCCCAGCACCCCTAGTTGACAATAATAGACAATAAAATATACTACTTTTGAAATGTAGTATCCAATCAAACCGAAACAAAAAAATAGCAAACAAAAAAAGTAATTATAACTATGATATAAAGAAAAAAATGAGTACAACAATATAGAGTACTTGCAGTCACAGAGAAAAGTGTTGGCACATTACACAATATCATTAAAAAAAAAAAAAAACCTGTTCAATACAAGCATTTAGTGAACATTGGTCAGTAATTAATACGACAGAGGCCAAAATACATACTTTCTGGTAGTTTAATAAACCATCTTTATAAAACAACAAAAGCACTTAAGCAGTTTCAAATAGATATTTGTTCATGGCAAAAGTATTGGTAGCTTAATATTAAAAGTCTGTAAAAATGTAATGGAACTAATCAAAACATATATTCATTGGTTGAAAACTATTACACTGTAAGTAAGCTGAATTACAAAGTCAGTTGCCAGAAAAATAGATTATGTCCAACATATGTTGAGGAGAAACATTTTGGCAACACAGTAGTTGATGATCAAGACAAAGGAGTTGGATTCACGTTTGAAAGAAGTGGACGTTCAAAGAAAATTACAGGAAAAGTAGGTAGAAGAATCGTCCGAGCAGCTAAATAAATCCATGATTAACAGCCAAGGACTTAAAGTAAGATTTAGAAGCATCAGGCATAATAGTGCATGAAAGAACTGTACAAAGGCACCTGAACACATAAGACATGTATAATGTAGGCCTCACTGCAAACCACTTTTAAATTAAAGTGATAAAACAAACCATATAAAATTTGAACAGGAACCTGAAGCATTCTTCAACATAATTCTCTGGCCCAATGAGACTAAAAAATAACTTTTACCCCAAAACAGACCAAAGTATGTTTGGAGTAAAAAAAGGGAAAGTCTGCAATGAGAAAACCCTGTATTCACAGTTAAACATGGTGGTGGTTTGATCATGTTGTGGTGTGGGAACAGTTTAGCAGTTCAGGGACTGGAGATTTATGTGATTGAAGATCGAATGAATGTAGCCATGTATTAAAACATTCAACAAAGTACAATGATACTATCTGTTCATCGGCTATTGGCAGACGGTTAAGTCAAAGCATACGGCCAAGTCAACTCTTGAATTCTTGAAGAAAACGAAGATGAATGCTCTGCAGTTGCCTTCACAATCGGCAAATCTCCATCCAACAGAAATGCTTTCGACTGAACTGAAAAAAGCTGTAGCCAATCATTGTGTATCCAATATGTCTGAGCTGAAGGAAATATGCAAGACAGAATGGTCCCCAATTTTATCGAGATGTATGTGTATACTGAATAAAAATTATCATAATTATCTGAAATCCTTAATAAAAACATGTGAAATACTAAGGCAGGAGTGTAGATACTTTTGTCATAAGCTAATACTTTGTTACATTTTTTATATAAAGGTTGTTTATGAAATTACAAAAAAAATGTGTCTTTTGTTTTTTATTTGACTAAAAGGTGGTTAAAGTTTACTAAATACTTGTCCTTAATCTGTTACCTTGAATTATTGTATAATAAGCATAGGGCACCAATACTGAACTTTTTTCTATAACCATATGCTTTCAGTTTTGGTCTGCAGGTTTAAGATCTTTCAATGCTGGAGTCAATCTGTTCTGCAGTTTAAGTGGGAGTCCTTACTGGCATATTGGTATCTTCTAAATTAAACACACTGGAATTAAAATGTTCGAAATGAATGATACATTTTTAAAAACGTTTTGTTATTACGGGCCCAACATTGTTTTTTGCTGTGGTGAGTCTTAAGCATAAATAACATGGTATGGTTTTTTGCTGTGGTGAGTCATAAGCATAAATAACATGGTGTGTGTATATATATATATATATATATATATATATATATATATATATATATATATATATATATATATATATATATATATATTAGCCAAAGACCAGCATTAGAAGCCACAGTGACAGTTACATTACAATAGAAAGAGTAAAGCTGCTAAACCTTCAGTGTCTTGTTTCCAGAATTCACACTAATGTCACAGACTACCTAATGTTATCTTAAGTAAGGTAGTCCATGACTAGTGCTAATCAGGGTCTGTGAAACCAGTGGTAAAATAAACTAAACAAAGTACACAACCAGTTCATCCACTTACATTACCATCTGTATTAAACACTTGGATATGTACAAGTTTAGATGTCATACATAAATAATGTTTCATTTGATTTTGATTTTGCAGAAAGAATCAAGATTATATGTTCTTATAAATAATGCTGGAATCTACCAGTGCCCACATACAAAAACAGAAGATGGGTTTAAGATGCAGTTAGGCGTTAATCATTAGGGACATTTCCTTCTGACCCACCTTCTCCTTGATCTCCTAAAGAAGTCTGCCCCCAGCAGGATCGTGGTGGTGTCTTCCACTCTTTACAAATATGGGGAGATCAACTTTGATGACCTAAACAATGAGCAGAATTATAGCAAAAGCTTTGCCTACAGCAGGAGTAAGCTTGCCAATTTGTTATTCAGTTATGAACTGGCGAAACGCTTGGAAGAAACCGGAGGAACTGTAAATGGTCTGACTCCGGGAATAGTTAGAACAAACCTGGGTAGGCATATTAATATTTCTTTGCTTGCCAAGCCTCTATTCAATTTAGCATCTTGGGCATTCTTTAAAACCCCACTAGAAGGTGCCCAGTCCTCGATTTATTTAGCCTGTTCTCCAGATGCAGAGGGGGTCTCTGGAAAGTGTTTTGCAAACTGCAAAGAGGAGGAGTTATTGCCAAAAGCAGTAGATGATTCAGTTGCAAGGAACCTGTGGGATTTAAGTGAAGTGATGGTGGGACTCACAAAATAAGAATTATGGAGTTCCATAATTGTGCATTGCTGGCAAAAAATAATACAAATCCATCCAAGTGTTGTTATATTTCAGTGAATTGGATAAGTAATAATTGCTCTGTGCATTATGTCATGTATTTAGGATTTTCTGAGGTGTAAAAAATAATACTGTGCTGAATTTGAGATAAACATAATGAAACATTTTTTTAAGGGATTTTAATTATTCTAATGCCTTAAATTGAGAGCTAACCATTAAGCGTGGTGGAAAAAATTGCCTTTTAATTTATGTGTGCAATGAACAATTTCGCTAGATAGTCTAGTATTCCGACTTCTGCAGTGATGTATAGTATTTGCCTTACACAGTGTATGTTCGGTGTAAAAACAAGATTAGAGTTAATGGATTAAATGTGGGAATGAATACCATATATTGATTACTTAATACCAATTACAGCATTGATTAAACAAGGGAAAAGCTGAACTATTGTTGGTGTAATTGCCCTGTTTTCCAAGAAGGATTAAATACAGCAAGCAAATCTTGCAGTAAAGATTTTTTGCCCATTTCTTTTATTTTGTGTGGTCTGCATTTGAGGAAATGTGGTTCATTTACAGAAAATAATGTAATCATTTAGAGAATAGTGGCAAACTTGAAAATTAGCCACAATTAATTCTTCTAGTAGTTAAATTGATCCACCCAGAAACATACAAAATAGGTGGTCCTGGCATGTTTGGTCAACTGCTTTTGATTTGTTTATGTAATGGAAGCAATGGCCCGAGGTACATTTTCTCGTAATCTAATTGAAAACAGTGAAACTGTTATTATCAAGTCTTGCTTATTTTCTCATGAACATTAAAACAATTAGTTGTAATTGGCTCAATGCACTCTAATCCAAATGATTTTCTAGATGACACTGTGCAAAATTGAACCCTATATTTCATTAAATATAATAGACAATAGGTGGGGTTGGGGATGGCATTCACTCAGACAGGGGTGAAATTCCAGGCATTAATAACATTAGGTAGATAGATTACGTTAACAATTAGGCATGCTTAAAATACAAAGGTAGAGTGCAGCACAAAGTCACGCTAAAGAATCAAGAAGTGCAGTTCACATATTTATTGACTGGTGAAATACAATTCAAAGTTGCTACAGTATGTCCACTGTTTCGTCATTTCAAATATTTTCGCAAAACAAATATTAAACTTTAAAGCTACAATGTGCCGTGCAAAAGCACATCATGAAAAAACATATTTGTAAGGGGAAAAAAATATATAAACATGTGACATTCCACTAAAATAAATGGCTTTACATAATTTCTGTAAGTAAGAAATTGGGAGTGTCCAGTGTGAAACACGACACAAAATGATAAATTAACGTAGCACTATAACATTAAAATGTTCAAAACAAAAACTATAAAGTAGTGTCACAACGGTAAAGCATAATCAATCAGACTGCAGAGTCTGTATCTTCTGAACCGAAACCACCGAGCAAGGGGAGATCTCAGGGTGGCACTTCAAACTGCTATGAGATGGAAATCTTATTTCCATCCCTGATACAATGTGTTTTACCAACGGTATAGCGAGAAAAAAAGGAAGCTCTTTGATTGTAACAGATTATATATTTAGAGTGCACTCCATTTATAAGAATCACATCCGTCCCAGATGATTTGATTCTTATAAGTGGTTGATTCTTAAAAACTGACTGATATGATTACAATTAGCAAAAGCGTGCCTCCGCGCATCAGCAGTTTAAATACAGTATACAGATGACAATGGTGCTCAATCACTGAGGACAATACATCAAAACAAGTCCTCGTGGGTAAGCAGATTTATATAATCAAGATTATGTTTACTCAAGGCTGCAGAATCCTATTTTACTACAGTATACTTGAGAAGTGATCGTCTCATGAGGATGCCTAGTTTAACTGTCGTATGGTGTTACATGTAATGACATTAGAATTAAAATGAAATTACAGTACAGTGTTCTATTGTCAGGACTACCACTGTATTTAAGCATCTATGGCTAGCTTTTTTTTATTTGCATTGCAAATCTCACAGTTGTTCACTAAGTGGTGATGCAAAGCTCTGCAATCCCCCTCCCTCTACATGCACATCACACAATAACACTCCTGTACTCGGTATGTATTCAATGAATGTGTATTCACTTTATTAACACACATTTTCACTAACAGAACAAAAAAAAAAAATACCTGCCATGTCGACTCACACATAAACTGCACAACTTGCTTTTTTTCTACTGGGAGTCACTGCGGACCAGGGATTATACTGCACACACTGTGTACGTGCCTAATCAGCGTGATGTGCTCAAATAAAAAAAAACAGCTTTGTTGGCTGTACATTGCACTTTATACAGTATTATATTACATGCATTCAGTTTGCCCTGAAATTATTCTTATAAGCGGATTGCTTGATTCTTACAGGAAAAGTATTTTAGCATGGTTAGTATAGGATTAATTGTGTCCCAGTCAATATATGTTGTTGATTCATAAATCAGTAATTCTTATAAAACTGAGTGCACTGTACTTGGCTTTTCTTTAAAAAGGTGTCTATGGACTGTATCTGTACTCTATGTGAACTTGTTAAACATTTTTGTAAAGATGCAAAGTCCACTTTCTCCTCCGGAGATCTGATTTACAATCTGGTTCTGATCACATATGAAACGGCTCTGGTGGTCTACACACAGTTCCAATCTTACATATTGCAAAATTACCTTTGGCACAATGCAGTATAATGTGTAATAGGTAGAAAAGGCATGAAAGTTGACCCTCTCCTATGCCTTTTAACGAATAAAGTTGAAACATGCATAGGGGAATCATGCCTAAACAGATGTCAGTAGTAGAATAAAATGAATATCTAGCTCATTTTTGTTTTTACTTTACTTTAGCCTGTAGGCAACTGGTAACACAAAATAAATCATGCTGCTGCATTGTACACATTGGGGTACAATGTGATTAAAAGATTATTTTAAATTGAAACTAAATGATTTTAGCTGGTTATTTATTTATTTATTTTTTAACTTAGTAGCCTAGACAATGAACACAAAATAGATCATAGTGCCGCATTGACAAGTTATGATACTTACAGGAGGACAGTCAATTCTTGTTTATATGAATTTCAAGGGACCAGCATTATACCACAAATTTGTAGCCTAATGTATACTGTCACTTTTTATGTAAGTTAGTCAGTGGTGCAGTGCTAAATTGTGCACAATTACAAACCACCTGCACATTAATAGAATAGGTGTGTTTCCTATTCCTATATAGATGGTCAGAATGAGCTAGAAGGGTTAACGGCACATGTATGCAGTTTATTGCTCCCAATACATTGGGGAAACCAGAAATGTCATAGAAATATGATTTCAAGGCTTGTAAGTACACCCTGCTTTTAGGGAAAAATTGGTATCTGTCTGTTCACCTCAAAACTGCATTGAGCACAACTGGCAACCCATGAGAAAAAATGGACTGGGAAATGCCAGCAACAGCTGCCACAGTCCCCTTAAAGGACACAGGCAAGACGATGCAGGATGGACACTAGTTTGACCACTGCAGGGATAGCATGGCTTCTCTGTGTGACAGGCTCCAGGTCATCTTTTAAATTAGTCTGTAGCTCAAGAATTATGTAGGTGTCAAGCCTGGACATGTTCTTAATTTGGTCTGAATTTAAAGCGAAGAGGGTAATGCAGGTACGCAGGTACTCTTTCTCTTCGTTTTCACTCGTTTTTGCTGGAGATAAAGTCTCCTTGCTACAATCACAGCGGCCATGGTTAGGGGATGGCGTTTTTCATACTTCCTATTAAAGGTTTGCTAATTATGACTGTTTAAAACATGCTTTTAAAAGTTCTTAACACATTGATGCAATTGTAAGTGTCGCAATTGCCAGCAGCTTTATCTCATTATAATATTTGAGAACCCTCATTTGCACTAAACCCACCCCCTTTTACAAATTTATGCAGGAACGTCCATAATTACATTTTCATCTAAGGCTGAACCGCAAAGAAAAACTGCTGCTGCAAAGCATTCCCTAAAACGTTACTACTGCGACAGCTGCAACACTTCAGTAAATCTACCCCTCAGTCTTTCAAAGTCTTCATCACCAAAGTTAAAAATAAACAAATACAATAAAAAAATTCTTCCAAATGTAAAATGTAATGTAATCTCCAGTTTTCAAATGGTTGCAATAATAATAAAAACAAAGTTCCCCAGGGATTAAAAAAATTGGCAGATTTCTTTGTTCTAATGACTCAAACCACGGCAATACATTTAATAAAACACAGTTTCCCAGATTGTACAGTTAAATGTAACCAGACAGTTAACTTGAAAGACATTAAAATAGAGTTTAAAGAAGCTAATAACAATTACGTTTCCTAAGACACAGGTCAAAAGTACAGGGGGTAATTCTAAAACACCATCAAATTCCTAATAACTACTCTGATTTTATAGTTTCACCTTTGCTCAACCTTTATTATTTAGTATTGTGCTGTGCCTTCCAATACAGTAAATTTCAATGAAATAATTTATTAGAAGTCTGAAGTTAAATGCACAAATTGAGCACAGATTGAAAACGGTATTTGGGGGATTTTTAAACCCATTTTAAGCAGTGAAAAAAGTGTTGTGGGGGGCAAGAGTACAAAGCCCAAGTGTGGCATCTCTGTACTGTTTTGAGTTGAGATGATTCACATACAGTATGCATAGCCTCACCCACACACTGCTGAGATTTGTGTAGACTTGTGATTCTTGGTGTTTGTTTGTAGGTGGGTTTTGAATAACAATATATTTGTTGTGTTCATGGAAAGGTGCAAATTCAGTGTCACAGAGATGTTTTTTTAAGTTTCCAGGGCGCAAGCATGAGTAGGTCAAGGTATAGTTAAATTGCATAAATAAATAAATATATGTTACAGGGGTAAAACAATGAGTGAGCTGCACTAGGACTGCACCAGATGACCCTGGTCATTAGCATTCCCTTCCATTGTTACACCAATCCATCACACTTAAATAAAGAACTACTTTGTTAAAAGAAATGTTAGAGGCAAAATTATTAATTATTATAATTATTGCGAACTGTGAAAAAAACTACCAAAAATCAATACATAGCCAATTGTCGAAAAAAATACCAAAAAACTCACACACCTTGACTTTGTCATTTAAAATAATGTATTTTTAGCAGTTTGTAAACACTACAGAAAAACACAAAAAGACACTTCTGCATATTATCCACCCCTCTCAGACACAAACACAAAATTTACTGAAATCCAAGATGTTGTTGTATTTATTTTTATTCCTCCCATCTGTTCTTCTCAAACAGTGTACACTCTTGCTGGAATTTGTGCTAAATTAATTCAAATGTATTAATTACTTATACACGATGTAAAACCCTTATGGTGCTCTATGACATGCTTATGAAGCAGTCAATAAAATGTCAGGACAAAGTACCAGTACTTCCCAAAGTAGCCAGCCAGTTCCAGATGAAGTTACCAGCAAAGGGTTATTCGTTATTGTGCACGATGTGAACGGCCGCAACTTCACATGTATCAAAAAGTGCTACACCAGTTTCTCCCGCACAAGAATTACCTGCATAACTGCATGCGGATGGGGTCAAATTATTTTTGCACATCCTTCAATGTTGTTTTCAATCATAATCGACGGTCTGTAATTATGGATCATTTTGATTTAAAACACAGATTGAGGGAAGACGCGGCTCAAGAGAATGTCGGACAAAACGTCGTAAAACCATTAAATGCACACTGAAAAACAAAACACAGGCGGAGAAAGAATGGGTAGAGGAGTGGAAATATAACAAACTGTTATAATACAGAACTGTAAAGTTCTGTGTTAATATGTTCTGTAAGGAATCTATTTGTCAAAACATTTCCTCAATCTTTTTTGCTTTTTTATATGTATGCTTAATGATTGACGGTCAGAGTGGCTCTTCCCATTCGGTATTGGTTGTCATTCAATTGAAAGGGAACTCAGTGTCGTCTGAACTCCACCCCCTGATGTATCATTTAAAGCAATGTCTACAATATCAAAAATACAGATGTACTTTCTTTTGCATGTTTCAATAAAATTAATTTACTCAGCTTAGTTTAGTGTGTAGTTCAAAGTTATACATGGCACTATTGCTTTAAGGACATTTAATTAAAATAAATAAACAAATAATGTATATTTTTTTGTCCTAAACATGATTTATGCTTTTTTTTTTTTTTTTTTTTTTTTTCAAATCCACTGATCTGGATTATAAATGCAAAAAGACCCTTCAGGGTGTCCCTATAAATTGAATATACAGACTTCTCGGGGGGTTGGAGGGACTCAGCTTCGTCTCGTCCCTCACAACATCGAAATATTACATGTTACAGACTCCCTGTCAGGCCTAACGTGCCTATTATATATATATATATATATATATATATATATATATATATATATTATATATATATATATAGGTATACATGGCACACAGGGTGATTAGAAATTAAGTTTACCACATCAACACATACAGTAGTGTTGTATATAATGCCCTCTCTCTAAACCACTGTGTTTTGTAATAGAAATATAATTTTGAAAATGTTTGTTTTCTTTAGACTGAATCTATGAGTCCACTGCAGGACCAAGTTTGATACTTATTTTTCATAGTCCATAAGAACACAAACTCTTCTAGATGCATTAACATCTGGAAATCTCTCCACCCTGGCAATCACCTACCGTGTGTCTGTTAATTCAGGTCAAATTCTGAGGTCACCAGCACAATGTTGCAATTTTCATTAAAATAAATACAGCTGTTGGAAAACATTGCTCAGTGATAATTGCTATAGAAACACATTTAGTTTAGAAATGTTCTTTTCATAGCCAAGGATTTTGGCAAGAGGTATAATATTTTACCAATTTGCTGACTGAAGTGCAACAGTGGTGGTCAGCACTGTAGTATTTTAGAAGTTTTGTACTGTAAGGATCAATAATAAATACAGGAAGCAAAACAGAAACCATTTTCAGAATGCTGTTTACGTTTCTCTGTTAAAGTACTTATCTCATATACACAACCAGTCTTAACATCGTAGCACAGGCGTGCAGTACATCAAACAAGGGCATGAAAAACACAACTTTCCCTGAGCTGGTCTTGTTATTGGAAGTTGAAGATGGTATAACAGTATTACATGACTGACCTGCAAATATGTTGATAATAAAGAGAAAATGTGGCACGCTATAAGCTGACAATAAACATCAAAGTTGTGTCCGAAGTGCACTTTTTTTGGTAAAACAAGAGAATAGCTGAGTGGTGAGTAATACTGAACATTATGGTAACGCAGGCGGCACAAGTTCAGTTTTACAAATAGCAAATAGCATGACTAATGTGGCCAGTTATTTATCTCTCTGTCTCTCGCCCCATCTTCTAAGACAGTCTGGTTGAGGTCCAACCTTGTACCAGGAGAAGAAAAACATTCAGTATTTGCTTTGGATGAAGATTCTATGTATGTCCCAAAATTTTAAAACAACACTGATCCCACTGAACTTTTAAACTTTGATATCTATAGAATAGTTTATGCAGACCCCCATCAATATAAAATAAAATATATGATTGCATTGATGTACAGAGACATTTACCAGTCACATTTAGCTCCTTATACTGTTAGGAATGATGATGCAAGTCTTCATGAGGATTTGACTTGTTAATCCATACAATATCTATCTTGTTTATCATACAGCTACAATAAATCTGGATGTTATACAGCACTCTATTCATATCTGTGTCCTGCAATAAACTTAAACCATCCTTTCATAACACTTATTAATTTCAAAAAAGTGATTTAATTCCATCCCAGAGCTGCACTTGTCAAGATTCACTTTCGGGTGTGTGTTATTGTTTATTTTAAATGGCTGAGGTTTTTAGATGTAATGTAAACCAGTTACATGCTGTTTTACAAGGATTCTCTCCATGGCATGTTGTCAAGGTGATTTTAAAACAACATTTGCTAATGTGTGGGAATCATGGCTGCTATGATTTTTCTTGGTACAGTACAAGCAAATCTACACATTGTCCTGGTTCAAGCTTAGTCTGTGGTTTGAAATGAGATTCAGTTTAATGCAGATGTTGACAGACAGAATGTTGTCATTTAAAATAGACGGGGGCGACCATTTTAAAACCTCAGCTTTGGAAGAAACCGCCTCTTAGAACCAGAATTATAAGAACACAGGAAACAGCTCCATGTAGTTGATGTACAAACCAAAGAAACCTGTTGAAAGAAATTACTAATTGAATGTATTATATTTCGTATTATCCTTTGTCTGTTAAGTAGAGAGGGATTTGAAAGTAACCTACAGGGAGAGTTTAGTGCAATGGTGGTCCATTTGATTGTGCTTTATATTCTTTGCAACTGAGCGGTAAAGACACACTTTGAAGAAGAGCATGTCAAAGCACAGCTGTGAGAACAAGTACACATATCTGGAACAGTTTATTATAAAGTAACAGAAGAGTGCAGCTCAACAGAAAATAATCCAGGTTTTCTTGCCATTTGACAGACTTATTTTTGTCTGGTTTAATCAATCCAAGCAATATTGTGCCAGAGGCATTGCTCTAATAATGAGTTTTATTTGAACACCATGTGCTATTAAATTTACTTGATACAAACAGTAAAATAGACAAAATGATGTTAATATTATATTATATATATATAATATATATATATATATATATTATATATAGATATATATATATATATCATATATATATATAAATATTTCGTTCTGTTCGATATTTTATTTTAAAACACTGAAACTCAAAATCAATTATTGTAAGGTGACATTGGTTTTATGTTGGGAAATATTTTTAAGAAAAATAAAAAACTGAAATATCTTGCTTGCATAAGTATTCAACCCCCACACATTAATATTTGGTAGAGCCACCTTTCGCTGCAATAACAGCTTTAAGTCTTTTGGGGTAAGTATGTACCAGCTTTGCACACAGTGTCGGAGTGATTTTGGCCCAT